>NW_028241900.1:600000-1072525 GCF_964263255.1 Lissotriton vulgaris
GATAGATAGATAGATAGATAGATAGATAGATAGATAGATAGATAGATAGATAGATAGATAGATAGATAGATATTGGGAGAGAGAGAGCGTTACTATAAACTGAGACTTTATTTTCCATCAAGCTGTCTTTCCTTTCCTTCAGGAGCAGAATGTTCTGATCATCAGCGCTCCAGAATCTAGTGCTTGGTTGGCAAGCATCACACATTGTGATGTGTTAGCTAAGAGTTCCATGTCGTTCAGACTCATATATTCCTCTGTAGTTGTACCTTGGTGATTCAACAAAATGTGGCATCATAAGCAGCATTCTACTGCCATAGACTGGGCGGAAAAAACATTTAGAATTTCACTGAAAAAGAAAAAAAGCATACTTAGGCAGAGCTTTCTGGACAGTAAGGACATTAGAGTAAGTGATGAATAAGCACTGCTTTTGTTAATTTACATAGGCAGAACAGAGACTGCTGGGAAAAGCCTGAAATTAAAGGCCCAGAAAATGCCTGCTTCTGGATAGAACACTAAGAAGGGTTGAAAGTTTTTTCTCTGACCCTGGCCACTCTTACAAGCAATCCTATGATAGTCAGAAGGACCCACACTAAAAAGGAAGGGACAGCCATTTGGACCCTTTCCACCTTTTCTATATCTCGCCTGATCGAGCCTGATCGAGCGCTGATTGAGCGGATTAGCACATGTACTTCTCATTTTGGGAAGGTATTGCTTAGCTTGCTACCAGCAGCTCAGTTATGTTATGATGTTAGAGGCTTGCAAGGAATGCTTTAGTCCTGCATTAGGCCGTTTTTATTGCTACTTGCATTCAAGGGAAAGATAATTAGCCAGAATCTGTGGCCCAGTTATTCATCTTGGCATTCCGATTTGCACAAAGGGAATAAGCATTTGAGAGAAAATGCAACATGTGTTTCTTATGTTGCTATGAACAGCTTTTTATCCTTTCTCTTTAGGGTCTAGCCAATGCAGAAATAGATAAATAAGTGCTGACTTTCTGTAAGACGTGTCCAATGCTGGGACAAAATAAAAGGGGACACTTATAAATGATAGTGATATCATTTGAGAAAGGGTAAGTTGACACTGAATTTCATGTATATTCACAGACCAAGCATGAAAAAGTCCCCAGCATGATCTTCATTGCGTGCTTAGAGCTGGTATTAGCTTTTCAGAGGTGCGGGCCTTTCGAAGGCTCGTTGGTCTAGGGGTATGATTCTCGCTTTGGGTGCGAGAGGTCCCGGGTTCAAATCCCGGACGAGCCCTTTCATTGGTGCTTTTTTAAAGTAGTATTGCAGTATGCATTTCAAAGCCAATATCAATTTTCTCTTTGCAGTAGTGGATGAATATTTGCTAGAGTCTCATGTTTTTAACCTTGCCCTGCCTGAGCAAATAGGAAACATTTCTCTTTAAGCATTTTGCAAAAATGCTGAACTTGCATGGCATATACAAGCGTTCAGCTAGGGCTGTCTGGGAAGGTTGCATGAAAGAAATCTAAAACCAGAGGCCCTTGGAATAGCCTGTTTTGAGAAGTTTCATCACAGAAGAATCAACTGTAGACATCTGTTTCTGTAGTGTAGTGGTTATCACGTTTGCCTCACACGCGAAAGGTCCCCGGTTCGAAACCGGGCAGAAACAGTTGTTATATTGTCTTGGCTGCAATGTTGAGAGGTGCCGTTTTGCCATGAAATTGTCCAGGCCCTGAAGATGGTTTCATGCAGACTCGTTCCAAGAAAGTGAATTCTCTTAAAAACACTAAAGTAATTGGCATGTGGATGTATCTGTTGATTCACAGACCTCGCTTTGAAAAGAGCCCTGCATTCTGTTCATTGCTCACCTAGAACACGCATTAACTTTGGGAATTGTTGGCACCAACAGGCATCTTAGTTTAGTGGAGTGTTTCTGGTGTTTAAGTGCAGAAGCCCTGGGCTCAATTCCTCGGTGACCCTTCTCAAGGTGATGATACAAATGCATCGTCACCTTTACGTTTAATGTCAGAATTGTTTATTTCTATTTGGTGGTGTATGAATGCTTGCAATAGTATGTTGATTTTTTCTAGCCTTGAATGAATAAAAGCAAATCACTCCTCTTTATGTATTTTTCTAATACATTGATATTTGCATCTCCTTTCCTAGCCTGCATTTTTCATTATCTTACAGGCTGTATATAATAAGTATCAATTCAGGGGCCCTTCTTCTACTCAATTCACAACTGTTCTATCCCGGCATTGATAAGCAATCTACATCTGCTTCTGTTGTGTATTGGTTATCATGTTTACCTGACGTGTGAAAGCCCCATGTTTGACAGTGCGCGTTAACAAAGAGACCAATGATTTTTATTAAAAGTTGTCATGTGTTTTTGTTACCTTGCACCGGCCAAAAAGTGCCGGAAATGACTTCATTTGCAGTCACTTGAAAAGTAGGGATTCTCAAATAAATGGTAAGAGGTTGGAACAAATCTAAAGGAATGCATGGCATATCTATATGTATGTGTACGCAGGTATCCATATATAAAGATAGATAGATAGATAGATAGATAGATAGATAGATAGATAGATAGATAGATAGATAGATAGATAGATAGATAGATAGATAGATAGATAGATAGATAGATAGATAGATAGATAGATATTGGGAGAGAGAGAGCGTTACTATAAACTGAGACTTTATTTTCCATCAAGCTGTCTTTCCTTTCCTTCAGGAGCAGAATGTTCTGATCATCAGCGCTCCAGAATCTAGTGCTTGGTTGGCAAGCATCACACATTGTGATGTGTTAGCTAAGAGTTCCATGTCGTTCAGACTCATATATTCCTCTGTAGTTGTACCTTGGTGATTCAACAAAATGTGGCATCATAAGCAGCATTCTACTGCCATAGACTGGGCAGTAAAAACATTTAGAATTTCACTGAAAAAGAAAAAAAGCATACTTAGGCAGAGCTTTCTGGACAGTAAGGACATTAGAGTAAGTGATGAATAAGCACTGCTTTTGTTAATTTACATAGGCAGAACAGAGACTGCTGGGAAAAGCCTGAAATTAAAGGCACAGAAAATGCCTGCTTCTGGATAGAACACTAAGAAGGGTTGAAAGTTTTTTCTCTGACCCTGGCCACTCTTACAAGCAATCCTATGATAGTCAGAAGGACCCACCCTGAAAAGGAAGGGACAGCCATTTGGACCCTTTCCACCTTTTCTATATCTCGCCTGATCGCAACCTGATCGAGCGCTGATTGAGCGGATTAGCACATGTACTTCTCATTTTGGGAAGGTATTGCTTAGCTTGCTACCAGCAGCTCAGTTATGTTATGATGTTAGAGGCTTGCAAGGAATGCTTTAGTCCTGCATTAGGCCGTTTTTATTGCTACTTGCATTCAAGGGAAAGATAATTAGCCAGAATCTGTGGCCCAGTTATTCACCTTGGCATTCCGATTTGCACAAAGGGAATAAGCATTTGAGAGAAAATGCAACATGTGTTTCTTATGTTGCTATGAACAGCTTTTTATTCTTTCTCTTTAGGGTCTAGCCAATGCAGAAATAGATAAATAAGTGCTGACTTTCTGTAAGACGTGTCCAATGCTGGGACAAAATAAAAGGGGACACTTATAAATGATAGTGATATCATTTGAGAAAGGGTAAGTTGACACTGAATTTCATGTATATTCACAGACCAAGCATGAAAAAGTCCCCAGCATGATCTTCATTGCGTGCTTAGAGCTGGTATTAGCTTTTCAGAGGTGCGGGCCTTTCGAAGGCTCGTTGGTCTAGGGGTATGATTCTCGCTTTGGGTGCGAGAGGTCCCGGGTTCAAATCCCGGACGAGCCCTTTCATTGGTGCTTTTTTAAAGTAGTATTGCAGTATGCATTTCAAAGCCAATATCAATTTTCTCTTTGCAGTAGTGGATGAATATTTGCTAGAGTCTCAGGCTTTTAACCTTGCCCTGCCTGAGCAACTAGGAAACATTTCTCTTTAAGCATTTTGCAAAAATGCTGAACTTGCATGGCATATACAAGCGTTCAGCTAGGGCTGTCTGGGAAGGTTGCATGAAAGAAATCTAAAACCAGAGGCCCTTGGAATAGCCTGTTTTGAGAAATTTCATCACAGAAGAATCAACTGTAGACATCTGTTTCTGTAGTGTAGTGGTTATCACGTTCGCCTCACACGCGAAAGGTTCCCGGTTCGAAACCGGGCAGAAAAAGTTGTTATATTGTCTTGGCTGCAATGTTGAGAGGTGCCGTTTTGCCATGAAATTGTCCAGGCCCTGAAGATGGTTTCATGCAGACTCGTTCCAAGAAAGTGAATTCTCCTAAAAACACTAAAGTAATTGGCATGTGGATGTATCTGTTGATTCACAGACCTCGCTTTGAAAAGAGCCCTGCATTCTGTTCATTGCTCACCTAGAACACGCATTAACTTTGGGAATTGTTGGCACCAACAGGCATCTTAGTTTAGTGGAGTGTTTCTGGTGTTTAAGTGCAGAAGCCCTGGGCTCAATTCCTCGGTGACCCTTCTCAAGGTGATGATACAAATGCATCGTCACCTTTACGTTTAATGTCAGAATTGTTTATTTCTATTTGGTGGTGTATGAATGCTTGCAATAGTATGTTGATTTTTTCTAGCCTTGAATGAATAAAAGCAAATCACTCCTCTTTATGTATTTTTCTAATACATTGATATTTGCATCTCCTTTCCTAGCCTGCATTTTTCATTATCTTACAGGCTGTATATAATAAGTATCAATTCAGGGGCCCTTCTTCTACTCAATTCACAACTGTTCTATCCCGGCATTGATAAGCAATCTACATCTGCTTCTGTTGTGTATTGGTTATCATGTTTACCTGACGTGTGAAAGCCCCATGTTTGACAGTGCGCGTTAACAAAGAGACCAATGATTTTTATTAAAAGTTGTCATGTGTTTTTGTTACCTTGCACCGGCCAAAAAGTGCCGGAAATGACTTCATTTGCAGTCACTTGAAAAGTAGGGATTCTCAAATAAATGGTAAGAGGTTGGAACAAATCTAAAGGAATGCATGGCATATCTATATGTATGTGTACGCAGGTATCCATATATAAAGATAGATAGATAGATAGATAGATAGATAGATAGATAGATAGATAGATAGATAGATAGATAGATAGATAGATAGATAGATAGATAGATAGATAGATAGATAGATAGATAGATAGATAGATAGATAGATAGATAGATAGATAGATAGATAGATAGATAGATATTGGGAGAGAGAGAGCGTTACTATAAACTGAGACTTTATTTTCCATCAAGCTGTCTTTCCTTTCCTTCAGGAGCAGAATGTTCTGATCATCAGCGCTCCAGAATCTAGTGCTTGGTTGGCAAGCATCACACATTGTGATGTGTTAGCTAAGAGTTCCATGTCGTTCAGACTCATATATTCCTCTGTAGTTGTACCTTGGTGATTCAACAAAATGTGGCATCATAAGCAGCATTCTACTGCCATAGACTGGGCGGAAAAAACATTTAGAATTTCACTGAAAAAGAAAAAAAGCATACTTAGGCAGAGCTTTCTGGACAGTAAGGACATTAGAGTAAGTGATGAATAAGCACTGCTTTTGTTAATTTACATAGGCAGAACAGAGACTGCTGGGAAAAGCCTGAAATTAAAGGCACAGAAAATGCCTGCTTCTGGATAGAACACTAAGAAGGGTTGAAAGTTTTTTCTCTGACCCTGGCCACTCTTACAAGCAATCCTATGATAGTCAGAAGGACCCACCCTGAAAAGGAAGGGACAGCCATTTGGACCCTTTCCACCTTTTCTATATCTCGCCTGATCGCAACCTGATCGAGCGCTGATTGAGCGGATTAGCACATGTACTTCTCATTTTGGGAAGGTATTGCTTAGCTTGCTACCAGCAGCTCAGTTATGTTATGATGTTAGAGGCTTGCAAGGAATGCTTTAGTCCTGCATTAGGCCGTTTTTATTGCTACTTGCATTCAAGGGAAAGATAATTAGCCAGAATCTGTGGCCCAGTTATTCACCTTGGCATTCCGATTTGCACAAAGGGAATAAGCATTTGAGAGAAAATGCAACATGTGTTTCTTATGTTGCTATGAACAGCTTTTTATTCTTTCTCTTTAGGGTCTAGCCAATGCAGAAATAGATAAATAAGTGCTGACTTTCTGTAAGACGTGTCCAATGCTGGGACAAAATAAAAGGGGACACTTATAAATGATAGTGATATCATTTGAGAAAGGGTAAGTTGACACTGAATTTCATGTATATTCACAGACCAAGCATGAAAAAGTCCCCAGCATGATCTTCATTGCGTGCTTAGAGCTGGTATTAGCTTTTCAGAGGTGCGGGCCTTTCGAAGGCTCGTTGGTCTAGGGGTATGATTCTCGCTTTGGGTGCGAGAGGTCCCGGGTTCAAATCCCGGACGAGCCCTTTCATTGGTGCTTTTTTAAAGTAGTATTGCAGTATGCATTTCAAAGCCAATATCAATTTTCTCTTTGCAGTAGTGGATGAATATTTGCTAGAGTCTCATGCTTTTAACCTTGCCCTGCCTGAGCAACTAGGAAACATTTCTCTTTAAGCATTTTGCAAAAATGCTGAACTTGCATGGCATATACAAGCGTTCAGCTAGGGCTGTCTGGGAAGGTTGCATGAAAGAAATCTAAAACCAGAGGCCCTTGGAATAGCCTGTTTTGAGAAATTTCATCACAGAAGAATCAACTGTAGACATCTGTTTCTGTAGTGTAGTGGTTATCACGTTCGCCTCACACGCGAAAGGTCCCCGGTTCGAAACCGGGCAGAAAAAGTTGTTATATTGTCTTGGCTGCAATGTTGAGAGGTGCCGTTTTGCCATGAAATTGTCCAGGCCCTGAAGATGGTTTCATGCAGACTCGTTCCAAGAAAGTGAATTCTCCTAAAAACACTAAAGTAATTGGCATGTGGATGTATCTGTTGATTCACAGACCTCGCTTTGAAAAGAGCCCTGCATTCTGTTCATTGCTCACCTAGAACACGCATTAACTTTGGGAATTGTTGGCACCAACAGGCATCTTAGTTTAGTGGAGTGTTTCTGGTGTTTAAGTGCTGAAGCCCTGGGCTCAATTCCTCGGTGACCCTTCTCAAGGTGATGATACAAATGCATCGTCACCTTTACGTTTAATGTCAGAATTGTTTATTTCTATTTGGTGGTGTATGAATGCTTGCAATAGTATGTTGATTTTTTCTAGCCTTGAATGAATAAAAGCAAATCACTCCTCTTTATGTATTTTTCTAATACATTGATATTTGCATCTCCTTTCCTAGCCTGCATTTTTCATTATCTTACAGGCTGTATATAATAAGTATCAATTCAGGGGCCCTTCTTCTACTCAATTCACAACTGTTCTATCCCGGCATTGATAAGCAATCTACATCTGCTTCTGTTGTGTATTGGTTATCATGTTTACCTGACGTGTGAAAGCCCCATGTTTGACAGTGCGCGTTAACAAAGAGACCAATGATTTTTATTAAAAGTTGTCATGTGTTTTTGTTACCTTGCACCGGCCAAAAAGTGCCGGAAATGACTTCATTTGCAGTCACTTGAAAAGTAGGGATTCTCAAATAAATGGTAAGAGGTTGGAACAAATCTAAAGGAATGCATGGCATATCTATATGTATGTGTACGCAGGTATCCATATATAAAGATAGATAGATAGATAGATAGATAGATAGATAGATAGATAGATAGATAGATAGATAGATAGATAGATAGATAGATAGATAGATAGATAGATAGATAGATAGATAGATAGATAGATAGATAGATAGATAGATAGATAGATAGATAGATAGATAGATAGATAGATAGATAGATATTGGGAGAGAGAGAGCGTTACTATAAACTGAGACTTTATTTTCCATCAAGCTGTCTTTCCTTTCCTTCAGGAGCAGAATGTTCTGATCATCAGCGCTCCAGAATCTAGTGCTTGGTTGGCAAGCATCACACATTGTGATGTGTTAGCTAAGAGTTCCATGTCGTTCAGACTCATATATTCCTCTGTAGTTGTACCTTGGTGATTCAACAAAATGTGGCATCATAAGCAGCATTCTACTGCCATAGACTGGGCGGAAAAAACATTTAGAATTTCACTGAAAAAGAAAAAAAGCATACTTAGGCAGAGCTTTCTGGACAGTAAGGACATTAGAGTAAGTGATGAATAAGCACTGCTTTTGTTAATTTACATAGGCAGAACAGAGACTGCTGGGAAAAGCCTGAAATTAAAGGCCCAGAAAATGCCTGCTTCTGGATAGAACACTACGAAGGGTTGAAAGTTTTTTCTCTGACCCTGGCCACTCTTACAAGCAATCCTATGATAGTCAGAAGGACCCACACTAAAAAGGAAGGGACAGCCATTTGGACCCTTTCCACCTTTTCTATATCTCGCCTGATCGAGCCTGATCGAGCGCTGATTGAGCGGATTAGCACATGTACTTCTCATTTTGGGAAGGTATTGCTTAGCTTGCTACCAGCAGCTCAGTTATGTTATGATGTTAGAGGCTTGCAAGGAATGCTTTAGTCCTGCATTAGGCCGTTTTTATTGCTACTTGCATTCAAGGGAAAGATAATTAGCCAGAATCTGTGGCCCAGTTATTCATCTTGGCATTCCGATTTGCACAAAGGGAATAAGCATTTGAGAGAAAATGCAACATGTGTTTCTTATGTTGCTATGAACAGCTTTTTATCCTTTCTCTTTAGGGTCTAGCCAATGCAGAAATAGATAAATAAGTGCTGACTTTCTGTAAGACGTGTCCAATGCTGGGACAAAATAAAAGGGGACACTTATAAATGATAGTGATATCATTTGAGAAAGGGTAAGTTGACACTGAATTTCATGTATATTCACAGACCAAGCATGAAAAAGTCCCCAGCATGATCTTCATTGCGTGCTTAGAGCTGGTATTAGCTTTTCAGAGGTACGGGCCTTTCGAAGGCTCGTTGGTCTAGGGGTATGATTCTCGCTTTGGGTGCGAGAGGTCCCGGGTTCAAATCCCGGACGAGCCCTTTCATTGGTGCTTTTTTAAAGTAGTATTGCAGTATGCATTTCAAAGCCAATATCAATTTTCTCTTTGCAGTAGTGGATGAATATTTGCTAGAGTCTCATGCTTTTAACCTTGCCCTGCCTGAGCAAATAGGAAACATTTCTCTTTAAGCATTTTGCAAAAATGCTGAACTTGCATGGCATATACAAGCGTTCAGCTAGGGCTGTCTGGGAAGGTTGCATGAAAGAAATCTAAAACCAGAGGCCCTTGGAATAGCCTGTTTTGAGAAGTTTCATCACAGAAGAATCAACTGTAGACATCTGTTTCTGTAGTGTAGTGGTTATCACGTTTGCCTCACACGCGAAAGGTCCCCGGTTCGAAACCGGGCAGAAACAGTTGATATATTGTCTTGGCTGCAATGTTGAGAGGTGCCGTTTTGCCATGAAATTGTCCAGGCCCTGAAGATGGTTTCATGCAGACTCGTTCCAAGAAAGTGAATTCTCTTAAAAACACTAAAGTAATTGGCATGTGGATGTATCTGTTGATTCACAGACCTCGCTTTGAAAAGAGCCCTAGACCTCGCTTTGAAAAGAGCCCTGCATTCTGTTCATTGCTCACCTAGAACACGCATTAACTTTGGGAATTGTTGGCACCAACAGGCATCTTAGTTTAGTGGAGTGTTTCTGGTGTTTAAGTGCAGAAGCCCTGGGCTCAATTCCTCGGTGACCCTTCTCAAGGTGATGATACAAATGCATCGTCACCTTTACGTTTAATGTCAGAATTGTTTATTTCTATTTGGTGGTGTATGAATGCTTGCAATAGTATGTTGATTTTTTCTAGCCTTGAATGAATAAAAGCAAATCACTCCTCTTTATGTATTTTTCTAATACATTGATATTTGCATCTCCTTTCCTAGCCTGCATTTTTCATTATCTTACAGGCTGTATATAATAAGTATCAATTCAGGGGCCCTTCTTCTACTCAATTCACAACTGTTCTATCCCGGCATTGATAAGCAATCTACATCTGCTTCTGTTGTGTATTGGTTATCATGTTTACCTGACGTGTGAAAGCCCCATGTTTGACAGTGCGCGTTAACAAAGAGACCAATGATTTTTATTAAAAGTTGTCATGTGTTTTTGTTACCTTGCACCGGCCAAAAAGTGCCGGAAATGACTTCATTTGCAGTCACTTGAAAAGTAGGGATTCTCAAATAAATGGTAAGAGGTTGGAACAAATCTAAAGGAATGCATGGCATATCTATATGTATGTGTACGCAGGTATCCATATATAAAGATAGATAGATAGATAGATAGATAGATAGATAGATAGATAGATAGATAGATAGATAGATAGATAGATAGATAGATAGATAGATAGATAGATAGATAGATAGATAGATAGATAGATAGATAGATAGATAGATAGATAGATAGATAGATAGATAGATAGATAGATAGATAGATAGATAGATAGATAGATATTGGGAGAGAGAGAGCGTTACTATAAACTGAGACTTTATTTTCCATCAAGCTGTCTTTCCTTTCCTTCAGGAGCAGAATGTTCTGATCATCAGCGCTCCAGAATCTAGTGCTTGGTTGGCAAGCATCACACATTGTGATGTGTTAGCTAAGAGTTCCATGTCGTTCAGACTCATATATTCCTCTGTAGTTGTACCTTGGTGATTCAACAAAATGTGGCATCATAAGCAGCATTCTACTGCCATAGACTGGGCAGTAAAAACATTTAGAATTTCACTGAAAAAGAAAAAAAGCATACTTAGGCAGAGCTTTCTGGACAGTAAGGACATTAGAGTAAGTGATGAATAAGCACTGCTTTTGTTAATTTACATAGGCAGAACAGAGACTGCTGGGAAAAGCCTGAAATTAAAGGCACAGAAAATGCCTGCTTCTGGATAGAACACTAAGAAGGGTTGAAAGTTTTTTCTCTGACCCTGGCCACTCTTACAAGCAATCCTATGATAGTCAGAAGGACCCACCCTGAAAAGGAAGGGACAGCCATTTGGACCCTTTCCACCTTTTCTATATCTCGCCTGATCGCAACCTGATCGAGCGCTGATTGAGCGGATTAGCACATGTACTTCTCATTTTGGGAAGGTATTGCTTAGCTTGCTACCAGCAGCTCAGTTATGTTATGATGTTAGAGGCTTGCAAGGAATGCTTTAGTCCTGCATTAGGCCGTTTTTATTGCTACTTGCATTCAAGGGAAAGATAATTAGCCAGAATCTGTGGCCCAGTTATTCACCTTGGCATTCCGATTTGCACAAAGGGAATAAGCATTTGAGAGAAAATGCAACATGTGTTTCTTATGTTGCTATGAACAGCTTTTTATTCTTTCTCTTTAGGGTCTAGCCAATGCAGAAATAGATAAATAAGTGCTGACTTTCTGTAAGACGTGTCCAATGCTGGGACAAAATAAAAGGGGACACTTATAAATGATAGTGATATCATTTGAGAAAGGGTAAGTTGACACTGAATTTCATGTATATTCACAGACCAAGCATGAAAAAGTCCCCAGCATGATCTTCATTGCGTGCTTAGAGCTGGTATTAGCTTTTCAGAGGTGCGGGCCTTTCGAAGGCTCGTTGGTCTAGGGGTATGATTCTCGCTTTGGGTGCGAGAGGTCCCGGGTTCAAATCCCGGACGAGCCCTTTCATTGGTGCTTTTTTAAAGTAGTATTGCAGTATGCATTTCAAAGCCAATATCAATTTTCTCTTTGCAGTAGTGGATGAATATTTGCTAGAGTCTCATGCTTTTAACCTTGCCCTGCCTGAGCAACTAGGAAACATTTCTCTTTAAGCATTTTGCAAAAATGCTGAACTTGCATGGCATATACAAGCGTTCAGCTAGGGCTGTCTGGGAAGGTTGCATGAAAGAAATCTAAAACCAGAGGCCCTTGGAATAGCCTGTTTTGAGAAATTTCATCACAGAAGAATCAACTGTAGACATCTGTTTCTGTAGTGTAGTGGTTATCACGTTCGCCTCACACGCGAAAGGTTCCCGGTTCGAAACCGCGCAGAAAAAGTTGTTATATTGTCTTGGCTGCAATGTTGAGAGGTGCCGTTTTGCCATGAAATTGTCCAGGCCCTGAAGATGGTTTCATGCAGACTCGTTCCAAGAAAGTGAATTCTCCTAAAAACACTAAAGTAATTGGCATGTGGATGTATCTGTTGATTCACAGACCTCGCTTTGAAAAGAGCCCTGCATTCTGTTCATTGCTCACCTAGAACACGCATTAACTTTGGGAATTGTTGGCACCAACAGGCATCTTAGTTTAGTGGAGTGTTTCTGGTGTTTAAGTGCAGAAGCCCTGGGCTCAATTCCTCGGTGACCCTTCTCAAGGTGATGATACAAATGCATCGTCACCTTTACGTTTAATGTCAGAATTGTTTATTTCTATTTGGTGGTGTATGAATGCTTGCAATAGTATGTTGATTTTTTCTAGCCTTGAATGAATAAAAGCAAATCACTCCTCTTTATGTATTTTTCTAATACATTGATATTTGCATCTCCTTTCCTAGCCTGCATTTTTCATTATCTTACAGGCTGTATATAATAAGTATCAATTCAGGGGCCCTTCTTCTACTCAATTCACAACTGTTCTATCCCGGCATTGATAAGCAATCTACATCTGCTTCTGTTGTGTATTGGTTATCATGTTTACCTGACGTGTGAAAGCCCCATGTTTGACAGTGCGCGTTAACAAAGAGACCAATGATTTTTATTAAAAGTTGTCATGTGTTTTTGTTACCTTGCACCGGCCAAAAAGTGCCGGAAATGACTTCATTTGCAGTCACTTGAAAAGTAGGGATTCTCAAATAAATGGTAAGAGGTTGGAACAAATCTAAAGGAATGCATGGCATATCTATATGTATGTGTACGCAGGTATCCATATATAAGATAGATAGATAGATAGATAGATAGATAGATAGATAGATAGATAGATAGATAGATAGATAGATAGATAGATAGATAGATAGATAGATAGATAGATAGATAGATAGATAGATAGATAGATAGATAGATAGATAGATAGATAGATAGATAGATAGATAGATAGATAGATATTGGGAGAGAGAGAGCGTTACTATAAACTGAGACTTTATTTTCCATCAAGCTGTCTTTCCTTTCCTTCAGGAGCAGAATGTTCTGATCATCAGCGCTCCAGAATCTAGTGCTTGGTTGGCAAGCATCACACATTGTGATGTGTTAGCTAAGAGTTCCATGTCGTTCAGACTCATATATTCCTCTGTAGTTGTACCTTGGTGATTCAACAAAATGTGGCATCATAAGCAGCATTCTACTGCCATAGACTGGGCGGAAAAAACATTTAGAATTTCACTGAAAAAGAAAAAAAGCATACTTAGGCAGAGCTTTCTGGACAGTAAGGACATTAGAGTAAGTGATGAATAAGCACTGCTTTTGTTAATTTACATAGGCAGAACAGAGACTGCTGGGAAAAGCCTGAAATTAAAGGCACAGAAAATGCCTGCTTCTGGATAGAACACTAAGAAGGGTTGAAAGTTTTTTCTCTGACCCTGGCCACTCTTACAAGCAATCCTATGATAGTCAGAAGGACCCACCCTGAAAAGGAAGGGACAGCCATTTGGACCCTTTCCACCTTTTCTATATCTCGCCTGATCGCAACCTGATCGAGCGCTGATTGAGCGGATTAGCACATGTACTTCTCATTTTGGGAAGGTATTGCTTAGCTTGCTACCAGCAGCTCAGTTATGTTATGATGTTAGAGGCTTGCAAGGAATGCTTTAGTCCTGCATTAGGCCGTTTTTATTGCTACTTGCATTCAAGGGAAAGATAATTAGCCAGAATCTGTGGCCCAGTTATTCACCTTGGCATTCCGATTTGCACAAAGGGAATAAGCATTTGAGAGAAAATGCAACATGTGTTTCTTATGTTGCTATGAACAGCTTTTTATTCTTTCTCTTTAGGGTCTAGCCAATGCAGAAATAGATAAATAAGTGCTGACTTTCTGTAAGACGTGTCCAATGCTGGGACAAAATAAAAGGGGACACTTATAAATGATAGTGATATCATTTGAGAAAGGGTAAGTTGACACTGAATTTCATGTATATTCACAGACCAAGCATGAAAAAGTCCCCAGCATGATCTTCATTGCGTGCTTAGAGCTGGTATTAGCTTTTCAGAGGTGCGGGCCTTTCGAAGGCTCGTTGGTCTAGGGGTATGATTCTCGCTTTGGGTGCGAGAGGTCCCGGGTTCAAATCCCGGACGAGCCCTTTCATTGGTGCTTTTTTAAAGTAGTATTGCAGTATGCATTTCAAAGCCAATATCAATTTTCTCTTTGCAGTAGTGGATGAATATTTGCTAGAGTCTCATGCTTTTAACCTTGCCCTGCCTGAGCAACTAGGAAACATTTCTCTTTAAGCATTTTGCAAAAATGCTGAACTTGCATGGCATATACAAGCGTTCAGCTAGGGCTGTCTGGGAAGGTTGCATGAAAGAAATCTAAAACCAGAGGCCCTTGGAATAGCCTGTTTTGAGAAATTTCATCACAGAAGAATCAACTGTAGCCATCTGTTTCTGTAGTGTAGTGGTTATCACGTTCGCCTCACACGCGAAAGGTCCCCGGTTCGAAACCGGGCAGAAAAAGTTGTTATATCTTCTTGGCTGCAATGTTGAGAGGTGCCGTTTTGCCATGAAATTGTCCAGGCCCTGAAGATGGTTTCATGCAGACTCGTTCCAAGAAAGTGAATTCTCCTAAAAACACTAAAGTAATTGGCATGTGGATGTATCTGTTGATTCACAGACCTCGCTTTGAAAAGAGCCCTGCATTCTGTTCATTGCTCACCTAGAACACGCATTAACTTTGGGAATTGTTGGCACCAACAGGCATCTTAGTTTAGTGGAGTGTTTCTGGTGTTTAAGTGCTGAAGCCCTGGGCTCAATTCCTCGGTGACCCTTCTCAAGGTGATGATACAAATGCATCGTCACCTTTACGTTTAATGTCAGAATTGTTTATTTCTATTTGGTGGTGTATGAATGCTTGCAATAGTATGTTGATTTTTTCTAGCCTTGAATGAATAAAAGCAAATCACTCCTCTTTATGTATTTTTCTAATACATTGATATTTGCATCTCCTTTCCTAGCCTGCATTTTTCATTATCTTACAGGCTGTATATAATAAGTATCAATTCAGGGGCCCTTCTTCTACTCAATACACAACTGTTCTATCCCGGCATTGATAAGCAATCTACATCTGCTTCTGTTGTGTATTGGTTATCATGTTTACCTGACGTGTGAAAGCCCCATGTTTGACAGTGCGCGTTAACAAAGAGACCAATGATTTTTATTAAAAGTTGTCATGTGTTTTTGTTACCTTGCACCGGCCAAAAAGTGCCGGAAATGACTTCATTTGCAGTCACTTGAAAAGTAGGGATTCTCAAATAAATGGTAAGAGGTTGGAACAAATCTAAAGGAATGCATGGCATATCTATATGTATGTGTACGCAGGTATCCATATATAAAGATAGATAGATAGATAGATAGATAGATAGATAGATAGATAGATAGATAGATAGATAGATAGATAGATAGATAGATAGATAGATAGATAGATAGATAGATAGATAGATAGATAGATAGATAGATAGATAGATAGATAGATAGATAGATAGATAGATAGATAGATAGATAGATAGATAGATAGATATTGGGAGAGAGAGAGCGTTACTATAAACTGAGACTTTATTTTCCATCAAGCTGTCTTTCCTTTCCTTCAGGAGCAGAATGTTCTGATCATCAGCGCTCCAGAATCTAGTGCTTGGTTGGCAAGCATCACACATTGTGATGTGTTAGCTAAGAGTTCCATGTCGTTCAGACTCATATATTCCTCTGTAGTTGTACCTTGGTGATTCAACAAAATGTGGCATCATAAGCAGCATTCTACTGCCATAGACTGGGCGGAAAAAACATTTAGAATTTCACTGAAAAAGAAAAAAAGCATACTTAGGCAGAGCTTTCTGGACAGTAAGGACATTAGAGTAAGTGATGAATAAGCACTGCTTTTGTTAATTTACATAGGCAGAACAGAGACTGCTGGGAAAAGCCTGAAATTAAAGGCCCAGAAAATGCCTGCTTCTGGATAGAACACTAAGAAGGGTTGAAAGTTTTTTCTCTGACCCTGGCCACTCTTACAAGCAATCCTATGATAGTCAGAAGGACCCACACTAAAAAGGAAGGGACAGCCATTTGGACCCTTTCCACCTTTTCTATATCTCGCCTGATCGAGCCTGATCGAGCGCTGATTGAGCGGATTAGCACATGTACTTCTCATTTTGGGAAGGTATTGCTTAGCTTGCTACCAGCAGCTCAGTTATGTTATGATGTTAGAGGCTTGCAAGGAATGCTTTAGTCCTGCATTAGGCCGTTTTTATTGCTACTTGCATTCAAGGGAAAGATAATTAGCCAGAATCTGTGGCCCAGTTATTCATCTTGGCATTCCGATTTGCACAAAGGGAATAAGCATTTGAGAGAAAATGCAACATGTGTTTCTTATGTTGCTATGAACAGCTTTTTATCCTTTCTCTTTAGGGTCTAGCCAATGCAGAAATAGATAAATAAGTGCTGACTTTCTGTAAGACGTGTCCAATGCTGGGACAAAATAAAAGGGGACACTTATAAATGATAGTGATATCATTTGAGAAAGGGTAAGTTGACACTGAATTTCATGTATATTCACAGACCAAGCATGAAAAAGTCCCCAGCATGATCTTCATTGCGTGCTTAGAGCTGGTATTAGCTTTTCAGAGGTGCGGGCCTTTCGAAGGCTCGTTGGTCTAGGGGTATGATTCTCGCTTTGGGTGCGAGAGGTCCCGGGTTCAAATCCCGGACGAGCCCTTTCATTGGTGCTTTTTTAAAGTAGTATTGCAGTATGCATTTCAAAGCCAATATCAATTTTCTCTTTGCAGTAGTGGATGAATATTTGCTAGAGTCTCATGTTTTTAACCTTGCCCTGCCTGAGCAAATAGGAAACATTTCTCTTTAAGCATTTTGCAAAAATGCTGAACTTGCATGGCATATACAAGCGTTCAGCTAGGGCTGTCTGGGAAGGTTGCATGAAAGAAATCTAAAACCAGAGGCCCTTGGAATAGCCTGTTTTGAGAAGTTTCATCACAGAAGAATCAACTGTAGACATCTGTTTCTGTAGTGTAGTGGTTATCACGTTTGCCTCACACGCGAAAGGTCCCCGGTTCGAAACCGGGCAGAAACAGTTGTTATATTGTCTTGGCTGCAATGTTGAGAGGTGCCGTTTTGCCATGAAATTGTCCAGGCCCTGAAGATGGTTTCATGCAGACTCGTTCCAAGAAAGTGAATTCTCTTAAAAACACTAAAGTAATTGGCATGTGGATGTATCTGTTGATTCACAGACCTCGCTTTGAAAAGAGCCCTGCATTCTGTTCATTGCTCACCTAGAACACGCATTAACTTTGGGAATTGTTGGCACCAACAGGCATCTTAGTTTAGTGGAGTGTTTCTGGTGTTTAAGTGCAGAAGCCCTGGGCTCAATTCCTCGGTGACCCTTCTCAAGGTGATGATACAAATGCATCGTCACCTTTACGTTTAATGTCAGAATTGTTTATTTCTATTTGGTGGTGTATGAATGCTTGCAATAGTATGTTGATTTTTTCTAGCCTTGAATGAATAAAAGCAAATCACTCCTCTTTATGTATTTTTCTAATACATTGATATTTGCATCTCCTTTCCTAGCCTGCATTTTTCATTATCTTACAGGCTGTATATAATAAGTATCAATTCAGGGGCCCTTCTTCTACTCAATTCACAACTGTTCTATCCCGGCATTGATAAGCAATCTACATCTGCTTCTGTTGTGTATTGGTTATCATGTTTACCTGACGTGTGAAAGCCCCATGTTTGACAGTGCGCGTTAACAAAGAGACCAATGATTTTTATTAAAAGTTGTCATGTGTTTTTGTTACCTTGCACCGGCCAAAAAGTGCCGGAAATGACTTCATTTGCAGTCACTTGAAAAGTAGGGATTCTCAAATAAATGGTAAGAGGTTGGAACAAATCTAAAGGAATGCATGGCATATCTATATGTATGTGTACGCAGGTATCCATATATAAAGATAGATAGATAGATAGATAGATAGATAGATAGATAGATAGATAGATAGATAGATAGATAGATAGATAGATAGATAGATAGATAGATAGATAGATAGATAGATAGATAGATAGATAGATAGATAGATAGATAGATAGATAGATAGATAGATAGATAGATAGATAGATAGATAGATAGATAGATAGATAGATATTGGGAGAGAGAGAGCGTTACTATAAACTGAGACTTTATTTTCCATCAAGCTGTCTTTCCTTTCCTTCAGGAGCAGAATGTTCTGATCATCAGCGCTCCAGAATCTAGTGCTTGGTTGGCAAGCATCACACATTGTGATGTGTTAGCTAAGAGTTCCATGTCGTTCAGACTCATATATTCCTCTGTAGTCATAAGCAGCATTCTACTGCCATAGACTGGGCAGTAAAAACATTTAGAATTTCACTGAAAAAGAAAAAAAGCATACTTAGGCAGAGCTTTCTGGACAGTAAGGACATTAGAGTAAGTGATGAATAAGCACTGCTTTTGTTAATTTACATAGGCAGAACAGAGACTGCTGGGAAAAGCCTGAAATTAAAGGCACAGAAAATGCCTGCTTCTGGATAGAACACTAAGAAGGGTTGAAAGTTTTTTCTCTGACCCTGGCCACTCTTACAAGCAATCCTATGATAGTCAGAAGGACCCACCCTGAAAAGGAAGGGACAGCCATTTGGACCCTTTCCACCTTTTCTATATCTCGCCTGATCGCAACCTGATCGAGCGCTGATTGAGCGGATTAGCACATGTACTTCTCATTTTGGGAAGGTATTGCTTAGCTTGCTACCAGCAGCTCAGTTATGTTATGATGTTAGAGGCTTGCAAGGAATGCTTTAGTCCTGCATTAGGCCGTTTTTATTGCTACTTGCATTCAAGGGAAAGATAATTAGCCAGAATCTGTGGCCCAGTTATTCACCTTGGCATTCCGATTTGCACAAAGGGAATAAGCATTTGAGAGAAAATGCAACATGTGTTTCTTATGTTGCTATGAACAGCTTTTTATTCTTTCTCTTTAGGGTCTAGCCAATGCAGAAATAGATAAATAAGTGCTGACTTTCTGTAAGACGTGTCCAATGCTGGGACAAAATAAAAGGGGACACTTATAAATGATAGTGATATCATTTGAGAAAGGGTAAGTTGACACTGAATTTCATGTATATTCACAGACCAAGCATGAAAAAGTCCCCAGCATGATCTTCATTGCGTGCTTAGAGCTGGTATTAGCTTTTCAGAGGTGCGGGCCTTTCGAAGGCTCGTTGGTCTAGGGGTATGATTCTCGCTTTGGGTGCGAGAGGTCCCGGGTTCAAATCCCGGACGAGCCCTTTCATTGGTGCTTTTTTAAAGTAGTATTGCAGTATGCATTTCAAAGCCAATATCAATTTTCTCTTTGCAGTAGTGGATGAATATTTGCTAGAGTCTCATGCTTTTAACCTTGCCCTGCCTGAGCAACTAGGAAACATTTCTCTTTAAGCATTTTGCAAAAATGCTGAACTTGCATGGCATATACAAGCGTTCAGCTAGGGCTGTCTGGGAAGGTTGCATGAAAGAAATCTAAAACCAGAGGCCCTTGGAATAGCCTGTTTTGAGAAATTTCATCACAGAAGAATCAACTGTAGACATCTGTTTCTGTAGTGTAGTGGTTATCACGTTCGCCTCACACGCGAAAGGTTCCCGGTTCGAAACCGGGCAGAAAAAGTTGTTATATTGTCTTGGCTGCAATGTTGAGAGGTGCCGTTTTGCCATGAAATTGTCCAGGCCCTGAAGATGGTTTCATGCAGACTCGTTCCAAGAAAGTGAATTCTCCTAAAAACACTAAAGTAATTGGCATGTGGATGTATCTGTTGATTCACAGACCTCGCTTTGAAAAGAGCCCTGCATTCTGTTCATTGCTCACCTAGAACACGCATTAACTTTGGGAATTGTTGGCACCAACAGGCATCTTAGTTTAGTGGAGTGTTTCTGGTGTTTAAGTGCAGAAGCCCTGGGCTCAATTCCTCGGTGACCCTTCTCAAGGTGATGATACAAATGCATCGTCACCTTTACGTTTAATGTCAGAATTGTTTATTTCTATTTGGTGGTGTATGAATGCTTGCAATAGTATGTTGATTTTTTCTAGCCTTGAATGAATAAAAGCAAATCACTCCTCTTTATGTATTTTTCTAATACATTGATATTTGCATCTCCTTTCCTAGCCTGCATTTTTCATTATCTTACAGGCTGTATATAATAAGTATCAATTCAGGGGCCCTTCTTCTACTCAATTCACAACTGTTCTATCCCGGCATTGATAAGCAATCTACATCTGCTTCTGTTGTGTATTGGTTATCATGTTTACCTGACGTGTGAAAGCCCCATGTTTGACAGTGCGCGTTAACAAAGAGACCAATGATTTTTATTAAAAGTTGTCATGTGTTTTTGTTACCTTGCACCGGCCAAAAAGTGCCGGAAATGACTTCATTTGCAGTCACTTGAAAAGTAGGGATTCTCAAATAAATGGTAAGAGGTTGGAACAAATCTAAAGGAATGCATGGCATATCTATATGTATGTGTACGCAGGTATCCATATATAGATAGATAGATAGATAGATAGATAGATAGATAGATAGATAGATAGATAGATAGATAGATAGATAGATAGATAGATAGATAGATAGATAGATAGATAGATAGATAGATAGATAGATAGATAGATAGATAGATAGATAGATAGATAGATAGATATTGGGAGAGAGAGAGCGTTACTATAAACTGAGACTTTATTTTCCATCAAGCTGTCTTTCCTTTCCTTCAGGAGCAGAATGTTCTGATCATCAGCGCTCCAGAATCTAGTGCTTGGTTGGCAAGCATCACACATTGTGATGTGTTAGCTAAGAGTTCCATGTCGTTCAGACTCATATATTCCTCTGTAGTTGTACCTTGGTGATTCAACAAAATGTGGCATCATAAGCAGCATTCTACTGCCATAGACTGGGCGGAAAAAACATTTAGAATTTCACTGAAAAAGAAAAAAAGCATACTTAGGCAGAGCTTTCTGGACAGTAAGGACATTAGAGTAAGTGATGAATAAGCACTGCTTTTGTTAATTTACATAGGCAGAACAGAGACTGCTGGGAAAAGCCTGAAATTAAAGGCACAGAAAATGCCTGCTTCTGGATAGAACACTAAGAAGGGTTGAAAGTTTTTTCTCTGACCCTGGCCACTCTTACAAGCAATCCTATGATAGTCAGAAGGACCCACCCTGAAAAGGAAGGGACAGCCATTTGGACCCTTTCCACCTTTTCTATATCTCGCCTGATCGCAACCTGATCGAGCGCTGATTGAGCGGATTAGCACATGTACTTCTCATTTTGGGAAGGTATTGCTTAGCTTGCTACCAGCAGCTCAGTTATGTTATGATGTTAGAGGCTTGCAAGGAATGCTTTAGTCCTGCATTAGGCCGTTTTTATTGCTACTTGCATTCAAGGGAAAGATAATTAGCCAGAATCTGTGGCCCAGTTATTCACCTTGGCATTCCGATTTGCACAAAGGGAATAAGCATTTGAGAGAAAATGCAACATGTGTTTCTTATGTTGCTATGAACAGCTTTTTATTCTTTCTCTTTAGGGTCTAGCCAATGCAGAAATAGATAAATAAGTGCTGACTTTCTGTAAGACGTGTCCAATGCTGGGACAAAATAAAAGGGGACACTTATAAATGATAGTGATATCATTTGAGAAAGGGTAAGTTGACACTGAATTTCATGTATATTCACAGACCAAGCATGAAAAAGTCCCCAGCATGATCTTCATTGCGTGCTTAGAGCTGGTATTAGCTTTTCAGAGGTGCGGGCCTTTCGAAGGCTCGTTGGTCTAGGGGTATGATTCTCGCTTTGGGTGCGAGAGGTCCCGGGTTCAAATCCCGGACGAGCCCTTTCATTGGTGCTTTTTTAAAGTAGTATTGCAGTATGCATTTCAAAGCCAATATCAATTTTCTCTTTGCAGTAGTGGATGAATATTTGCTAGAGTCTCATGCTTTTAACCTTGCCCTGCCTGAGCAACTAGGAAACATTTCTCTTTAAGCATTTTGCAAAAATGCTGAACTTGCATGGCATATACAAGCGTTCAGCTAGGGCTGTCTGGGAAGGTTGCATGAAAGAAATCTAAAACCAGAGGCCCTTGGAATAGCCTGTTTTGAGAAATTTCATCACAGAAGAATCAACTGTAGACATCTGTTTCTGTAGTGTAGTGGTTATCACGTTCGCCTCACACGCGAAAGGTCCCCGGTTCGAAACCGGGCAGAAAAAGTTGTTATATTGTCTTGGCTGCAATGTTGAGAGGTGCCGTTTTGCCATGAAATTGTCCAGGCCCTGAAGATGGTTTCATGCAGACTCGTTCCAAGAAAGTGAATTCTCCTAAAAACACTAAAGTAATTGGCATGTGGATGTATCTGTTGATTCACAGACCTCGCTTTGAAAAGAGCCCTGCATTCTGTTCATTGCTCACCTAGAACACGCATTAACTTTGGGAATTGTTGGCACCAACAGGCATCTTAGTTTAGTGGAGTGTTTCTGGTGTTTAAGTGCTGAAGCCCTGGGCTCAATTCCTCGGTGACCCTTCTCAAGGTGATGATACAAATGCATCGTCACCTTTACGTTTAATGTCAGAATTGTTTATTTCTATTTGGTGGTGTATGAATGCTTGCAATAGTATGTTGATTTTTTCTAGCCTTGAATGAATAAAAGCAAATCACTCCTCTTTATGTATTTTTCTAATACATTGATATTTGCATCTCCTTTCCTAGCCTGCATTTTTCATTATCTTACAGGCTGTATATAATAAGTATCAATTCAGGGGCCCTTCTTCTACTCAATTCACAACTGTTCTATCCCGGCATTGATAAGCAATCTACATCTGCTTCTGTTGTGTATTGGTTATCATGTTTACCTGACGTGTGAAAGCCCCATGTTTGACAGTGCGCGTTAACAAAGAGACCAATGATTTTTATTAAAAGTTGTCATGTGTTTTTGTTACCTTGCACCGGCCAAAAAGTGCCGGAAATGACTTCATTTGCAGTCACTTGAAAAGTAGGGATTCTCAAATAAATGGTAAGAGGTTGGAACAAATCTAAAGGAATGCATGGCATATCTATATGTATGTGTACGCAGGTATCCATATATAAAGATAGATAGATAGATAGATAGATAGATAGATAGATAGATAGATAGATAGATAGATAGATAGATAGATAGATAGATAGATAGATAGATAGATAGATAGATAGATAGATAGATAGATAGATAGATAGATAGATAGATAGATAGATAGATATTGGGAGAGAGAGAGCGTTACTATAAACTGAGACTTTATTTTCCATCAAGCTGTCTTTCCTTTCCTTCAGGAGCAGAATGTTCTGATCATCAGCGCTCCAGAATCTAGTGCTTGGTTGGCAAGCATCACACATTGTGATGTGTTAGCTAAGAGTTCCATGTCGTTCAGACTCATATATTCCTCTGTAGTTGTACCTTGGTGATTCAACAAAATGTGGCATCATAAGCAGCATTCTACTGCCATAGACTGGGCGGAAAAAACATTTAGAATTTCACTGAAAAAGAAAAAAAGCATACTTAGGCAGAGCTTTCTGGACAGTAAGGACATTAGAGTAAGTGATGAATAAGCACTGCTTTTGTTAATTTACATAGGCAGAACAGAGACTGCTGGGAAAAGCCTGAAATTAAAGGCCCAGAAAATGCCTGCTTCTGGATAGAACACTAAGAAGGGTTGAAAGTTTTTTCTCTGACCCTGGCCACTCTTACAAGCAATCCTATGATAGTCAGAAGGACCCACACTAAAAAGGAAGGGACAGCCATTTGGACCCTTTCCACCTTTTCTATATCTCGCCTGATCGAGCCTGATCGAGCGCTGATTGAGCGGATTAGCACATGTACTTCTCATTTTGGGAAGGTATTGCTTAGCTTGCTACCAGCAGCTCAGTTATGTTATGATGTTAGAGGCTTGCAAGGAATGCTTTAGTCCTGCATTAGGCCGTTTTTATTGCTACTTGCATTCAAGGGAAAGATAATTAGCCAGAATCTGTGGCCCAGTTATTCATCTTGGCATTCCGATTTGCACAAAGGGAATAAGCATTTGAGAGAAAATGCAACATGTGTTTCTTATGTTGCTATGAACAGCTTTTTATCCTTTCTCTTTAGGGTCTAGCCAATGCAGAAATAGATAAATAAGTGCTGACTTTCTGTAAGACGTGTCCAATGCTGGGACAAAATAAAAGGGGACACTTATAAATGATAGTGATATCATTTGAGAAAGGGTAAGTTGACACTGAATTTCATGTATATTCACAGACCAAGCATGAAAAAGTCCCCAGCATGATCTTCATTGCGTGCTTAGAGCTGGTATTAGCTTTTCAGAGGTGCGGGCCTTTCGAAGGCTCGTTGGTCTAGGGGTATGATTCTCGCTTTGGGTGCGAGAGGTCCCGGGTTCAAATCCCGGACGAGCCCTTTCATTGGTGCTTTTTTAAAGTAGTATTGCAGTATGCATTTCAAAGCCAATATCAATTTTCTCTTTGCAGTAGTGGATGAATATTTGCTAGAGTCTCATGTTTTTAACCTTGCCCTGCCTGAGCAAATAGGAAACATTTCTCTTTAAGCATTTTGCAAAAATGCTGAACTTGCATGGCATATACAAGCGTTCAGCTAGGGCTGTCTGGGAAGGTTGCATGAAAGAAATCTAAAACCAGAGGCCCTTGGAATAGCCTGTTTTGAGAAGTTTCATCACAGAAGAATCAACTGTAGACATCTGTTTCTGTAGTGTAGTGGTTATCACGTTTGCCTCACACGCGAAAGGTCCCCGGTTCGAAACCGGGCAGAAACAGTTGTTATATTGTCTTGGCTGCAATGTTGAGAGGTGCCGTTTTGCCATGAAATTGTCCAGGCCCTGAAGATGGTTTCATGCAGACTCGTTCCAAGAAAGTGAATTCTCTTAAAAACACTAAAGTAATTGGCATGTGGATGTATCTGTTGATTCACAGACCTCGCTTTGAAAAGAGCCCTGCATTCTGTTCATTGCTCACCTAGAACACGCATTAACTTTGGGAATTGTTGGCACCAACAGGCATCTTAGTTTAGTGGAGTGTTTCTGGTGTTTAAGTGCAGAAGCCCTGGGCTCAATTCCTCGGTGACCCTTCTCAAGGTGATGATACAAATGCATCGTCACCTTTACGTTTAATGTCAGAATTGTTTATTTCTATTTGGTGGTGTATGAATGCTTGCAATAGTATGTTGATTTTTTCTAGCCTTGAATGAATAAAAGCAAATCACTCCTCTTTATGTATTTTTCTAATACATTGATATTTGCATCTCCTTTCCTAGCCTGCATTTTTCATTATCTTACAGGCTGTATATAATAAGTATCAATTCAGGGGCCCTTCTTCTACTCAATTCACAACTGTTCTATCCCGGCATTGATAAGCAATCTACATCTGCTTCTGTTGTGTATTGGTTATCATGTTTACCTGACGTGTGAAAGCCCCATGTTTGACAGTGCGCGTTAACAAAGAGACCAATGATTTTTATTAAAAGTTGTCATGTGTTTTTGTTACCTTGCACCGGCCAAAAAGTGCCGGAAATGACTTCATTTGCAGTCACTTGAAAAGTAGGGATTCTCAAATAAATGGTAAGAGGTTGGAACAAATCTAAAGGAATGCATGGCATATCTATATGTATGTGTACGCAGGTATCCATATATAAAGATAGATAGATAGATAGATAGATAGATAGATAGATAGATAGATAGATAGATAGATAGATAGATAGATAGATAGATAGATAGATAGATAGATAGATAGATAGATAGATAGATAGATAGATAGATAGATAGATAGATAGATAGATAGATATTGGGAGAGAGAGAGCGTTACTATAAACTGAGACTTTATTTTCCATCAAGCTGTCTTTCCTTTCCTTCAGGAGCAGAATGTTCTGATCATCAGCGCTCCAGAATCTAGTGCTTGGTTGGCAAGCATCACACATTGTGATGTGTTAGCTAAGAGTTCCATGTCGTTCAGACTCATATATTCCTCTGTAGTTGTACCTTGGTGATTCAACAAAATGTGGCATCATAAGCAGCATTCTACTGCCATAGACTGGGCAGAAAAAACATTTAGAATTTCACTGAAAAAGAAAAAAAGCATACTTAGGCAGAGCTTTCTGGACAGTAAGGACATTAGAGTAAGTGATGAATAAGCACTGCTTTTGTTAATTTACATAGGCAGAACAGAGACTGCTGGGAAAAGCCTGAAATTAAAGGCACAGAAAATGCCTGCTTCTGGATAGAACACTAAGAAGGGTTGAAAGTTTTTTCTCTGACCCTGGCCACTCTTACAAGCAATCCTATGATAGTCAGAAGGACCCACCCTAAAAAGGAAGGGACAGCCATTTGGACCCTTTCCACCTTTTCTATATCTCGCCTGATCGAGCGCTGATTGAGCGGATTAGCACATGTACTTCTCATTTTGGGAAGGTATTGCTTAGCTTGCTACCAGCAGCTCAGTTATGTTATGATGTTAGAGGCTTGCATGGAATGCTTTAGTCCTGCATTAGGCCGTTTTTATTGCTACTTGCATTCAAGGGAAAGATAATTAGCCAGAATCTGTGGCCCAGTTATTCACCTTGGCATTCCGATTTGCACAAAGGGAATAAGCATTTGAGAGAAAATGCAACATGTGTTTCTTATGTTGCTATGAACAGCTTTTTATTCTTTCTCTTTAGGGTCTAGCCAATGCAGAAATAGATAAATAAGTGCTGACTTTCTGTAAGACGTGTCCAATGCTGGGACAAAATAAAAGGGGACACTTATAAATGATAGTGATATCATTTGAGAAAGGGTAAGTTGACACTGAATTTCATGTATATTCACAGACCAAGCATGAAAAAGTCCCCAGCATGATCTTCATTGCGTGCTTAGAGCTGGTATTAGCTTTTCAGAGGTGCGGGCCTTTCGAAGGCTCGTTGGTCTAGGGGTATGATTCTCGCTTTGGGTGCGAGAGGTCCCGGGTTCAAATCCCGGACGAGCCCTTTCATTGGTGCTTTTTTAAAGTAGTATTGCAGTATGCATTTCAAAGCCAATATCAATTTTCTCTTTGCAGTAGTGGATGAATATTTGCTAGAGTCTCATGCTTTTAACCTTGCCCTGCCTGAGCAAATAGGAAACATTTCTCTTTAAGCATTTTGCAAAAATGCTGAACTTGCATGGCATATACAAGCGTTCAGCTAGGGCTGTCTGGGAAGGTTGCATGAAAGAAATCTAAAACCAGAGGCCCTTGGAATAGCCTGTTTTGAGAAGTTTCATCACAGAAGAATCAACTGTAGACATCTGTTTCTGAGGTGTAGTGGTTATCACGTTCGCCTCACACGCGAAAGGTCCCCGGTTCGAAACCGGGCAGAAACAGTTGTTATATTGTCTTGGCTGCAATGTTGAGAGGTGCCGTTTTGCCATGAAATTGTCCAGGCCCTGAAGATGGTTTCATGCAGACTCGGAAATTGTCCAGGCCCTGAAGATGGTTTCATGCAGACTCGTTCCAAGAAAGTGAATACTCTTAAAAACACTAAAGTAATTGGCATGTGGATGTATCTGTTGATTCACAGACCTCGCTTTGAAAAGAGCCCTGCATTCTGTTCATTGCTCACCTAGAACACGCATTAACTTTGGGAATTGTTGGCACCAACAGGCATCTTAGTTTAGTGGAGTGTTTCTGGTGTTTAAGTGCAGAAGCCCTGGGCTCAATTCCTCGGTGACCCTTCTCAAGGTGATGATACAAATGCATCGTCACCTTTACGTTTAATGTCAGAATTGTTTATTTCTATTTGGTGGTGTATGAATGCTTGCAATAGTATGTTGATTTTTTCTAGCCTTGAATGAATAAAAGCAAATCACTCCTCTTTATGTATTTTTCTAATACATTGATATTTGCATCTCCTTTCCTAGCCTGCATTTTTCATTATCTTACAGGCTGTATATAATAAGTATCAATTCAGGGGCCCTTCTTCTACTCAATTCACAACTGTTCTATCCCGGCATTGATAAGCAATCTACATCTGCTTCTGTTGTGTATTGGTTATCATGTTTACCTGACGTGTGAAAGCCCCATGTTTGACAGTGCGCGTTAACAAAGAGACCAATGATTTTTATTAAAAGTTGTCATGTGTTTTTGTTACCTTGCACCGGCCAAAAAGTGCCGGAAATGACTTCATTTGCAGTCACTTGAAAAGTAGGGATTCTCAAATAAATGGTAAGAGGTTGGAACAAATCTAAAGGAATGCATGGCATATCTATATGTATGTGTACGCAGGTATCCATATATAAAGATAGATAGATAGATAGATAGATAGATAGATAGATAGATAGATAGATAGATAGATAGATAGATAGATAGATAGATAGATAGATAGATAGATAGATAGATAGATAGATAGATAGATAGATAGATAGATAGATAGATAGATAGATAGATAGATAGATATTGGGAGAGAGAGAGCGTTACTATAAACTGAGACTTTATTTTCCATCAAGCTGTCTTTCCTTTCCTTCAGGAGCAGAATGTTCTGATCATCAGCGCTCCAGAATCTAGTGCTTGGTTGGCAAGCATCACACATTGTGATGTGTTAGCTAAGAGTTCCATGTCGTTCAGACTCATATATTCCTCTGTAGTTGTACCTTGGTGATTCAACAAAATGTGGCATCATAAGCAGCATTCTACTGCCATAGACTGGGCAGAAAAAACATTTAGAATTTCACTGAAAAAGAAAAAAAGCATACTTAGGCAGAGCTTTCTGGACAGTAAGGACATTAGAGTAAGTGATGAATAAGCACTGCTTTTGTTAATTTACATAGGCAGAACAGAGACTGCTGGGAAAAGCCTGAAATTAAAGGCACAGAAAATGCCTGCTTCTGGATAGAACACTAAGAAGGGTTGAAAGTTTTTTCTCTGACCCTGGCCACTCTTACAAGCAATCCTATGATAGTCAGAAGGACCCACCCTAAAAAGGAAGGGACAGCCATTTGGACCCTTTCCACCTTTTCTATATCTCGCCTGATCGAGCCTGATCGAGCGCTGATTGAGCGGATTAGCACATGTACTTCTCATTTTGGGAAGGTATTGCTTAGCTTGCTACCAGCAGCTCAGTTATGTTATGATGTTAGAGGCTTGCATGGAATGCTTTAGTCCTGCATTAGGCCGTTTTTATTGCTACTTGCATTCAAGGGAAAGATAATTAGCCAGAATCTGTGGCCCAGTTATTCACCTTGGCATTCCGATTTGCATAAAGGGAATAAGCATTTTAGAGAAAATGCAACATGTGTTTCTTATGTTGCTATGAACAGCTTTTTATTCTTTCTCTTTAGGGTCTAGCCAATGCAGAAATAGATAAATAAGTGCTGACTTTCTGTAAGACGTGTCCAATGCTGGGACAAAATAAAAGGGGACACTTATAAATGATAGTGATATCATTTGAGAAAGGGTAAGTTGACACTGAATTTCATGTATATTCACAGACCAAGCATGAAAAAGTCCCCAGCATGATTTTCATTGCGTGCTTAGAGCTGGTATTAGCTTTTCAGAGGTGCGGGCCTTTCGAAGGCTCGTTGGTCTAGGGGTATGATTCTCGCTTTGGGTGCGAGAGGTCCCGGGTTCAAATCCCGGACGAGCCCTTTCATTGGTGCTTTTTTAAAGTAGTATTGCAGTATGCATTTCAAAGCCAATATCAATTTTCTCTTTGCAGTAGTGGATGAATATTTGCTAGAGTCTCATGCTTTTAACCTTGCCCTGCCTGAGCAAATAGGAAACATTTCTCTTTAAGCATTTTGCAAAAATGCTGAACTTGCATGGCATATACAAGCGTTCGGCTAGGGCTGTCTGGGAAGGTTGCATGAAAGAAATCTAAAACCAGAGGCCCTTGGAATAGCCTGTTTTGAGAAGTTTCATCACAGAAGAATCAACTGTAGACATCTGTTTCTGTAGTGTAGTGGTTATCACGTTCGCCTCACACGCGAAAGGTCCCCGGTTCGAAACCGGGCAGAAACAGTTGTTATATTGTCTTGGCTGCAATGTTGAGAGGTGCCGTTTTGCCATGAAATTGTCCAGGCCCTGAAGATGGTTTCATGCAGACTCGTTCCAAGAAAGTGAATTCTCTTAAAAACACTAAAGTAATTGGCATGTGGATGTATCTGTTGATTCACAGACCTCGCTTTGAAAAGAGCCCTGCATTCTGTTCATTGCTCACCTAGAACACGCATTAACTTTGGGAATTGTTGGCACCAACAGGCATCTTAGTTTAGTGGAGTGTTTCTGGTGTTTAAGTGCAGAAGCCCTGGGCTCAATTCCTCGGTGACCCTTCTCAAGGTGATGATACAAATGCATCGTCACCTTTACGTTTAATGTCAGAATTGTTTATTTCTATTTGGTGGTGTATGAATGCTTGCAATAGTATGTTGATTTTTTCTAGCCTTGAATGAATAAAAGCAAATCACTCCTCTTTATGTATTTTTCTAATACATTGATATTTGCATCTCCTTTCCTAGCCTGCATTTTTCATTATCTTACAGGCTGTATATAATAAGTATCAATTCAGGGGCCCTTCTTCTACTCAATTCACAACTGTTCTATCCCGGCATTGATAAGCAATCTACATCTGCTTCTGTTGTGTATTGGTTATCATGTTTACCTGACGTGTGAAAGCCCCATGTTTGACAGTGCGCGTTAACAAAGAGACCAATGATTTTTATTAAAAGTTGTCATGTGTTTTTGTTACCTTGCACCGGCCAAAAAGTGCCGGAAATGACTTCATTTGCAGTCACTTGAAAAGTAGGGATTCTCAAATAAATGGTAAGAGGTTGGAACAAATCTAAAGGAATGCATGGCATATCTATATGTATGTGTACGCAGGTATCCATATATAAAGATAGATAGATAGATAGATAGATAGATAGATAGATAGATAGATAGATAGATAGATAGATAGATAGATAGATAGATAGATAGATAGATAGATAGATAGATAGATAGATAGATAGATAGATAGATAGATATTGGGAGAGAGAGAGCGTTACTATAAACTGAGACTTTATTTTCCATCAAGCTGTCTTTCCTTTCCTTCAGGAGCAGAATGTTCTGATCATCAGCGCTCCAGAATCTAGTGCTTGGTTGGCAAGCATCACACATTGTGATGTGTTAGCTAAGAGTTCCATGTCGTTCAGACTCATATATTCCTCTGTAGTTGTACCTTGGTGATTCAACAAAATGTGGCATCATAAGCAGCATTCTACTGCCATAGACTGGGCAGAAAAAACATTTAGAATTTCACTGAAAAAGAAAAAAAGCATACTTAGGCAGAGCTTTCTGGACAGTAAGGACATTAGAGTAAGTGATGAATAAGCACTGCTTTTGTTAATTTACATAGGCAGAACAGAGACTGCTGGGAAAAGCCTGAAATTAAAGGCCCAGAAAATGCCTGCTTCTGGATAGAACACTAAGAAGGGTTAAAAGTTTTTTCTCTGACCCTGGCCACTCTTACAAGCAATCCTATGATAGTCAGAAGGACCCACCCTAAAAAGGAAGGGACAGCCATTTGGACCCTTTCCACCTTTTCTATATCTCGCCTGATCGAGCGCTGATTGAGCGGATTAGCACATGTACTTCTCATTTTGGGAAGGTATTGCTTAGCTTGCTACCAGCAGCTCAGTTATGTTATGATGTTAGAGGCTTGCATGGAATGCTTTAGTCCTGCATTAGGCCGTTTTTATTGCTACTTGCATTCAAGGGAAAGATAATTAGCCAGAATCTGTGGCCCAGTTATTCACCTTGGCATTCCGATTTGCACAAAGGGAATAAGCATTTGAGAGAAAATGCAACATGTGTTTCTTATGTTGCTATGAACAGCTTTTTATTCTTTCTCTTTAGGGTCTAGCCAATGCAGAAATAGATAAATAAGTGCTGACTTTCTGTAAGACGTGTCCAATGCTGGGACAAAATAAAAGGGGACACTTATAAATGATAGTGATATCATTTGAGAAAGGGTAAGTTGACACTGAATTTCATGTATATTCACAGACCAAGCATGAAAAAGTCCCCAGCATGATCTTCATTGCGTGCTTAGAGCTGGTATTAGCTTTTCAGAGGTGCGGGCCTTTCGAAGGCTCGTTGGTCTAGGGGTATGATTCTCGCTTTGGGTGCGAGAGGTCCCGGGTTCAAATCCCGGACGAGCCCTTTCATTGGTGCTTTTTTAAAGTAGTATTGCAGTATGCATTTCAAAGCCAATATCAATTTTCTCTTTGCAGTAGTGGATGAATATTTGCTAGAGTCTCATGCTTTTAACCTTGCCCTGCCTGAGCAAATAGGAAACATTTCTCTTTAAGCATTTTGCAAAAATGCTGAACTTGCATGGCATATACAAGCGTTCGGCTAGGGCTGTCTGGGAAGGTTGCATGAAAGAAATCTAAAACCAGAGGCCCTTGGAATAGCCTGTTTTGAGAAGTTTCATCACAGAAGAATCAACTGTAGACATCTGTTTCTGTAGTGTAGTGGTTATCACGTTCGCCTCACACGCGAAAGGTCCCCGGTTCGAAACCGGGCAGAAACAGTTGTTATATTGTCTTGGCTGCAATGTTGAGAGGTGCCGTTTTGCCATGAAATTGTCCAGGCCCTGAAGATGGTTTCATGCAGACTCGTTCCAAGAAAGTGAATTCTCTTAAAAACACTAAAGTAATTGGCATGTGGATGTATCTGTTGATTCACAGACCTCGCTTTGAAAAGAGCCCTGCATTCTGTTCATTGCTCACCTAGAACACGCATTAACTTTGGGAATTGTTGGCACCAACAGGCATCTTAGTTTAGTGGAGTGTTTCTGGTGTTTAAGTGCAGAAGCCCTGGGCTCAATTCCTCGGTGACCCTTCTCAAGGTGATGATACAAATGCATCGTCACCTTTACGTTTAATGTCAGAATTGTTTATTTCTATTTGGTGGTGTATGAATGCTTGCAATAGTATGTTGATTTTTTCTAGCCTTGAATGAATAAAAGCAAATCACTCCTCTTTATGTATTTTTCTAATACATTGATATTTGCATCTCCTTTCCTAGCCTGCATTTTTCATTATCTTACAGGCTGTATATAATAAGTATCAATTCAGGGGCCCTTCTTCTACTCAATTCACAACTGTTCTATCCCGGCATTGATAAGCAATCTACATCTGCTTCTGTTGTGTATTGGTTATCATGTTTACCTGACGTGTGAAAGCCCCATGTTTGACAGTGCGCGTTAACAAAGAGACCAATGATTTTTATTAAAAGTTGTCATGTGTTTTTGTTACCTTGCACCGGCCAAAAAGTGCCGGAAATGACTTCATTTGCAGTCACTTGAAAAGTAGGGATTCTCAAATAAATGGTAAGAGGTTGGAACAAATCTAAAGGAATGCATGGCATATCTATATGTATGTGTACGCAGGTATCCATATATAAAGATAGATAGATAGATAGATAGATAGATAGATAGATAGATAGATAGATAGATAGATAGATAGATAGATAGATAGATAGATAGATAGATAGATAGATAGATAGATAGATAGATAGATAGATAGATATTGGGAGAGAGAGAGCGTTACTATAAACTGAGACTTTATTTTCCATCAAGCTGTCTTTCCTTTCCTTCAGGAGCAGAATGTTCTGATCATCAGCGCTCCAGAATCTAGTGCTTGGTTGGCAAGCATCACACATTGTGATGTGTTAGCTAAGAGTTCCATGTCGTTCAGACTCATATATTCCTCTGTAGTTGTACCTTGGTGATTCAACAAAATGTGGCATCATAAGCAGCATTCTACTGCCATAGACTGGGCAGAAAAAACATTTAGAATTTCACTGAAAAAGAAAAAAAGCATACTTAGGCAGAGCTTTCTGGACAGTAAGGACATTAGAGTAAGTGATGAATAAGCACTGCTTTTGTTAATTTACATAGGCAGAACAGAGACTGCTGGGAAAAGCCTGAAATTAAAGGCACAGAAAATGCCTGCTTCTGGATAGAACACTAAGAAGGGTTGAAAGTTTTTTCTCTGACCCTGGCCACTCTTACAAGCAATCCTATGATAGTCAGAAGGACCCACCCTAAAAAGGAAGGGACAGCCATTTGGACCCTTTCCACCTTTTCTATATCTCGCCTGATCGAGCCTGATCGAGCGCTGATTGAGCGGATTAGCACATGTACTTCTCATTTTGGGAAGGTATTGCTTAGCTTGCTACCAGCAGCTCAGTTATGTTATGATGTTAGAGGCTTGCATGGAATGCTTTAGTCCTGCATTAGGCCGTTTTTATTGCTACTTGCATTCAAGGGAAAGATAATTAGCCAGAATCTGTGGCCCAGTTATTCACCTTGGCATTCCGATTTGCATAAAGGGAATAAGCATTTGAGAGAAAATGCAACATGTGTTTCTTATGTTGCTATGAACAGCTTTTTATTCTTTCTCTTTAGGGTCTAGCCAATGCAGAAATAGATAAATAAGTGCTGACTTTCTGTAAGACGTGTCCAATGCTGGGACAAAATAAAAGGGGACACTTATAAATGATAGTGATATCATTTGAGAAAGGGTAAGTTGACACTGAATTTCATGTATATTCACAGACCAAGCATGAAAAAGTCCCCAGCATGATCTTCATTGCGTGCTTAGAGCTGGTATTAGCTTTTCAGAGGTGCGGGCCTTTCGAAGGCTCGTTGGTCTAGGGGTATGATTCTCGCTTTGGGTGCGAGAGGTCCCGGGTTCAAATCCCGGACGAGCCCTTTCATTGGTGCTTTTTTAAAGTAGTATTGCAGTATGCATTTCAAAGCCAATATCAATTTTCTCTTTGCAGTAGTGGATGAATATTTGCTAGAGTCTCATGCTTTTAACCTTGCCCTGCCTGAGCAAATAGGAAACATTTCTCTTTAAGCATTTTGCAAAAATGCTGAACTTGCATGGCATATACAAGCGTTCGGCTAGGGCTGTCTGGGAAGGTTGCATGAAAGAAATCTAAAACCAGAGGCCCTTGGAATAGCCTGTTTTGAGAAGTTTCATCACAGAAGAATCAACTGTAGACATCTGTTTCTGTAGTGTAGTGGTTATCACGTTCGCCTCACACGCGAAAGGTCCCTGGTTCGAAACCGGGCAGAAACAGTTGTTATATTGTCTTGGCTGCAATGTTGAGAGGTGCCGTTTTGCCATGAAATTGTCCAGGCCCTGAAGATGGTTTCATGCAGACTCGTTCCAAGAAAGTGAATTCTCTTAAAAACACTAAAGTAATTGGCATGTGGATGTATCTGTTGATTCACAGACCTCGCTTTGAAAAGAGCCCTGCATTCTGTTCATTGCTCACCTAGAACACGCATTAACTTTGGGAATTGTTGGCACCAACAGGCATCTTAGTTTAGTGGAGTGTTTCTGGTGTTTAAGTGCAGAAGCCCTGGGCTCAATTCCTCGGTGACCCTTCTCAAGGTGATGATACAAATGCATCGTCACCTTTACGTTTAATGTCAGAATTGTTTATTTCTATTTGGTGGTGTATGAATGCTTGCAATAGTATGTTGATTTTTTCTAGCCTTGAATGAATAAAAGCAAATCACTCCTCTTTATGTATTTTTCTAATACATTGATATTTGCATCTCCTTTCCTAGCCTGCATTTTTCATTATCTTACAGGCTGTATATAATAAGTATCAATTCAGGGGCCCTTCTTCTACTCAATTCACAACTGTTCTATCCCGGCATTGATAAGCAATCTACATCTGCTTCTGTTGTGTATTGGTTATCATGTTTACCTGACGTGTGAAAGCCCCATGTTTGACAGTGCGCGTTAACAAAGAGACCAATGATTTTTATTAAAAGTTGTCATGTGTTTTTGTTACCTTGCACCGGCCAAAAAGTGCCGGAAATGACTTCATTTGCAGTCACTTGAAAAGTAGGGATTCTCAAATAAATGGTAAGAGGTTGGAACAAATCTAAAGGAATGCATGGCATATCTATATGTATGTGTACGCAGGTATCCATATATAAAGATAGATAGATAGATAGATAGATAGATAGATAGATAGATAGATAGATAGATAGATAGATAGATAGATAGATAGATAGATAGATAGATAGATAGATAGATAGATAGATAGATAGATAGATAGATAGATAGATAGATAGATAGATAGATAGATAGATAGATAGATAGATAGATAGATAGATAGATATTGGGAGAGAGAGAGCGTTACTATAAACTGAGACTTTATTTTCCATCAAGCTGTCTTTCCTTTCCTTCAGGAGCAGAATGTTCTGATCATCAGCGCTCCAGAATCTAGTGCTTGGTTGGCAAGCATCACACATTGTGATGTGTTAGCTAAGAGTTCCATGTCGTTCAGACTCATATATTCCTCTGTAGTTGTACCTTGGTGATTCAACAAAATGTGGCATCATAAGCAGCATTCTACTGCCATAGACTGGGCAGAAAAAACATTTAGAATTTCACTGAAAAAGAAAAAAAGCATACTTAGGCAGAGCTTTCTGGACAGTAAGGACATTAGAGTAAGTGATGAATAAGCACTGCTTTTGTTAATTTACATAGGCAGAACAGAGACTGCTGGGAAAAGCCTGAAATTAAAGGCACAGAAAATGCCTGCTTCTGGATAGAACACTAAGAAGGGTTGAAAGTTTTTTCTCTGACCCTGGCCACTCTTACAAGCAATCCTATGATAGTCAGAAGGACCCACCCTAAAAAGGAAGGGACAGCCATTTGGACCCTTTCCACCTTTTCTATATCTCGCCTGATCGAGCCTGATCGAGCGCTGATTGAGCGGATTAGCACATGTACTTCTCATTTTGGGAAGGTATTGCTTAGCTTGCTACCAGCAGCTCAGTTATGTTATGATGTTAGAGGCTTGCATGGAATGCTTTAGTCCTGCATTAGGCCGTTTTTATTGCTACTTGCATTCAAGGGAAAGATAATTAGCCAGAATCTGTGGCCCAGTTATTCACCTTGGCATTCCGATTTGCATAAAGGGAATAAGCATTTGAGAGAAAATGCAACATGTGTTTCTTATGTTGCTATGAACAGCTTTTTATTCTTTCTCTTTAGGGTCTAGCCAATGCAGAAATAGATAAATAAGTGCTGACTTTCTGTAAGACGTGTCCAATGCTGGGACAAAATAAAAGGGGACACTTATAAATGATAGTGATATCATTTGAGAAAGGGTAAGTTGACACTGAATTTCATGTATATTCACAGACCAAGCATGAAAAAGTCCCCAGCATGATTTTCATTGCGTGCTTAGAGCTGGTATTAGCTTTTCAGAGGTGCGGGCCTTTCGAAGGCTCGTTGGTCTAGGGGTATGATTCTCGCTTTGGGTGCGAGAGGTCCCGGGTTCAAATCCCGGACGAGCCCTTTCATTGGTGCTTTTTTAAAGTAGTATTGCAGTATGCATTTCAAAGCCAATATCAATTTTCTCTTTGCAGTAGTGGATGAATATTTGCTAGAGTCTCATGCTTTTAACCTTGCCCTGCCTGAGCAAATAGGAAACATTTCTCTTTAAGCATTTTGCAAAAATGCTGAACTTGCATGGCATATACAAGCGTTCGGCTAGGGCTGTCTGGGAAGGTTGCATGAAAGAAATCTAAAACCAGAGGCCCTTGGAATAGCCTGTTTTGAGAAGTTTCATCACAGAAGAATCAACTGTAGACATCTGTTTCTGTAGTGTAGTGGTTATCACGTTCGCCTCACACGCGAAAGGTCCCCGGTTCGAAACCGGGCAGAAACAGTTGTTATATTGTCTTGGCTGCAATGTTGAGAGGTGCCGTTTTGCCATGAAATTGTCCAGGCCCTGAAGATGGTTTCATGCAGACTCGTTCCAAGAAAGTGAATTCTCTTAAAAACACTAAAGTAATTGGCATGTGGATGTATCTGTTGATTCACAGACCTCGCTTTGAAAAGAGCCCTGCATTCTGTTCATTGCTCACCTAGAACACGCATTAACTTTGGGAATTGTTGGCACCAACAGGCATCTTAGTTTAGTGGAGTGTTTCTGGTGTTTAAGTGCAGAAGCCCTGGGCTCAATTCCTCGGTGACCCTTCTCAAGGTGATGATACAAATGCATCGTCACCTTTACGTTTAATGTCAGAATTGTTTATTTCTATTTGGTGGTGTATGAATGCTTGCAATAGTATGTTGATTTTTTCTAGCCTTGAATGAATAAAAGCAAATCACTCCTCTTTATGTATTTTTCTAATACATTGATATTTGCATCTCCTTTCCTAGCCTGCATTTTTCATTATCTTACAGGCTGTATATAATAAGTATCAATTCAGGGGCCCTTCTTCTACTCAATTCACAACTGTTCTATCCCGGCATTGATAAGCAATCTACATCTGCTTCTGTTGTGTATTGGTTATCATGTTTACCTGACGTGTAAAAGCCCCATGTTTGACAGTGCGCGTTAACAAAGAGACCAATGATTTTTATTAAAAGTTGTCATGTGTTTTTGTTACCTTGCACCGGCCAAAAAGTGCCGGAAATGACTTCATTTGCAGTCACTTGAAAAGTAGGGATTCTCAAATGAATGGTAAGAGGTTGGAACAAATCTAAAGGAATGCATGGCATATCTATATGTATGTGTACGCAGGTATCCATATATAAAGATAGATAGATAGATAGATAGATAGATAGATAGATAGATAGATAGATAGATAGATAGATAGATAGATAGATAGATAGATAGATAGATAGATAGATAGATAGATAGATAGATAGATAGATAGATAGATAGATAGATAGATAGATAGATAGATAGATAGATAGATAGATAGATAGATAGATAGATAGATAGATAGATAGATATTGGGAGAGAGAGAGCGTTACTATAAACTGAGACTTTATTTTCCATCAAGCTGTCTTTCCTTTCCTTCAGGAGCAGAATGTTCTGATCATCAGCGCTCCAGAATCTAGTGCTTGGTTGGCAAGCATCACACATTGTGATGTGTTAGCTAAGAGTTCCATGTCGTTCAGACTCATATATTCCTCTGTAGTTGTACCTTGGTGATTCAACAAAATGTGGCATCATAAGCAGCATTCTACTGCCATAGACTGGGCAGAAAAAACATTTAGAATTTCACTGAAAAAGAAAAAAAGCATACTTAGGCAGAGCTTTCTGGACAGTAAGGACATTAGAGTAAGTGATGAATAAGCACTGCTTTTGTTAATTTACATAGGCAGAACAGAGACTGCTGGGAAAAGCCTGAAATTAAAGGCCCAGAAAATGCCTGCTTCTGGATAGAACACTAAGAAGGGTTGAAAGTTTTTTCTCTGACCCTGGCCACTCTTACAAGCAATCCTATGATAGTCAGAAGGACCCACCCTAAAAAGGAAGGGACAGCCATTTGGACCCTTTCCACCTTTTCTATATCTCGCCTGATCGAGCGCTGATTGAGCGGATTAGCACATGTACTTCTCATTTTGGGAAGGTATTGCTTAGCTTGCTACCAGCAGCTCAGTTATGTTATGATGTTAGAGGCTTGCATGGAATGCTTTAGTCCTGCATTAGGCCGTTTTTATTGCTACTTGCATTCAAGGGAAAGATAATTAGCCAGAATCTGTGGCCCAGTTATTCACCTTGGCATTCCGATTTGCACAAAGGGAATAAGCATTTGAGAGAAAATGCAACATGTGTTTCTTATGTTGCTATGAACAGCTTTTTATTCTTTCTCTTTAGGGTCTAGCCAATGCAGAAATAGATAAATAAGTGCTGACTTTCTGTAAGACGTGTCCAATGCTGGGACAAAATAAAAGGGGACACTTATAAATGATAGTGATATCATTTGAGAAAGGGTAAGTTGACACTGAATTTCATGTATATTCACAGACCAAGCATGAAAAAGTCCCCAGCATGATCTTCATTGCGTGCTTAGAGCTGGTATTAGCTTTTCAGAGGTGCGGGCCTTTCGAAGGCTCGTTGGTCTAGGGGTATGATTCTCGCTTTGGGTGCGAGAGGTCCCGGGTTCAAATCCCGGACGAGCCCTTTCATTGGTGCTTTTTTAAAGTAGTATTGCAGTATGCATTTCAAAGCCAATATCAATTTTCTCTTTGCAGTAGTGGATGAATATTTGCTAGAGTCTCATGCTTTTAACCTTGCCCTGCCTGAGCAAATAGGAAACATTTCTCTTTAAGCATTTTGCAAAAATGCTGAACTTGCATGGCATATACAAGCGTTCAGCTAGGGCTGTCTGGGAAGGTTGCATGAAAGAAATCTAAAACCAGAGGCCCTTGGAATAGCCTGTTTTGAGAAGTTTCATCACAGAAGAATCAACTGTAGACATCTGTTTCTGAGGTGTAGTGGTTATCACGTTCGCCTCACACGCGAAAGGTCCCCGGTTCGAAACCGGGCAGAAACAGTTGTTATATTGTCTTGGCTGCAATGTTGAGAGGTGCCGTTTTGCCATGAAATTGTCCAGGCCCTGAAGATGGTTTCATGCAGACTCGTTCCAAGAAAGTGAATACTCTTAAAAACACTAAAGTAATTGGCATGTGGATGTATCTGTTGATTCACAGACCTCGCTTTGAAAAGAGCCCTGCATTCTGTTCATTGCTCACCTAGAACACGCATTAACTTTGGGAATTGTTGGCACCAACAGGCATCTTAGTTTAGTGGAGTGTTTCTGGTGTTTAAGTGCAGAAGCCCTGGGCTCAATTCCTCGGTGACCCTTCTCAAGGTGATGATACAAATGCATCGTCACCTTTACGTTTAATGTCAGAATTGTTTATTTCTATTTGGTGGTGTATGAATGCTTGCAATAGTATGTTGATTTTTTCTAGCCTTGAATGAATAAAAGCAAATCACTCCTCTTTATGTATTTTTCTAATACATTGATATTTGCATCTCCTTTCCTAGCCTGCATTTTTCATTATCTTACAGGCTGTATATAATAAGTATCAATTCAGGGGCCCTTCTTCTACTCAATTCACAACTGTTCTATCCCGGCATTGATAAGCAATCTACATCTGCTTCTGTTGTGTATTGGTTATCATGTTTACCTGACGTGTGAAAGCCCCATGTTTGACAGTGCGCGTTAACAAAGAGACCAATGATTTTTATTAAAAGTTGTCATGTGTTTTTGTTACCTTGCACCGGCCAAAAAGTGCCGGAAATGACTTCATTTGCAGTCACTTGAAAAGTAGGGATTCTCAAATAAATGGTAAGAGGTTGGAACAAATCTAAAGGAATGCATGGCATATCTATATGTATGTGTACGCAGGTATCCATATATAAAGATAGATAGATAGATAGATAGATAGATAGATAGATAGATAGATAGATAGATAGATAGATAGATAGATAGATAGATAGATAGATAGATAGATAGATAGATAGATAGATAGATAGATAGATAGATAGATAGATAGATAGATAGATAGATAGATAGATAGATAGATAGATAGATAGATAGATATTGGGAGAGAGAGAGCGTTACTATAAACTGAGACTTTATTTTCCATCAAGCTGTCTTTCCTTTCCTTCAGGAGCAGAATGTTCTGATCATCAGCGCTCCAGAATCTAGTGCTTGGTTGGCAAGCATCACACATTGTGATGTGTTAGCTAAGAGTTCCATGTCGTTCAGACTCATATATTCCTCTGTAGTTGTACCTTGGTGATTCAACAAAATGTGGCATCATAAGCAGCATTCTACTGCCATAGACTGGGCAGAAAAAACATTTAGAATTTCACTGAAAAAGAAAAAAAGCATACTTAGGCAGAGCTTTCTGGACAGTAAGGACATTAGAGTAAGTGATGAATAAGCACTGCTTTTGTTAATTTACATAGGCAGAACAGAGACTGCTGGGAAAAGCCTGAAATTAAAGGCACAGAAAATGCCTGCTTCTGGATAGAACACTAAGAAGGGTTGAAAGTTTTTTCTCTGACCCTGGCCACTCTTACAAGCAATCCTATGATAGTCAGAAGGACCCACCCTAAAAAGGAAGGGACAGCCATTTGGACCCTTTCCACCTTTTCTATATCTCGCCTGATCGAGCGCTGATTGAGCGGATTAGCACATGTACTTCTCATTTTGGGAAGGTATTGCTTAGCTTGCTACCAGCAGCTCAGTTATGTTATGATGTTAGAGGCTTGCATGGAATGCTTTAGTCCTGCATTAGGCCGTTTTTATTGCTACTTGCATTCAAGGGAAAGATAATTAGCCAGAATCTGTGGCCCAGTTATTCACCTTGGCATTCCGATTTGCACAAAGGGAATAAGCATTTGAGAGAAAATGCAACATGTGTTTCTTATGTTGCTATGAACAGCTTTTTATTCTTTCTCTTTAGGGTCTAGCCAATGCAGAAATAGATAAATAAGTGCTGACTTTCTGTAAGACGTGTCCAATGCTGGGACAAAATAAAAGGGGACACTTATAAATGATAGTGATATCATTTGAGAAAGGGTAAGTTGACACTGAATTTCATGTATATTCACAGACCAAGCATGAAAAAGTCCCCAGCATGATCTTCATTGCGTGCTTAGAGCTGGTATTAGCTTTTCAGAGGTGCGGGCCTTTCGAAGGCTCGTTGGTCTAGGGGTATGATTCTCGCTTTGGGTGCGAGAGGTCCCGGGTTCAAATCCCGGACGAGCCCTTTCATTGGTGCTTTTTTAAAGTAGTATTGCAGTATGCATTTCAAAGCCAATATCAATTTTCTCTTTGCAGTAGTGGATGAATATTTGCTAGAGTCTCATGCTTTTAACCTTGCCCTGCCTGAGCAAATAGGAAACATTTCTCTTTAAGCATTTTGCAAAAATGCTGAACTTGCATGGCATATACAAGCGTTCAGCTAGGGCTGTCTGGGAAGGTTGCATGAAAGAAATCTAAAACCAGAGGCCCTTGGAATAGCCTGTTTTGAGAAGTTTCATCACAGAAGAATCAACTGTAGACATCTGTTTCTGAGGTGTAGTGGTTATCACGTTCGCCTCACACGCGAAAGGTCCCCGGTTCGAAACCGGGCAGAAACAGTTGTTATATTGTCTTGGCTGCAATGTTGAGAGGTGCCGTTTTGCCATGAAATTGTCCAGGCCCTGAAGATGGTTTCATGCAGACTCGTTCCAAGAAAGTGAATTCTCTTAAAAACACTAAAGTAATTGGCATGTGGATGTATCTGTTGATTCACAGACCTCGCTTTGAAAAGAGCCCTGCATTCTGTTCATTGCTCACCTAGAACACGCATTAACTTTGGGAATTGTTGGCACCAACAGGCATCTTAGTTTAGTGGAGTGTTTCTGGTGTTTAAGTGCAGAAGCCCTGGGCTCAATTCCTCGGTGACCCTTCTCAAGGTGATGATACAAATGCATCGTCACCTTTACGTTTAATGTCAGAATTGTTTATTTCTATTTGGTGGTGTATGAATGCTTGCAATAGTATGTTGATTTTTTCTAGCCTTGAATGAATAAAAGCAAATCACTCCTCTTTATGTATTTTTCTAATACATTGATATTTGCATCTCCTTTCCTAGCCTGCATTTTTCATTATCTTACAGGCTGTATATAATAAGTATCAATTCAGGGGCCCTTCTTCTACTCAATTCACAACTGTTCTATCCCGGCATTGATAAGCAATCTACATCTGCTTCTGTTGTGTATTGGTTATCATGTTTACCTGACGTGTGAAAGCCCCATGTTTGACAGTGCGCGTTAACAAAGAGACCAATGATTTTTATTAAAAGTTGTCATGTGTTTTTGTTACCTTGCACCGGCCAAAAAGTGCCGGAAATGACTTCATTTGCAGTCACTTGAAAAGTAGGGATTCTCAAATAAATGGTAAGAGGTTGGAACAAATCTAAAGGAATGCATGGCATATCTATATGTATGTGTACGCAGGTATCCATATATAAAGATAGATAGATAGATAGATAGATAGATAGATAGATAGATAGATAGATAGATAGATAGATAGATAGATAGATAGATAGATAGATAGATAGATAGATAGATAGATAGATAGATAGATAGATAGATAGATAGATAGATATTGGGAGAGAGAGAGCGTTACTATAAACTGAGACTTTATTTTCCATCAAGCTGTCTTTCCTTTCCTTCAGGAGCAGAATGTTCTGATCATCAGCGCTCCAGAATCTAGTGCTTGGTTGGCAAGCATCACACATTGTGATGTGTTAGCTAAGAGTTCCATGTCGTTCAGACTCATATATTCCTCTGTAGTTGTACCTTGGTGATTCAACAAAATGTGGCATCATAAGCAGCATTCTACTGCCATAGACTGGGCAGAAAAAACATTTAGAATTTCACTGAAAAAGAAAAAAAGCATACTTAGGCAGAGCTTTCTGGACAGTAAGGACATTAGAGTAAGTGATGAATAAGCACTGCTTTTGTTAATTTACATAGGCAGAACAGAGACTGCTGGGAAAAGCCTGAAATTAAAGGCACAGAAAATGCCTGCTTCTGGATAGAACACTAAGAAGGGTTGAAAGTTTTTTCTCTGACCCTGGCCACTCTTACAAGCAATCCTATGATAGTCAGAAGGACCCACCCTAAAAAGGAAGGGACAGCCATTTGGACCCTTTCCACCTTTTCTATATCTCGCCTGATCGAGCCTGATCGAGCGCTGATTGAGCGGATTAGCACATGTACTTCTCATTTTGGGAAGGTATTGCTTAGCTTGCTACCAGCAGCTCAGTTATGTTATGATGTTAGAGGCTTGCATGGAATGCTTTAGTCCTGCATTAGGCCGTTTTTATTGCTACTTGCATTCAAGGGAAAGATAATTAGCCAGAATCTGTGGCCCAGTTATTCACCTTGGCATTCCGATTTGCATAAAGGGAATAAGCATTTGAGAGAAAATGCAACATGTGTTTCTTATGTTGCTATGAACAGCTTTTTATTCTTTCTCTTTAGGGTCTAGCCAATGCAGAAATAGATAAATAAGTGCTGACTTTCTGTAAGACGTGTCCAATGCTGGGACAAAATAAAAGGGGACACTTATAAATGATAGTGATATCATTTGAGAAAGGGTAAGTTGACACTGAATTTCATGTATATTCACAGACCAAGCATGAAAAAGTCCCCAGCATGATTTTCATTGCGTGCTTAGAGCTGGTATTAGCTTTTCAGAGGTGCGGGCCTTTCGAAGGCTCGTTGGTCTAGGGGTATGATTCTCGCTTTGGGTGCGAGAGGTCCCGGGTTCAAATCCCGGACGAGCCCTTTCATTGGTGCTTTTTTAAAGTAGTATTGCAGTATGCATTTCAAAGCCAATATCAATTTTCTCTTTGCAGTAGTGGATGAATATTTGCTAGAGTCTCATGCTTTTAACCTTGCCCTGCCTGAGCAAATAGGAAACATTTCTCTTTAAGCATTTTGCAAAAATGCTGAACTTGCATGGCATATACAAGCGTTCGGCTAGGGCTGTCTGGGAAGGTTGCATGAAAGAAATCTAAAACCAGAGGCCCTTGGAATAGCCTGTTTTGAGAAGTTTCATCACAGAAGAATCAACTATAGACATCTGTTTCTGTAGTGTAGTGGTTATCATGTTCGCCTCACACGCGAAAGTTCCCCGGTTCGAAACCGGGCAGAAACAGTTTTTATATTGTCTTGGCTGCAATGTTGAGAGGTGCCGTTTTGCCATGAAATTGTCCAGGCCCTGAAGATGGTTTCATGCAGACTCGTTCCAAGAAAGTGAATTCTCTTAAAAACACTAAAGTAATTGGCATGTGGATGTATCTGTTGATTCACAGACCTCGCTTTGAAAAGAGCCCTGCATTCTGTTCATTGCTCACCTAGAACACGCATTAACTTTGGGAATTGTTGGCACCAACAGGCATCTTAGTTTAGTGGAGTGTTTCTGGTGTTTAAGTGCAGAAGCCCTGGGCTCAATTCCTCGGTGACCCTTCTCAAGGTGATGATACAAATGCATCGTCACCTTTACGTTTAATGTCAGAATTGTTTATTTCTATTTGGTGGTGTATGAATGCTTGCAATAGTATGTTGATTTTTTCTAGCCTTGAATGAATAAAAGCAAATCACTCCTCTTTATGTATTTTTCTAATACATTGATATTTGCATCTCCTTTCCTAGCCTGCATTTTTCATTATCTTACAGGCTGTATATAATAAGTATCAATTCAGGGGCCCTTCTTCTACTCAATTCACAACTGTTCTATCCCGGCATTGATAAGCAATCTACATCTGCTTCTGTTGTGTATTGGTTATCATGTTTACCTGACGTGTGAAAGCCCCATGTTTGACAGTGCGCGTTAACAAAGAGACCAATGATTTTTATTAAAAGTTGTCATGTGTTTTTGTTACCTTGCACCGGCCAAAAAGTGCCGGAAATGACTTCATTTGCAGTCACTTGAAAAGTAGGGATTCTCAAATAAATGGTAAGAGGTTGGAACAAATCTAAAGGAATGCATGGCATATCTATATGTATGTGTACGCAGGTATCCATATATAAAGATAGATAGATAGATAGATAGATAGATAGATAGATAGATAGATAGATAGATAGATAGATAGATAGATAGATAGATAGATAGATAGATAGATAGATAGATAGATAGATAGATAGATATTGGGAGAGAGAGAGCGTTACTATAAACTGAGACTTTATTTTCCATCAAGCTGTCTTTCCTTTCCTTCAGGAGCAGAATGTTCTGATCATCAGCGCTCCAGAATCTAGTGCTTGGTTGGCAAGCATCACACATTGTGATGTGTTAGCTAAGAGTTCCATGTCGTTCAGACTCATATATTCCTCTGTAGTTGTACCTTGGTGATTCAACAAAATGTGGCATCATAAGCAGCATTCTACTGCCATAGACTGGGCAGAAAAAACATTTAGAATTTCACTGAAAAAGAAAAAAAGCATACTTAGGCAGAGCTTTCTGGACAGTAAGGACATTAGAGTAAGTGATGAATAAGCACTGCTTTTGTTAATTTACATAGGCAGAACAGAGACTGCTGGGAAAAGCCTGAAATTAAAGGCACAGAAAATGCCTGCTTCTGGATAGAACACTAAGAAGGGTTGAAAGTTTTTTCTCTGACCCTGGCCACTCTTACAAGCAATCCTATGATAGTCAGAAGGACCCACCCTAAAAAGGAAGGGACAGCCATTTGGACCCTTTCCACCTTTTCTATATCTCGCCTGATCGAGCCTGATCGAGCGCTGATTGAGCGGATTAGCACATGTACTTCTCATTTTGGGAAGGTATTGCTTAGCTTGCTACCAGCAGCTCAGTTATGTTATGATGTTAGAGGCTTGCATGGAATGCTTTAGTCCTGCATTAGGCCGTTTTTATTGCTACTTGCATTCAAGGGAAAGATAATTAGCCAGAATCTGTGGCCCAGTTATTCACCTTGGCATTCCGATTTGCATAAAGGGAATAAGCATTTGAGAGAAAATGCAACATGTGTTTCTTATGTTGCTATGAACAGCTTTTTATTCTTTCTCTTTAGGGTCTAGCCAATGCAGAAATAGATAAATAAGTGCTGACTTTCTGTAAGACGTGTCCAATGCTGGGACAAAATAAAAGGGGACACTTATAAATGATAGTGATATCATTTGAGAAAGGGTAAGTTGACACTGAATTTCATGTATATTCACAGACCAAGCATGAAAAAGTCCCCAGCATGATTTTCATTGCGTGCTTAGAGCTGGTATTAGCTTTTCAGAGGTGCGGGCCTTTCGAAGGCTCGTTGGTCTAGGGGTATGATTCTCGCTTTGGGTGCGAGAGGTCCCGGGTTCAAATCCCGGACGAGCCCTTTCATTGGTGCTTTTTTAAAGTAGTATTGCAGTATGCATTTCAAAGCCAATATCAATTTTCTCTTTGCAGTAGTGGATGAATATTTGCTAGAGTCTCATGCTTTTAACCTTGCCCTGCCTGAGCAAATAGGAAACATTTCTCTTTAAGCATTTTGCAAAAATGCTGAACTTGCATGGCATATACAAGCGTTCGGCTAGGGCTGTCTGGGAAGGTTGCATGAAAGAAATCTAAAACCAGAGGCCCTTGGAATAGCCTGTTTTGAGAAGTTTCATCACAGAAGAATCAACTGTAGACATCTGTTTCTGTAGTGTAGTGGTTATCACGTTCGCCTCACACGCGAAAGGTCCCCGGTTCGAAACCGGGCAGAAACAGTTGTTATATTGTCTTGGCTGCAATGTTGAGAGGTGCCGTTTTGCCATGAAATTGTCCAGGCCCTGAAGATGGTTTCATGCAGACTCGTTCCAAGAAAGTGAATTCTCTTAAAAACACTAAAGTAATTGGCATGTGGATGTATCTGTTGATTCACAGACCTCGCTTTGAAAAGAGCCCTGCATTCTGTTCATTGCTCACCTAGAACACGCATTAACTTTGGGAATTGTTGGCACCAACAGGCATCTTAGTTTAGTGGAGTGTTTCTGGTGTTTAAGTGCAGAAGCCCTGGGCTCAATTCCTCGGTGACCCTTCTCAAGGTGATGATACAAATGCATCGTCACCTTTACGTTTAATGTCAGAATTGTTTATTTCTATTTGGTGGTGTATGAATGCTTGCAATAGTATGTTGATTTTTTCTAGCCTTGAATGAATAAAAGCAAATCACTCCTCTTTATGTATTTTTCTAATACATTGATATTTGCATCTCCTTTCCTAGCCTGCATTTTTCATTATCTTACAGGCTGTATATAATAAGTATCAATTCAGGGGCCCTTCTTCTACTCAATTCACAACTGTTCTATCCCGGCATTGATAAGCAATCTACATCTGCTTCTGTTGTGTATTGGTTATCATGTTTACCTGACGTGTAAAAGCCCCATGTTTGACAGTGCGCGTTAACAAAGAGACCAATGATTTTTATTAAAAGTTGTCATGTGTTTTTGTTACCTTGCACCGGCCAAAAAGTGCCGGAAATGACTTCATTTGCAGTCACTTGAAAAGTAGGGATTCTCAAATGAATGGTAAGAGGTTGGAACAAATCTAAAGGAATGCATGGCATATCTATATGTATGTGTACGCAGGTATCCATATATAAAGATAGATAGATAGATAGATAGATAGATAGATAGATAGATAGATAGATAGATAGATAGATAGATAGATAGATAGATAGATAGATAGATAGATAGATAGATAGATAGATAGATAGATAGATAGATAGATAGATAGATAGATATTGGGAGAGAGAGAGCGTTACTATAAACTGAGACTTTATTTTCCATCAAGCTGTCTTTCCTTTCCTTCAGGAGCAGAATGTTCTGATCATCAGCGCTCCAGAATCTAGTGCTTGGTTGGCAAGCATCACACATTGTGATGTGTTAGCTAAGAGTTCCATGTCGTTCAGACTCATATATTCCTCTGTAGTTGTACCTTGGTGATTCAACAAAATGTGGCATCATAAGCAGCATTCTACTGCCATAGACTGGGCAGAAAAAACATTTAGAATTTCACTGAAAAAGAAAAAAAGCATACTTAGGCAGAGCTTTCTGGACAGTAAGGACATTAGAGTAAGTGATGAATAAGCACTGCTTTTGTTAATTTACATAGGCAGAACAGAGACTGCTGGGAAAAGCCTGAAATTAAAGGCCCAGAAAATGCCTGCTTCTGGATAGAACACTAAGAAGGGTTGAAAGTTTTTTCTCTGACCCTGGCCACTCTTACAAGCAATCCTATGATAGTCAGAAGGACCCACCCTAAAAAGGAAGGGACAGCCATTTGGACCCTTTCCACCTTTTCTATATCTCGCCTGATCGAGCGCTGATTGAGCGGATTAGCACATGTACTTCTCATTTTGGGAAGGTATTGCTTAGCTTGCTACCAGCAGCTCAGTTATGTTATGATGTTAGAGGCTTGCATGGAATGCTTTAGTCCTGCATTAGGCCGTTTTTATTGCTACTTGCATTCAAGGGAAAGATAATTAGCCAGAATCTGTGGCCCAGTTATTCACCTTGGCATTCCGATTTGCACAAAGGGAATAAGCATTTGAGAGAAAATGCAACATGTGTTTCTTATGTTGCTATGAACAGCTTTTTATTCTTTCTCTTTAGGGTCTAGCCAATGCAGAAATAGATAAATAAGTGCTGACTTTCTGTAAGACGTGTCCAATGCTGGGACAAAATAAAAGGGGACACTTATAAATGATAGTGATATCATTTGAGAAAGGGTAAGTTGACACTGAATTTCATGTATATTCACAGACCAAGCATGAAAAAGTCCCCAGCATGATCTTCATTGCGTGCTTAGAGCTGGTATTAGCTTTTCAGAGGTGCGGGCCTTTCGAAGGCTCGTTGGTCTAGGGGTATGATTCTCGCTTTGGGTGCGAGAGGTCCCGGATTCAAATCCCGGACGAGCCCTTTCATTGGTGCTTTTTTAAAGTAGTATTGCAGTATGCATTTCAAAGCCAATATCAATTTTCTCTTTGCAGTAGTGGATGAATATTTGCTAGAGTCTCATGCTTTTAACCTTGCCCTGCCTGAGCAAATAGGAAACATTTCTCTTTAAGCATTTTGCAAAAATGCTGAACTTGCATGGCATATACAAGCGTTCAGCTAGGGCTGTCTGGGAAGGTTGCATGAAAGAAATCTAAAACCAGAGGCCCTTGGAATAGCCTGTTTTGAGAAGTTTCATCACAGAAGAATCAACTGTAGACATCTGTTTCTGAGGTGTAGTGGTTATCACGTTCGCCTCACACGCGAAAGGTCCCCGGTTCGAAACCGGGCAGAAACAGTTGTTATATTGTCTTGGCTGCAATGTTGAGAGGTGCCGTTTTGCCATGAAATTGTCCAGGCCCTGAAGATGGTTTCATGCAGACTCGTTCCAAGAAAGTGAATACTCTTAAAAACACTAAAGTAATTGGCATGTGGATGTATCTGTTGATTCACAGACCTCGCTTTGAAAAGAGCCCTGCATTCTGTTCATTGCTCACCTAGAACACGCATTAACTTTGGGAATTGTTGGCACCAACAGGCATCTTAGTTTAGTGGAGTGTTTCTGGTGTTTAAGTGCAGAAGCCCTGGGCTCAATTCCTCGGTGACCCTTCTCAAGGTGATGATACAAATGCATCGTCACCTTTACGTTTAATGTCAGAATTGTTTATTTCTATTTGGTGGTGTATGAATGCTTGCAATAGTATGTTGATTTTTTCTAGCCTTGAATGAATAAAAGCAAATCACTCCTCTTTATGTATTTTTCTAATACATTGATATTTGCATCTCCTTTCCTAGCCTGCATTTTTCATTATCTTACAGGCTGTATATAATAAGTATCAATTCAGGGGCCCTTCTTCTACTCAATTCACAACTGTTCTATCCCGGCATTGATAAGCAATCTACATCTGCTTCTGTTGTGTATTGGTTATCATGTTTACCTGACGTGTGAAAGCCCCATGTTTGACAGTGCGCGTTAACAAAGAGACCAATGATTTTTATTAAAAGTTGTCATGTGTTTTTGTTACCTTGCACCGGCCAAAAAGTGCCGGAAATGACTTCATTTGCAGTCACTTGAAAAGTAGGGATTCTCAAATAAATGGTAAGAGGTTGGAACAAATCTAAAGGAATGCATGGCATATCTATATGTATGTGTACGCAGGTATCCATATATAAAGATAGATAGATAGATAGATAGATAGATAGATAGATAGATAGATAGATAGATAGATAGATAGATAGATAGATAGATAGATAGATAGATAGATAGATAGATAGATAGATAGATAGATAGATAGATAGATAGATAGATAGATAGATAGATAGATAGATAGATAGATAGATAGATAGATAGATAGATAGATAGATAGATAGATATTGGGAGAGAGAGAGCGTTACTATAAACTGAGACTTTATTTTCCATCAAGCTGTCTTTCCTTTCCTTCAGGAGCAGAATGTTCTGATCATCAGCGCTCCAGAATCTAGTGCTTGGTTGGCAAGCATCACACATTGTGATGTGTTAGCTAAGAGTTCCATGTCGTTCAGACTCATATATTCCTCTGTAGTTGTACCTTGGTGATTCAACAAAATGTGGCATCATAAGCAGCATTCTACTGCCATAGACTGGGCAGAAAAAACATTTAGAATTTCACTGAAAAAGAAAAAAAGCATACTTAGGCAGAGCTTTCTGGACAGTAAGGACATTAGAGTAAGTGATGAATAAGCACTGCTTTTGTTAATTTACATAGGCAGAACAGAGACTGCTGGGAAAAGCCTGAAATTAAAGGCCCAGAAAATGCCTGCTTCTGGATAGAACACTAAGAAGGGTTGAAAGTTTTTTCTCTGACCCTGGCCACTCTTACAAGCAATCCTATGATAGTCAGAAGGACCCACCCTAAAAAGGAAGGGACAGCCATTTGGACCCTTTCCACCTTTTCTATATCTCGCCTGATCGAGCGCTGATTGAGCGGATTAGCACATGTACTTCTCATTTTGGGAAGGTATTGCTTAGCTTGCTACCAGCAGCTCAGTTATGTTATGATGTTAGAGGCTTGCATGGAATGCTTTAGTCCTGCATTAGGCCGTTTTTATTGCTACTTGCATTCAAGGGAAAGATAATTAGCCAGAATCTGTGGCCCAGTTATTCACCTTGGCATTCCGATTTGCACAAAGGGAATAAGCATTTGAGAGAAAATGCAACATGTGTTTCTTATGTTGCTATGAACAGCTTTTTATTCTTTCTCTTTAGGGTCTAGCCAATGCAGAAATAGATAAATAAGTGCTGACTTTCTGTAAGACGTGTCCAATGCTGGGACAAAATAAAAGGGGACACTTATAAATGATAGTGATATCATTTGAGAAAGGGTAAGTTGACACTGAATTTCATGTATATTCACAGACCAAGCATGAAAAAGTCCCCAGCATGATCTTCATTGCGTGCTTAGAGCTGGTATTAGCTTTTCAGAGGTGCGGGCCTTTCGAAGGCTCGTTGGTCTAGGGGTATGATTCTCGCTTTGGGTGCGAGAGGTCCCGGGTTCAAATCCCGGACGAGCCCTTTCATTGGTGCTTTTTTAAAGTAGTATTGCAGTATGCATTTCAAAGCCAATATCAATTTTCTCTTTGCAGTAGTGGATGAATATTTGCTAGAGTCTCATGCTTTTAACCTTGCCCTGCCTGAGCAAATAGGAAACATTTCTCTTTAAGCATTTTGCAAAAATGCTGAACTTGCATGGCATATACAAGCGTTCAGCTAGGGCTGTCTGGGAAGGTTGCATGAAAGAAATCTAAAACCAGAGGCCCTTGGAATAGCCTGTTTTGAGAAGTTTCATCACAGAAGAATCAACTGTAGACATCTGTTTCTGAGGTGTAGTGGTTATCACGTTCGCCTCACACGCGAAAGGTCCCCGGTTCGAAACCGGGCAGAAACAGTTGTTATATTGTCTTGGCTGCAATGTTGAGAGGTGCCGTTTTGCCATGAAATTGTCCAGGCCCTGAAGATGGTTTCATGCAGACTCGTTCCAAGAAAGTGAATACTCTTAAAAACACTAAAGTAATTGGCATGTGGATGTATCTGTTGATTCACAGACCTCGCTTTGAAAAGAGCCCTGCATTCTGTTCATTGCTCACCTAGAACACGCATTAACTTTGGGAATTGTTGGCACCAACAGGCATCTTAGTTTAGTGGAGTGTTTCTGGTGTTTAAGTGCAGAAGCCCTGGGCTCAATTCCTCGGTGACCCTTCTCAAGGTGATGATACAAATGCATCGTCACCTTTACGTTTAATGTCAGAATTGTTTATTTCTATTTGGTGGTGTATGAATGCTTGCAATAGTATGTTGATTTTTTCTAGCCTTGAATGAATAAAAGCAAATCACTCCTCTTTATGTATTTTTCTAATACATTGATATTTGCATCTCCTTTCCTAGCCTGCATTTTTCATTATCTTACAGGCTGTATATAATAAGTATCAATTCAGGGGCCCTTCTTCTACTCAATTCACAACTGTTCTATCCCGGCATTGATAAGCAATCTACATCTGCTTCTGTTGTGTATTGGTTATCATGTTTACCTGACGTGTGAAAGCCCCATGTTTGACAGTGCGCGTTAACAAAGAGACCAATGATTTTTATTAAAAGTTGTCATGTGTTTTTGTTACCTTGCACCGGCCAAAAAGTGCCGGAAATGACTTCATTTGCAGTCACTTGAAAAGTAGGGATTCTCAAATAAATGGTAAGAGGTTGGAACAAATCTAAAGGAATGCATGGCATATCTATATGTATGTGTACGCAGGTATCCATATATAAAGATAGATAGATAGATAGATAGATAGATAGATAGATAGATAGATAGATAGATAGATAGATAGATAGATAGATAGATAGATAGATAGATAGATAGATAGATAGATAGATAGATAGATAGATAGATAGATAGATAGATAGATAGATAGATAGATAGATAGATAGATAGATAGATAGATAGATATTGGGAGAGAGAGAGCGTTACTATAAACTGAGACTTTATTTTCCATCAAGCTGTCTTTCCTTTCCTTCAGGAGCAGAATGTTCTGATCATCAGCGCTCCAGAATCTAGTGCTTGGTTGGCAAGCATCACACATTGTGATGTGTTAGCTAAGAGTTCCATGTCGTTCAGACTCATATATTCCTCTGTAGTTGTACCTTGGTGATTCAACAAAATGTGGCATCATAAGCAGCATTCTACTGCCATAGACTGGGCAGAAAAAACATTTAGAATTTCACTGAAAAAGAAAAAAAGCATACTTAGGCAGAGCTTTCTGGACAGTAAGGACATTAGAGTAAGTGATGAATAAGCACTGCTTTTGTTAATTTACATAGGCAGAACAGAGACTGCTGGGAAAAGCCTGAAATTAAAGGCACAGAAAATGCCTGCTTCTGGATAGAACACTAAGAAGGGTTGAAAGTTTTTTCTCTGACCCTGGCCACTCTTACAAGCAATCCTATGATAGTCAGAAGGACCCACCCTAAAAAGGAAGGGACAGCCATTTGGACCCTTTCCACCTTTTCTATATCTCGCCTGATCGAGCCTGATCGAGCGCTGATTGAGCAGATTAGCACATGTACTTCTCATTTTGGGAAGGTATTGCTTAGCTTGCTACCAGCAGCTCAGTTATGTTATGATGTTAGAGGCTTGCATGGAATGCTTTAGTCCTGCATTAGGCCGTTTTTATTGCTACTTGCATTCAAGGGAAAGATAATTAGCCAGAATCTGTGGCCCAGTTATTCACCTTGGCATTCCGATTTGCATAAAGGGAATAAGCATTTTAGAGAAAATGCAACATGTGTTTCTTATGTTGCTATGAACAGCTTTTTATTCTTTCTCTTTAGGGTCTAGCCAATGCAGAAATAGATAAATAAGTGCTGACTTTCTGTAAGACGTGTCCAATGCTGGGACAAAATAAAAGGGGACACTTATAAATGATAGTGATATCATTTGAGAAAGGGTAAGTTGACACTGAATTTCATGTATATTCACAGACCAAGCATGAAAAAGTCCCCAGCATGATTTTCATTGCGTGCTTAGAGCTGGTATTAGCTTTTCAGAGGTGCGGGCCTTTCGAAGGCTCGTTGGTCTAGGGGTATGATTCTCGCTTTGGGTGCGAGAGGTCCCGGGTTCAAATCCCGGACGAGCCCTTTCATTGGTGCTTTTTTAAAGTAGTATTGCAGTATGCATTTCAAAGCCAATATCAATTTTCTCTTTGCAGTAGTGGATGAATATTTGCTAGAGTCTCATGCTTTTAACCTTGCCCTGCCTGAGCAAATAGGAAACATTTCTCTTTAAGCATTTTGCAAAAATGCTGAACTTGCATGGCATATACAAGCGTTCGGCTAGGGCTGTCTGGGAAGGTTGCATGAAAGAAATCTAAAACCAGAGGCCCTTGGAATAGCCTGTTTTGAGAAGTTTCATCACAGAAGAATCAACTGTAGACATCTGTTTCTGTAGTGTAGTGGTTATCACGTTCGCCTCACACGCGAAAGGTCCCCGGTTCGAAACCGGGCAGAAACAGTTGTTATATTGTCTTGGCTGCAATGTTGAGAGGTGCCGTTTTGCCATGAAATTGTCCAGGCCCTGAAGATGGTTTCATGCAGACTCGTTCCAAGAAAGTGAATTCTCTTAAAAACACAAAAGTAATTGGCATGTGGATGTATCTGTTGATTCACAGACCTCGCTTTGAAAAGAGCCCTGCATTCTGTTCATTGCTCACCTAGAACACGCATTAACTTTGGGAATTGTTGGCACCAACAGGCATCTTAGTTTAGTGGAGTGTTTCTGGTGTTTAAGTGCAGAAGCCCTGGGCTCAATTCCTCGGTGACCCTTCTCAAGGTGATGATACAAATGCATCGTCACCTTTACGTTTAATGTCAGAATTGTTTATTTCTATTTGGTGGTGTATGAATGCTTGCAATAGTATGTTGATTTTTTCTAGCCTTGAATGAATAAAAGCAAATCACTCCTCTTTATGTATTTTTCTAATACATTGATATTTGCATCTCCTTTCCTAGCCTGCATTTTTCATTATCTTACAGGCTGTATATAATAAGTATCAATTCAGGGGCCCTTCTTCTACTCAATTCACAACTGTTCTATCCCGGCATTGATAAGCAATCTACATCTGCTTCTGTTGTGTATTGGTTATCATGTTTACCTGACGTGTGAAAGCCCCATGTTTGACAGTGCGCGTTAACAAAGAGACCAATGATTTTTATTAAAAGTTGTCATGTGTTTTTGTTACCTTGCACCGGCCAAAAAGTGCCGGAAATGACTTCATTTGCAGTCACTTGAAAAGTAGGGATTCTCAAATAAATGGTAAGAGGTTGGAACAAATCTAAAGGAATGCATGGCATATCTATATGTATGTGTACGCAGGTATCCATATATAAAGATAGATAGATAGATAGATAGATAGATAGATAGATAGATAGATAGATAGATAGATAGATAGATAGATAGATAGATAGATAGATAGATAGATAGATAGATAGATAGATAGATAGATAGATAGATAGATAGATAGATAGATAGATAGATAGATAGATAGATATTGGGAGAGAGAGAGCGTTACTATAAACTGAGACTTTATTTTCCATCAAGCTGTCTTTCCTTTCCTTCAGGAGCAGAATGTTCTGATCATCAGCGCTCCAGAATCTAGTGCTTGGTTGGCAAGCATCACACATTGTGATGTGTTAGCTAAGAGTTCCATGTCGTTCAGACTCATATATTCCTCTGTAGTTGTACCTTGGTGATTCAACAAAATGTGGCATCATAAGCAGCATTCTACTGCCATAGACTGGGCAGAAAAAACATTTAGAATTTCACTGAAAAAGAAAAAAAGCATACTTAGGCAGAGCTTTCTGGACAGTAAGGACATTAGAGTAAGTGATGAATAAGCACTGCTTTTGTTAATTTACATAGGCAGAACAGAGACTGCTGGGAAAAGCCTGAAATTAAAGGCCCAGAAAATGCCTGCTTCTGGATAGAACACTAAGAAGGGTTGAAAGTTTTTTCTCTGACCCTGGCCACTCTTACAAGCAATCCTATGATAGTCAGAAGGACCCACCCTAAAAAGGAAGGGACAGCCATTTGGACCCTTTCCACCTTTTCTATATCTCGCCTGATCGAGCGCTGATTGAGCGGATTAGCACATGTACTTCTCATTTTGGGAAGGTATTGCTTAGCTTGCTACCAGCAGCTCAGTTATGTTATGATGTTAGAGGCTTGCATGGAATGCTTTAGTCCTGCATTAGGCCGTTTTTATTGCTACTTGCATTCAAGGGAAAGATAATTAGCCAGAATCTGTGGCCCAGTTATTCACCTTGGCATTCCGATTTGCACAAAGGGAATAAGCATTTGAGAGAAAATGCAACATGTGTTTCTTATGTTGCTATGAACAGCTTTTTATTCTTTCTCTTTAGGGTCTAGCCAATGCAGAAATAGATAAATAAGTGCTGACTTTCTGTAAGACGTGTCCAATGCTGGGACAAAATAAAAGGGGACACTTATAAATGATAGTGATATCATTTGAGAAAGGGTAAGTTGACACTGAATTTCATGTATATTCACAGACCAAGCATGAAAAAGTCCCCAGCATGATCTTCATTGCGTGCTTAGAGCTGGTATTAGCTTTTCAGAGGTGCGGGCCTTTCGAAGGCTCGTTGGTCTAGGGGTATGATTCTCGCTTTGGGTGCGAGAGGTCCCGGGTTCAAATCCCGGACGAGCCCTTTCATTGGTGCTTTTTTAAAGTAGTATTGCAGTATGCATTTCAAAGCCAATATCAATTTTCTCTTTGCAGTAGTGGATGAATATTTGCTAGAGTCTCATGCTTTTAACCTTGCCCTGCCTGAGCAAATAGGAAACATTTCTCTTTAAGCATTTTGCAAAAATGCTGAACTTGCATGGCATATACAAGCGTTCGGCTAGGGCTGTCTGGGAAGGTTGCATGAAAGAAATCTAAAACCAGAGGCCCTTGGAATAGCCTGTTTTGAGAAGTTTCATCACAGAAGAATCAACTGTAGACATCTGTTTCTGTAGTGTAGTGGTTATCACGTTCGCCTCACACGCGAAAGGTCCCCGGTTCGAAACCGGGCAGAAACAGTTGTTATATTGTCTTGGCTGCAATGTTGAGAGGTGCCGTTTTGCCATGAAATTGTCCAGGCCCTGAAGATGGTTTCATGCAGACTCGTTCCAAGAAAGTGAATTCTCTTAAAAACACTAAAGTAATTGGCATGTGGATGTATCTGTTGATTCACAGACCTCGCTTTGAAAAGAGCCCTGCATTCTGTTCATTGCTCACCTAGAACACGCATTAACTTTGGGAATTGTTGGCACCAACAGGCATCTTAGTTTAGTGGAGTGTTTCTGGTGTTTAAGTGCAGAAGCCCTGGGCTCAATTCCTCGGTGACCCTTCTCAAGGTGATGATACAAATGCATCGTCACCTTTACGTTTAATGTCAGAATTGTTTATTTCTATTTGGTGGTGTATGAATGCTTGCAATAGTATGTTGATTTTTTCTAGCCTTGAATGAATAAAAGCAAATCACTCCTCTTTATGTATTTTTCTAATACATTGATATTTGCATCTCCTTTCCTAGCCTGCATTTTTCATTATCTTACAGGCTGTATATAATAAGTATCAATTCAGGGGCCCTTCTTCTACTCAATTCACAACTGTTCTATCCCGGCATTGATAAGCAATCTACATCTGCTTCTGTTGTGTATTGGTTATCATGTTTACCTGACGTGTGAAAGCCCCATGTTTGACAGTGCGCGTTAACAAAGAGACCAATGATTTTTATTAAAAGTTGTCATGTGTTTTTGTTACCTTGCACCGGCCAAAAAGTGCCGGAAATGACTTCATTTGCAGTCACTTGAAAAGTAGGGATTCTCAAATAAATGGTAAGAGGTTGGAACAAATCTAAAGGAATGCATGGCATATCTATATGTATGTGTACGCAGGTATCCATATATAGATAGATAGATAGATAGATAGATAGATAGATAGATAGATAGATAGATAGATAGATAGATAGATAGATAGATAGATAGATAGATAGATAGATAGATAGATAGATAGATAGATAGATAGATAGATAGATAGATAGATAGATATTGGGAGAGAGAGAGCGTTACTATAAACTGAGACTTTATTTTCCATCAAGCTGTCTTTCCTTTCCTTCAGGAGCAGAATGTTCTGATCATCAGCGCTCCAGAATCTAGTGCTTGGTTGGCAAGCATCACACATTGTGATGTGTTAGCTAAGAGTTCCAAGTCGTTCAGACTCATATATTCCTCTGTAGTTGTACCTTGGTGATTCAACAAAATGTGGCATCATAAGCAGCATTCTACTGCCATAGACTGGGCAGAAAAAACATTTAGAATTTCACTGAAAAAGAAAAAAAGCATACTTAGGCAGAGCTTTCTGGACAGTAAGGACATTAGAGTAAGTGATGAATAAGCACTGCTTTTGTTAATTTACATAGGCAGAACAGAGACTGCTGGGAAAAGCCTGAAATTAAAGGCACAGAAAATGCCTGCTTCTGGATAGAACACTAAGAAGGGTTGAAAGTTTTTTCTCTGACCCTGGCCACTCTTACAAGCAATCCTATGATAGTCAGAAGGACCCACCCTAAAAAGGAAGGGACAGCCATTTGGACCCTTTCCACCTTTTCTATATCTCGCCTGATCGAGCCTGATCGAGCGCTGATTGAGCGGATTAGCACATGTACTTCTCATTTTGGGAAGGTATTGCTTAGCTTGCTACCAGCAGCTCAGTTATGTTATGATGTTAGAGGCTTGCATGGAATGCTTTAGTCCTGCATTAGGCCGTTTTTATTGCTACTTGCATTCAAGGGAAAGATAATTAGCCAGAATCTGTGGCCCAGTTATTCACCTTGGCATTCCGATTTGCATAAAGGGAATAAGCATTTGAGAGAAAATGCAACATGTGTTTCTTATGTTGCTATGAACAGCTTTTTATTCTTTCTCTTTAGGGTCTAGCCAATGCAGAAATAGATAAATAAGTGCTGACTTTCTGTAAGACGTGTCCAATGCTGGGACAAAATAAAAGGGGACACTTATAAATGATAGTGATATCATTTGAGAAAGGGTAAGTTGACACTGAATTTCATGTATATTCACAGACCAAGCATGAAAAAGTCCCCAGCATGATCTTCATTGCGTGCTTAGAGCTGGTATTAGCTTTTCAGAGGTGCGGGCCTTTCGAAGGCTCGTTGGTCTAGGGGTATGATTCTCGCTTTGGGTGCGAGAGGTCCCGGGTTCAAATCCCGGACGAGCCCTTTCATTGGTGCTTTTTTAAAGTAGTATTGCAGTATGCATTTCAAAGCCAATATCAATTTTCTCTTTGCAGTAGTGGATGAATATTTGCTAGAGTCTCATGCTTTTAACCTTGCCCTGCCTGAGCAAATAGGAAACATTTCTCTTTAAGCATTTTGCAAAAATGCTGAACTTGCATGGCATATACAAGCGTTCGGCTAGGGCTGTCTGGGAAGGTTGCATGAAAGAAATCTAAAACCAGAGGCCCTTGGAATAGCCTGTTTTGAGAAGTTTCATCACAGAAGAATCAACTGTAGACATCTGTTTCTGTAGTGTAGTGGTTATCACGTTCGCCTCACACGCGAAAGGTCCCTGGTTCGAAACCGGGCAGAAACAGTTGTTATATTGTCTTGGCTGCAATGTTGAGAGGTGCCGTTTTGCCATGAAATTGTCCAGGCCCTGAAGATGGTTTCATGCAGACTCGTTCCAAGAAAGTGAATTCTCTTAAAAACACTAAAGTAATTGGCATGTGGATGTATCTGTTGATTCACAGACCTCGCTTTGAAAAGAGCCCTGCATTCTGTTCATTGCTCACCTAGAACACGCATTAACTTTGGGAATTGTTGGCACCAACAGGCATCTTAGTTTAGTGGAGTGTTTCTGGTGTTTAAGTGCAGAAGCCCTGGGCTCAATTCCTCGGTGACCCTTCTCAAGGTGATGATACAAATGCATCGTCACCTTTACGTTTAATGTCAGAATTGTTTATTTCTATTTGGTGGTGTATGAATGCTTGCAATAGTATGTTGATTTTTTCTAGCCTTGAATGAATAAAAGCAAATCACTCCTCTTTATGTATTTTTCTAATACATTGATATTTGCATCTCCTTTCCTAGCCTGCATTTTTCATTATCTTACAGGCTGTATATAATAAGTATCAATTCAGGGGCCCTTCTTCTACTCAATTCACAACTGTTCTATCCCGGCATTGATAAGCAATCTACATCTGCTTCTGTTGTGTATTGGTTATCATGTTTACCTGACGTGTGAAAGCCCCATGTTTGACAGTGCGCGTTAACAAAGAGACCAATGATTTTTATTAAAAGTTGTCATGTGTTTTTGTTACCTTGCACCGGCCAAAAAGTGCCGGAAATGACTTCATTTGCAGTCACTTGAAAAGTAGGGATTCTCAAATAAATGGTAAGAGGTTGGAACAAATCTAAAGGAATGCATGGCATATCTATATGTATGTGTACGCAGGTATCCATATATAAAGATAGATAGATAGATAGATAGATAGATAGATAGATAGATAGATAGATAGATAGATAGATAGATAGATAGATAGATAGATAGATAGATAGATAGATAGATAGATAGATAGATAGATAGATAGATAGATAGATAGATAGATAGATAGATAGATAGATAGATAGATATTGGGAGAGAGAGAGCGTTACTATAAACTGAGACTTTATTTTCCATCAAGCTGTCTTTCCTTTCCTTCAGGAGCAGAATGTTCTGATCATCAGCGCTCCAGAATCTAGTGCTTGGTTGGCAAGCATCACACATTGTGATGTGTTAGCTAAGAGTTCCATGTCGTTCAGACTCATATATTCCTCTGTAGTTGTACCTTGGTGATTCAACAAAATGTGGCATCATAAGCAGCATTCTACTGCCATAGACTGGGCAGAAAAAACATTTAGAATTTCACTGAAAAAGAAAAAAAGCATACTTAGGCAGAGCTTTCTGGACAGTAAGGACATTAGAGTAAGTGATGAATAAGCACTGCTTTTGTTAATTTACATAGGCAGAACAGAGACTGCTGGGAAAAGCCTGAAATTAAAGGCACAGAAAATGCCTGCTTCTGGATAGAACACTAAGAAGGGTTGAAAGTTTTTTCTCTGACCCTGGCCACTCTTACAAGCAATCCTATGATAGTCAGAAGGACCCACCCTAAAAAGGAAGGGACAGCCATTTGGACCCTTTCCACCTTTTCTATATCTCGCCTGATCGAGCCTGATCGAGCGCTGATTGAGCGGATTAGCACATGTACTTCTCATTTTGGGAAGGTATTGCTTAGCTTGCTACCAGCAGCTCAGTTATGTTATGATGTTAGAGGCTTGCATGGAATGCTTTAGTCCTGCATTAGGCCGTTTTTATTGCTACTTGCATTCAAGGGAAAGATAATTAGCCAGAATCTGTGGCCCAGTTATTCACCTTGGCATTCCGATTTGCATAAAGGGAATAAGCATTTGAGAGAAAATGCAACATGTGTTTCTTATGTTGCTATGAACAGCTTTTTATTCTTTCTCTTTAGGGTCTAGCCAATGCAGAAATAGATAAATAAGTGCTGACTTTCTGTAAGACGTGTCCAATGCTGGGACAAAATAAAAGGGGACACTTATAAATGATAGTGATATCATTTGAGAAAGGGTAAGTTGACACTGAATTTCATGTATATTCACAGACCAAGCATGAAAAAGTCCCCAGCATGATTTTCATTGCGTGCTTAGAGCTGGTATTAGCTTTTCAGAGGTGCAGGCCTTTCGAAGGCTCGTTGGTCTAGGGGTATGATTCTCGCTTTGGGTGCGAGAGGTCCCGGGTTCAAATCCCGGACGAGCCCTTTCATTGGTGCTTTTTTAAAGTAGTATTGCAGTATGCATTTCAAAGCCAATATCAATTTTCTCTTTGCAGTAGTGGATGAATATTTGCTAGAGTCTCATGCTTTTAACCTTGCCCTGCCTGAGCAAATAGGAAACATTTCTCTTTAAGCATTTTGCAAAAATGCTGAACTTGCATGGCATATACAAGCGTTCGGCTAGGGCTGTCTGGGAAGGTTGCATGAAAGAAATCTAAAACCAGAGGCCCTTGGAATAGCCTGTTTTGAGAAGTTTCATCACAGAAGAATCAACTGTAGACATCTGTTTCTGTAGTGTAGTGGTTATCACGTTCGCCTCACACGCGAAAGTTCCCCGGTTCGAAACCGGGCAGAAACAGTTTTTATATTGTCTTGGCTGCAATGTTGAGAGGTGCCGTTTTGCCATGAAATTGTCCAGGCCCTGAAGATGGTTTCATGCAGACTCGTTCCAAGAAAGTGAATTCTCTTAAAAACACTAAAGTAATTGGCATGTGGATGTATCTGTTGATTCACAGACCTCGCTTTGAAAAGAGCCCTGCATTCTGTTCATTGCTCACCTAGAACACGCATTAACTTTGGGAATTGTTGGCACCAACAGGCATCTTAGTTTAGTGGAGTGTTTCTGGTGTTTAAGTGCAGAAGCCCTGGGCTCAATTCCTCGGTGACCCTTCTCAAGGTGATGATACAAATGCATCGTCACCTTTACGTTTAATGTCAGAATTGTTTATTTCTATTTGGTGGTGTATGAATGCTTGCAATAGTATGTTGATTTTTTCTAGCCTTGAATGAATAAAAGCAAATCACTCCTCTTTATGTATTTTTCTAATACATTGATATTTGCATCTCCTTTCCTAGCCTGCATTTTTCATTATCTTACAGGCTGTATATAATAAGTATCAATTCAGGGGCCCTTCTTCTACTCAATTCACAACTGTTCTATCCCGGCATTGATAAGCAATCTACATCTGCTTCTGTTGTGTATTGGTTATCATGTTTACCTGACGTGTGAAAGCCCCATGTTTGACAGTGCGCGTTAACAAAGAGACCAATGATTTTTATTAAAAGTTGTCATGTGTTTTTGTTACCTTGCACCGGCCAAAAAGTGCCGGAAATGACTTCATTTGCAGTCACTTGAAAAGTAGGGATTCTCAAATAAATGGTAAGAGGTTGGAACAAATCTAAAGGAATGCATGGCATATCTATATGTATGTGTACGCAGGTATCCATATATAAAGATAGATAGATAGATAGATAGATAGATAGATAGATAGATAGATAGATAGATAGATAGATAGATAGATAGATAGATAGATAGATAGATAGATAGATAGATAGATAGATAGATAGATAGATAGATAGATAGATAGATAGATAGATAGATAGATAGATAGATAGATAGATAGATAGATAGATAGATAGATAGATATTGGGAGAGAGAGAGCGTTACTATAAACTGAGACTTTATTTTCCATCAAGCTGTCTTTCCTTTCCTTCAGGAGCAGAATGTTCTGATCATCAGCGCTCCAGAATCTAGTGCTTGGTTGGCAAGCATCACACATTGTGATGTGTTAGCTAAGAGTTCCATGTCGTTCAGACTCATATATTCCTCTGTAGTTGAACCTTGGTGATTCAACAAAATGTGGCATCATAAGCAGCATTCTACTGCCATAGACTGGGCAGAAAAAACATTTAGAATTTCACTGAAAAAGAAAAAAAGCATACTTAGGCAGAGCTTTCTGGACAGTAAGGACATTAGAGTAAGTGATGAATAAGCACTGCTTTTGTTAATTTACATAGGCAGAACAGAGACTGCTGGGAAAAGCCTGAAATTAAAGGCCCAGAAAATGCCTGCTTCTGGATAGAACACTAAGAAGGGTTGAAAGTTTTTTCTCTGACCCTGGCCACTCTTACAAGCAATCCTATGATAGTCAGAAGGACCCACACTAAAAAGGAAGGGACAGCCATTTGGACCCTTTCCACCTTTTCTATATCTCGCCTGATCGAGCGCTGATTGAGCGGATTAGCACATGTACTTCTCATTTTGGGAAGGTATTGCTTAGCTTGCTACCAGCAGCTCAGTTATGTTATGATGTTAGAGGCTTGCATGGAATGCTTTAGTCCTGCATTAGGCCGTTTTTATTGCTACTTGCATTCAAGGGAAAGATAATTAGCCAGAATCTGTGGCCCAGTTATTCACCTTGGCATTCCGATTTGCACAAAGGGAATAAGCATTTGAGAGAAAATGCAACATGTGTTTCTTATGTTGCTATGAACAGCTTTTTATTCTTTCTCTTTAGGGTCTAGCCAATGCAGAAATAGATAAATAAGTGCTGACTTTCTGTAAGACGTGTCCAATGCTGGGACAAAATAAAAGGGGACACTTATAAATGATAGTGATATCATTTGAGAAAGGGTAAGTTGACACTGAATTTCATGTATATTCACAGACCAAGCATGAAAAAGTCCCCAGCATGATCTTCATTGCGTGCTTAGAGCTGGTATTAGCTTTTCAGAGGTGCGGGCCTTTCGAAGGCTCGTTGGTCTAGGGGTATGATTCTCGCTTTGGGTGCGAGAGGTCCCGGGTTCAAATCCCGGACGAGCCCTTTCATTGGTGCTTTTTTAAAGTAGTATTGCAGTATGCATTTCAAAGCCAATATCAATTTTCTCTTTGCAGTAGTGGATGAATATTTGCTAGAGTCTCATGCTTTTAACCTTGCCCTGCCTGAGCAAATAGGAAACATTTCTCTTTAAGCATTTTGCAAAAATGCTGAACTTGCATGGCATATACAAGCGTTCAGCTAGGGCTGTCTGGGAAGGTTGCATGAAAGAAATCTAAAACCAGAGGCCCTTGGAATAGCCTGTTTTGAGAAGTTTCATCACAGAAGAATCAACTGTAGACATCTGTTTCTGAGGTGTAGTGGTTATCACGTTCGCCTCACACGCGAAAGGTCCCCGGTTCGAAACCGGGCAGAAACAGTTGTTATATTGTCTTGGCTGCAATGTTGAGAGGTGCCGTTTTGCCATGAAATTGTCCAGGCCCTGAAGATGGTTTCATGCAGACTCGTTCCAAGAAAGTGAATACTCTTAAAAACACTAAAGTAATTGGCATGTGGATGTATCTGTTGATTCACAGACCTCGCTTTGAAAAGAGCCCTGCATTCTGTTCATTGCTCACCTAGAACACGCATTAACTTTGGGAATTGTTGGCACCAACAGGCATCTTAGTTTAGTGGAGTGTTTCTGGTGTTTAAGTGCAGAAGCCCTGGGCTCAATTCCTCGGTGACCCTTCTCAAGGTGATGATACAAATGCATCGTCACCTTTACGTTTAATGTCAGAATTGTTTATTTCTATTTGGTGGTGTATGAATGCTTGCAATAGTATGTTGATTTTTTCTAGCCTTGAATGAATAAAAGCAAATCACTCCTCTTTATGTATTTTTCTAATACATTGATATTTGCATCTCCTTTCCTAGCCTGCATTTTTCATTATCTTACAGGCTGTATATAATAAGTATCAATTCAGGGGCCCTTCTTCTACTCAATTCACAACTGTTCTATCCCGGCATTGATAAGCAATCTACATCTGCTTCTGTTGTGTATTGGTTATCATGTTTACCTGACGTGTGAAAGCCCCATGTTTGACAGTGCGCGTTAACAAAGAGACCAATGATTTTTATTAAAAGTTGTCATGTGTTTTTGTTACCTTGCACCGGCCAAAAAGTGCCGGAAATGACTTCATTTGCAGTCACTTGAAAAGTAGGGATTCTCAAATAAATGGTAAGAGGTTGGAACAAATCTAAAGGAATGCATGGCATATCTATATGTATGTGTACGCAGGTATCCATATATAAAGATAGATAGATAGATAGATAGATAGATAGATAGATAGATAGATAGATAGATAGATAGATAGATAGATAGATAGATAGATAGATAGATCGATCGATAGATAGATAGATAGATAGATAGATAGATAGATAGATAGATAGATAGATAGATAGATAGATAGATAGATAGATAGATAGATAGATAGATAGATAGATAGATAGATAGATAGATAGATAGATAGATAGATAGATAGATAGATAGATAGATAGATAGATAGATAGATAGATAGATAGATAGATAGATAGATATTGGGAGAGAGAGAGCGTTACTATAAACTGAGACTTTATTTTCCATCAAGCTGTCTTTCCTTTCCTTCAGGAGCAGAATGTTCTGATCATCAGCGCTCCAGAATCTAGTGCTTGGTTGGCAAGCATCACACATTGTGATGTGTTAGCTAAGAGTTCCATGTCGTTCAGACTCATATATTCCTCTGTAGTTGTACCTTGGTGATTCAACAAAATGTGGCATCATAAGCAGCATTCTACTGCCATAGACTGGGCAGAAAAAACATTTAGAATTTCACTGAAAAAGAAAAAAAGCATACTTAGGCAGAGCTTTCTGGACAGTAAGGACATTAGAGTAAGTGATGAATAAGCACTGCTTTTGTTAATTTACATAGGCAGAACAGAGACTGCTGGGAAAAGCCTGAAATTAAAGGCCCAGAAAATGCCTGCTTCTGGATAGAACACTAAGAAGGGTTGAAAGTTTTTTCTCTGACCCTGGCCACTCTTACAAGCAATCCTATGATAGTCAGAAGGACCCACCCTAAAAAGGAAGGGACAGCCATTTGGACCCTTTCCACCTTTTCTATATCTCGCCTGATCGAGCGCTGATTGAGCGGATTAGCACATGTACTTCTCATTTTGGGAAGGTATTGCTTAGCTTGCTACCAGCAGCTCAGTTATGTTATGATGTTAGAGGCTTGCATGGAATGCTTTAGTCCTGCATTAGGCCGTTTTTATTGCTACTTGCATTCAAGGGAAAGATAATTAGCCAGAATCTGTGGCCCAGTTATTCACCTTGGCATTCCGATTTGCACAAAGGGAATAAGCATTTGAGAGAAAATGCAACATGTGTTTCTTATGTTGCTATGAACAGCTTTTTATTCTTTCTCTTTAGGGTCTAGCCAATGCAGAAATAGATAAATAAGTGCTGACTTTCTGTAAGACGTGTCCAATGCTGGGACAAAATAAAAGGGGACACTTATAAATGATAGTGATATCATTTGAGAAAGGGTAAGTTGACACTGAATTTCATGTATATTCACAGACCAAGCATGAAAAAGTCCCCAGCATGATCTTCATTGCGTGCTTAGAGCTGGTATTAGCTTTTCAGAGGTGCGGGCCTTTCGAAGGCTCGTTGGTCTAGGGGTATGATTCTCGCTTTGGGTGCGAGAGGTCCCGGGTTCAAATCCCGGACGAGCCCTTTCATTGGTGCTTTTTTAAAGTAGTATTGCAGTATGCATTTCAAAGCCAATATCAATTTTCTCTTTGCAGTAGTGGATGAATATTTGCTAGAGTCTCATGCTTTTAACCTTGCCCTGCCTGAGCAAATAGGAAACATTTCTCTTTAAGCATTTTGCAAAAATGCTGAACTTGCATGGCATATACAAGCGTTCGGCTAGGGCTGTCTGGGAAGGTTGCATGAAAGAAATCTAAAACCAGAGGCCCTTGGAATAGCCTGTTTTGAGAAGTTTCATCACAGAAGAATCAACTGTAGACATCTGTTTCTGTAGTGTAGTGGTTATCACGTTCGCCTCACACGCGAAAGGTCCCTGGTTCGACACCGGGCAGAAACAGTTGTTATATTGTCTTGGCTGCAATGTTGAGAGGTGCCGTTTTGCCATGAAATTGTCCAGGCCCTGAAGATGGTTTCATGCAGACTCGTTCCAAGAAAGTGAATTCTCTTAAAAACACTAAAGTAATTGGCATGTGGATGTATCTGTTGATTCACAGACCTCGCTTTGAAAAGAGCCCTGCATTCTGTTCATTGCTCACCTAGAACACGCATTAACTTTGGGAATTGTTGGCACCAACAGGCATCTTAGTTTAGTGGAGTGTTTCTGGTGTTTAAGTGCAGAAGCCCTGGGCTCAATTCCTCGGTGACCCTTCTCAAGGTGATGATACAAATGCATCGTCACCTTTACGTTTAATGTCAGAATTGTTTATTTCTATTTGGTGGTGTATGAATGCTTGCAATAGTATGTTGATTTTTTCTAGCCTTGAATGAATAAAAGCAAATCACTCCTCTTTATGTATTTTTCTAATACATTGATATTTGCATCTCCTTTCCTAGCCTGCATTTTTCATTATCTTACAGGCTGTATATAATAAGTATCAATTCAGGGGCCCTTCTTCTACTCAATTCACAACTGTTCTATCCCGGCATTGATAAGCAATCTACATCTGCTTCTGTTGTGTATTGGTTATCATGTTTACCTGACGTGTAAAAGCCCCATGTTTGACAGTGCGCGTTAACAAAGAGACCAATGATTTTTATTAAAAGTTGTCATGTGTTTTTGTTACCTTGCACCGGCCAAAAAGTGCCGGAAATGACTTCATTTGCAGTCACTTGAAAAGTAGGGATTCTCAAATAAATGGTAAGAGGTTGGAACAAATCTAAAGGAATGCATGGCATATCTATATGTATGTGTACGCAGGTATCCATATATAAAGATAGATAGATAGATAGATAGATAGATAGATAGATAGATAGATAGATAGATAGATAGATAGATAGATAGATAGATAGATAGATAGATAGATAGATAGATAGATAGATAGATAGATAGATAGATAGATAGATAGATAGATAGATAGATAGATAGATAGATAGATAGATAGATAGATAGATAGATATTGGGAGAGAGAGAGCGTTACTATAAACTGAGACTTTATTTTCCATCAAGCTGTCTTTCCTTTCCTTCAGGAGCAGAATGTTCTGATCATCAGCGCTCCAGAATCTAGTGCTTGGTTGGCAAGCATCACACATTGTGATGTGTTAGCTAAGAGTTCCATGTCGTTCAGACTCATATATTCCTCTGTAGTTGTACCTTGGTGATTCAACAAAATGTGGCATCATAATCAGCATTCTACTGCCATAGACTGGGCAGAAAAAACATTTAGAATTTCACTGAAAAAGAAAAAAAGCATACTTAGGCAGAGCTTTCTGGACAGTAAGGACATTAGAGTAAGTGATGAATAAGCACTGCTTTTGTTAATTTACATAGGCAGAACAGAGACTGCTGGGAAAAGCCTGAAATTAAAGGCACAGAAAATGCCTGCTTCTGGATAGAACACTAAGAAGGGTTGAAAGTTTTTTCTCTGACCCTGGCCACTCTTACAAGCAATCCTATGATAGTCAGAAGGACCCACCCTAAAAAGGAAGGGACAGCCATTTGGACCCTTTCCACCTTTTCTATATCTCGCCTGATCGAGCCTGATCGAGCGCTGATTGAGCGGATTAGCACATGTACTTCTCATTTTGGGAAGGTATTGCTTAGCTTGCTACCAGCAGCTCAGTTATGTTATGATGTTAGAGGCTTGCATGGAATGCTTTAGTCCTGCATTAGGCCGTTTTTATTGCTACTTGCATTCAAGGGAAAGATAATTAGCCAGAATCTGTGGCCCAGTTATTCACCTTGGCATTCCGATTTGCATAAAGGGAATAAGCATTTGAGAGAAAATGCAACATGTGTTTCTTATGTTGCTATGAACAGCTTTTTATTCTTTCTCTTTAGGGTCTAGCCAATGCAGAAATAGATAAATAAGTGCTGACTTTCTGTAAGACGTGTCCAATGCTGGGACAAAATAAAAGGGGACACTTATAAATGATAGTGATATCATTTGAGAAAGGGTAAGTTGACACTGAATTTCATGTATATTCACAGACCAAGCATGAAAAAGTCCCCAGCATGATTTTCATTGCGTGCTTAGAGCTGGTATTAGCTTTTCAGAGGTGCGGGCCTTTCGAAGGCTCGTTGGTCTAGGGGTATGATTCTCGCTTTGGGTGCGAGAGGTCCCGGGTTCAAATCCCGGACGAGCCCTTTCATTGGTGCTTTTTTAAAGTAGTATTGCAGTATGCATTTCAAAGCCAATATCAATTTTCTCTTTGCAGTAGTGGATGAATATTTGCTAGAGTCTCATGCTTTTAACCTTGCCCTGCCTGAGCAAATAGGAAACATTTCTCTTTAAGCATTTTGCAAAAATGCTGAACTTGCATGGCATATACAAGCGTTCGGCTAGGGCTGTCTGGGAAGGTTGCATGAAAGAAATCTAAAACCAGAGGCCCTTGGAATAGCCTGTTTTGAGAAGTTTCATCACAGAAGAATCAACTGTAGACATCTGTTTCTGTAGTGTAGTGGTTATCACGTTCGCCTCACACGCGAAAGGTCCCCGGTTCGAAACCGGGCAGAAACAGTTTTTATATTGTCTTGGCTGCAATGTTGAGAGGTGCCGTTTTGCCATGAAATTGTCCAGGCCCTGAAGATGGTTTCATGCAGACTCGTTCCAAGAAAGTGAATTCTCTTAAAAACACTAAAGTAATTGGCATGTGGATGTATCTGTTGATTCACAGACCTCGCTTTGAAAAGAGCCCTGCATTCTGTTCATTGCTCACCTAGAACACGCATTAACTTTGGGAATTGTTGGCACCAACAGGCATCTTAGTTTAGTGGAGTGTTTCTGGTGTTTAAGTGCAGAAGCCCTGGGCTCAATTCCTCGGTGACCCTTCTCAAGGTGATGATACAAATGCATCGTCACCTTTACGTTTAATGTCAGAATTGTTTATTTCTATTTGGTGGTGTATGAATGCTTGCAATAGTATGTTGATTTTTTCTAGCCTTGAATGAATAAAAGCAAATCACTCCTCTTTATGTATTTTTCTAATACATTGATATTTGCATCTCCTTTCCTAGCCTGCATTTTTCATTATCTTACAGGCTGTATATAATAAGTATCAATTCAGGGGCCCTTCTTCTACTCAATTCACAACTGTTCTATCCCGGCATTGATAAGCAATCTACATCTGCTTCTGTTGTGTATTGGTTATCATGTTTACCTGACGTGTGAAAGCCCCATGTTTGACAGTGCGCGTTAACAAAGAGACCAATGATTTTTATTAAAAGTTGTCATGTGTTTTTGTTACCTTGCACCGGCCAAAAAGTGCCGGAAATGACTTCATTTGCAGTCACTTGAAAAGTAGGGATTCTCAAATAAATGGTAAGAGGTTGGAACAAATCTAAAGGAATGCATGGCATATCTATATGTATGTGTACGCAGGTATCCATATATAAAGATAGATAGATAGATAGATAGATAGATAGATAGATAGATAGATAGATAGATAGATAGATAGATAGATAGATAGATAGATAGATAGATAGATAGATAGATAGATAGATAGATAGATAGATAGATAGATAGATAGATAGATAGATAGATAGATAGATAGATAGATAGATATTGGGAGAGAGAGAGCGTTACTATAAACTGAGACTTTATTTTCCATCAAGCTGTCTTTCCTTTCCTTCAGGAGCAGAATGTTCTGATCATCAGCGCTCCAGAATCTAGTGCTTGGTTGGCAAGCATCACACATTGTGATGTGTTAGCTAAGAGTTCCATGTCGTTCAGACTCATATATTCCTCTGTAGTTGTACCTTGGTGATTCAACAAAATGTGGCATCATAAGCAGCATTCTACTGCCATAGACTGGGCAGAAAAAACATTTAGAATTTCACTGAAAAAGAAAAAAAGCATACTTAGGCAGAGCTTTCTGGACAGTAAGGACATTAGAGTAAGTGATGAATAAGCACTGCTTTTGTTAATTTACATAGGCAGAACAGAGACTGCTGGGAAAAGCCTGAAATTAAAGGCACAGAAAATGCCTGCTTCTGGATAGAACACTAAGAAGGGTTGAAAGTTTTTTCTCTGACCCTGGCCACTCTTACAAGCAATCCTATGATAGTCAGAAGGACCCACCCTAAAAAGGAAGGGACAGCCATTTGGACCCTTTCCACCTTTTCTATATCTCGCCTGATCGAGCCTGATCGAGCGCTGATTGAGCGGATTAGCACATGTACTTCTCATTTTGGGAAGGTATTGCTTAGCTTGCTACCAGCAGCTCAGTTATGTTATGATGTTAGAGGCTTGCATGGAATGCTTTAGTCCTGCATTAGGCCGTTTTTATTGCTACTTGCATTCAAGGGAAAGATAATTAGCCAGAATCTGTGGCCCAGTTATTCACCTTGGCATTCCGATTTGCATAAAGGGAATAAGCATTTGAGAGAAAATGCAACATGTGTTTCTTATGTTGCTATGAACAGCTTTTTATTCTTTCTCTTTAGGGTCTAGCCAATGCAGAAATAGATAAATAAGTGCTGACTTTCTGTAAGACGTGTCCAATGCTGGGACAAAATAAAAGGGGACACTTATAAATGATAGTGATATCATTTGAGAAAGGGTAAGTTGACACTGAATTTCATGTATATTCACAGACCAAGCATGAAAAAGTCCCCAGCATGATCTTCATTGCGTGCTTAGAGCTGGTATTAGCTTTTCAGAGGTGCGGGCCTTTCGAAGGCTCGTTGGTCTAGGGGTATGATTCTCGCTTTGGGTGCGAGAGGTCCCGGGTTCAAATCCCGGACGAGCCCTTTCATTGGTGCTTTTTTAAAGTAGTATTGCAGTATGCATTTCAAAGCCAATATCAATTTTCTCTTTGCAGTAGTGGATGAATATTTGCTAGAGTCTCATGCTTTTAACCTTGCCCTGCCTGAGCAAATAGGAAACATTTCTCTTTAAGCATTTTGCAAAAATGCTGAACTTGCATGGCATATACAAGCGTTCGGCTAGGGCTGTCTGGGAAGGTTGCATGAAAGAAATCTAAAACCAGAGGCCCTTGGAATAGCCTGTTTTGAGAAGTTTCATCACAGAAGAATCAACTGTAGACATCTGTTTCTGTAGTGTAGTGGTTATCACGTTCGCCTCACACGCGAAAGGTCCCTGGTTCGAAACCGGGCAGAAACAGTTGTTATATTGTCTTGGCTGCAATGTTGAGAGGTGCCGTTTTGCCATGAAATTGTCCAGGCCCTGAAGATGGTTTCATGCAGACTCGTTCCAAGAAAGTGAATTCTCTTAAAAACACTAAAGTAATTGGCATGTGGATGTATCTGTTGATTCACAGACCTCGCTTTGAAAAGAGCCCTGCATTCTGTTCATTGCTCACCTAGAACACGCATTAACTTTGGGAATTGTTGGCACCAACAGGCATCTTAGTTTAGTGGAGTGTTTCTGGTGTTTAAGTGCAGAAGCCCTGGGCTCAATTCCTCGGTGACCCTTCTCAAGGTGATGATACAAATGCATCGTCACCTTTACGTTTAATGTCAGAATTGTTTATTTCTATTTGGTGGTGTATGAATGCTTGCAATAGTATGTTGATTTTTTCTAGCCTTGAATGAATAAAAGCAAATCACTCCTCTTTATGTATTTTTCTAATACATTGATATTTGCATCTCCTTTCCTAGCCTGCATTTTTCATTATCTTACAGGCTGTATATAATAAGTATCAATTCAGGGGCCCTTCTTCTACTCAATTCACAACTGTTCTATCCCGGCATTGATAAGCAATCTACATCTGCTTCTGTTGTGTATTGGTTATCATGTTTACCTGACGTGTGAAAGCCCCATGTTTGACAGTGCGCGTTAACAAAGAGACCAATGATTTTTATTAAAAGTTGTCATGTGTTTTTGTTACCTTGCACCGGCCAAAAAGTGCCGGAAATGACTTCATTTGCAGTCACTTGAAAAGTAGGGATTCTCAAATAAATGGTAAGAGGTTGGAACAAATCTAAAGGAATGCATGGCATATCTATATGTATGTGTACGCAGGTATCCATATATAAAGATAGATAGATAGATAGATAGATAGATAGATAGATAGATAGATAGATAGATAGATAGATAGATAGATAGATAGATAGATAGATAGATAGATAGATAGATAGATAGATAGATAGATAGATAGATAGATAGATAGATAGATAGATAGATAGATAGATAGATAGATATTGGGAGAGAGAGAGCGTTACTATAAACTGAGACTTTATTTTCCATCAAGCTGTCTTTCCTTTCCTTCAGGAGCAGAATGTTCTGATCATCAGCGCTCCAGAATCTAGTGCTTGGTTGGCAAGCATCACACATTGTGATGTGTTAGCTAAGAGTTCCATGTCGTTCAGACTCATATATTCCTCTGTAGTTGTACCTTGGTGATTCAACAAAATGTGGCATCATAAGCAGCATTCTACTGCCATAGACTGGGCAGAAAAAACATTTAGAATTTCACTGAAAAAGAAAAAAAGCATACTTAGGCAGAGCTTTCTGGACAGTAAGGACATTAGAGTAAGTGATGAATAAGCACTGCTTTTGTTAATTTACATAGGCAGAACAGAGACTGCTGGGAAAAGCCTGAAATTAAAGGCACAGAAAATGCCTGCTTCTGGATAGAACACTAAGAAGGGTTGAAAGTTTTTTCTCTGACCCTGGCCACTCTTACAAGCAATCCTATGATAGTCAGAAGGACCCACCCTAAAAAGGAAGGGACAGCCATTTGGACCCTTTCCACCTTTTCTATATCTCGCCTGATCGAGCCTGATCGAGCGCTGATTGAGCGGATTAGCACATGTACTTCTCATTTTGGGAAGGTATTGCTTAGCTTGCTACCAGCAGCTCAGTTATGTTATGATGTTAGAGGCTTGCATGGAATGCTTTAGTCCTGCATTAGGCCGTTTTTATTGCTACTTGCATTCAAGGGAAAGATAATTAGCCAGAATCTGTGGCCCAGTTATTCACCTTGGCATTCCGATTTGCATAAAGGGAATAAGCATTTGAGAGAAAATGCAACATGTGTTTCTTATGTTGCTATGAACAGCTTTTTATTCTTTCTCTTTAGGGTCTAGCCAATGCAGAAATAGATAAATAAGTGCTGACTTTCTGTAAGACGTGTCCAATGCTGGGACAAAATAAAAGGGGACACTTATAAATGATAGTGATATCATTTGAGAAAGGGTAAGTTGACACTGAATTTCATGTATATTCACAGACCAAGCATGAAAAAGTCCCCAGCATGATTTTCATTGCGTGCTTAGAGCTGGTATTAGCTTTTCAGAGGTGCGGGCCTTTCGAAGGCTCGTTGGTCTAGGGGTATGATTCTCGCTTTGGGTGCGAGAGGTCCCGGGTTCAAATCCCGGACGAGCCCTTTCATTGGTGCTTTTTTAAAGTAGTATTGCAGTATGCATTTCAAAGCCAATATCAATTTTCTCTTTGCAGTAGTGGATGAATATTTGCTAGAGTCTCATGCTTTTAACCTTGCCCTGCCTGAGCAAATAGGAAACATTTCTCTTTAAGCATTTTGCAAAAATGCTGAACTTGCATGGCATATACAAGCGTTCGGCTAGGGCTGTCTGGGAAGGTTGCATGAAAGAAATCTAAAACCAGAGGCCCTTGGAATAGCCTGTTTTGAGAAGTTTCATCACAGAAGAATCAACTGTAGACATCTGTTTCTGTAGTGTAGTGGTTATCACGTTCGCCTCACACGCGAAAGTTCCCCGGTTCGAAACCGGGCAGAAACAGTTTTTATATTGTCTTGGCTGCAATGTTGAGAGGTGCCGTTTTGCCATGAAATTGTCCAGGCCCTGAAGATGGTTTCATGCAGACTCGTTCCAAGAAAGTGAATTCTCTTAAAAACACTAAAGTAATTGGCATGTGGATGTATCTGTTGATTCACAGACCTCGCTTTGAAAAGAGCCCTGCATTCTGTTCATTGCTCACCTAGAACACGCATTAACTTTGGGAATTGTTGGCACCAACAGGCATCTTAGTTTAGTGGAGTGTTTCTGGTGTTTAAGTGCAGAAGCCCTGGGCTCAATTCCTCGGTGACCCTTCTCAAGGTGATGATACAAATGCATCGTCACCTTTACGTTTAATGTCAGAATTGTTTATTTCTATTTGGTGGTGTATGAATGCTTGCAATAGTATGTTGATTTTTTCTAGCCTTGAATGAATAAAAGCAAATCACTCCTCTTTATGTATTTTTCTAATACATTGATATTTGCATCTCCTTTCCTAGCCTGCATTTTTCATTATCTTACAGGCTGTATATAATAAGTATCAATTCAGGGGCCCTTCTTCTACTCAATTCACAACTGTTCTATCCCGGCATTGATAAGCAATCTACATCTGCTTCTGTTGTGTATTGGTTATCATGTTTACCTGACGTGTGAAAGCCCCATGTTTGACAGTGCGCGTTAACAAAGAGACCAATGATTTTTATTAAAAGTTGTCATGTGTTTTTGTTACCTTGCACCGGCCAAAAAGTGCCGGAAATGACTTCATTTGCAGTCACTTGAAAAGTAGGGATTCTCAAATAAATGGTAAGAGGTTGGAACAAATCTAAAGGAATGCATGGCATATCTATATGTATGTGTACGCAGGTATCCATATATAAAGATAGATAGATAGATAGATAGATAGATAGATAGATAGATAGATAGATAGATAGATAGATAGATAGATAGATAGATAGATAGATAGATAGATAGATAGATAGATAGATAGATAGATAGATAGATAGATAGATAGATAGATAGATAGATAGATAGATAGATAGATAGATAGATATTGGGAGAGAGAGAGCGTTACTATAAACTGAGACTTTATTTTCCATCAAGCTGTCTTTCCTTTCCTTCAGGAGCAGAATGTTCTGATCATCAGCGCTCCAGAATCTAGTGCTTGGTTGGCAAGCATCACACATTGTGATGTGTTAGCTAAGAGTTCCATGTCGTTCAGACTCATATATTCCTCTGTAGTTGTACCTTGGTGATTCAACAAAATGTGGCATCATAAGCAGCATTCTACTGCCATAGACTGGGCAGAAAAAACATTTAGAATTTCACTGAAAAAGAAAAAAAGCATACTTAGGCAGAGCTTTCTGGACAGTAAGGACATTAGAGTAAGTGATGAATAAGCACTGCTTTTGTTAATTTACATAGGCAGAACAGAGACTGCTGGGAAAAGCCTGAAATTAAAGGCCCAGAAAATGCCTGCTTCTGGATAGAACACTAAGAAGGGTTGAAAGTTTTTTCTCTGACCCTGGCCACTCTTACAAGCAATCCTATGATAGTCAGAAGGACCCACACTAAAAAGGAAGGGACAGCCATTTGGACCCTTTCCACCTTTTCTATATCTCGCCTGATCGAGCGCTGATTGAGCGGATTAGCACATGTACTTCTCATTTTGGGAAGGTATTGCTTAGCTTGCTACCAGCAGCTCAGTTATGTTATGATGTTAGAGGCTTGCATGGAATGCTTTAGTCCTGCATTAGGCCGTTTTTATTGCTACTTGCATTCAAGGGAAAGATAATTAGCCAGAATCTGTGGCCCAGTTATTCACCTTGGCATTCCGATTTGCACAAAGGGAATAAGCATTTGAGAGAAAATGCAACATGTGTTTCTTATGTTGCTATGAACAGCTTTTTATTCTTTCTCTTTAGGGTCTAGCCAATGCAGAAATAGATAAATAAGTGCTGACTTTCTGTAAGACGTGTCCAATGCTGGGACAAAATAAAAGGGGACACTTATAAATGATAGTGATATCATTTGAGAAAGGGTAAGTTGACACTGAATTTCATGTATATTCACAGACCAAGCATGAAAAAGTCCCCAGCATGATCTTCATTGCGTGCTTAGAGCTGGTATTAGCTTTTCAGAGGTGCGGGCCTTTCGAAGGCTCGTTGGTCTAGGGGTATGATTCTCGCTTTGGGTGCGAGAGGTCCCGGGTTCAAATCCCGGACGAGCCCTTTCATTGGTGCTTTTTTAAAGTAGTATTGCAGTATGCATTTCAAAGCCAATATCAATTTTCTCTTTGCAGTAGTGGATGAATATTTGCTAGAGTCTCATGCTTTTAACCTTGCCCTGCCTGAGCAAATAGGAAACATTTCTCTTTAAGCATTTTGCAAAAATGCTGAACTTGCATGGCATATACAAGCGTTCAGCTAGGGCTGTCTGGGAAGGTTGCATGAAAGAAATCTAAAACCAGAGGCCCTTGGAATAGCCTGTTTTGAGAAGTTTCATCACAGAAGAATCAACTGTAGACATCTGTTTCTGAGGTGTAGTGGTTATCACGTTCGCCTCACACGCGAAAGGTCCCCGGTTCGAAACCGGGCAGAAACAGTTGTTATATTGTCTTGGCTGCAATGTTGAGAGGTGCCGTTTTGCCATGAAATTGTCCAGGCCCTGAAGATGGTTTCATGCAGACTCGTTCCAAGAAAGTGAATACTCTTAAAAACACTAAAGTAATTGGCATGTGGATGTATCTGTTGATTCACAGACCTCGCTTTGAAAAGAGCCCTGCATTCTGTTCATTGCTCACCTAGAACACGCATTAACTTTGGGAATTGTTGGCACCAACAGGCATCTTAGTTTAGTGGAGTGTTTCTGGTGTTTAAGTGCAGAAGCCCTGGGCTCAATTCCTCGGTGACCCTTCTCAAGGTGATGATACAAATGCATCGTCACCTTTACGTTTAATGTCAGAATTGTTTATTTCTATTTGGTGGTGTATGAATGCTTGCAATAGTATGTTGATTTTTTCTAGCCTTGAATGAATAAAAGCAAATCACTCCTCTTTATGTATTTTTCTAATACATTGATATTTGCATCTCCTTTCCTAGCCTGCATTTTTCATTATCTTACAGGCTGTATATAATAAGTATCAATTCAGGGGCCCTTCTTCTACTCAATTCACAACTGTTCTATCCCGGCATTGATAAGCAATCTACATCTGCTTCTGTTGTGTATTGGTTATCATGTTTACCTGACGTGTGAAAGCCCCATGTTTGACAGTGCGCGTTAACAAAGAGACCAATGATTTTTATTAAAAGTTGTCATGTGTTTTTGTTACCTTGCACCGGCCAAAAAGTGCCGGAAATGACTTCATTTGCAGTCACTTGAAAAGTAGGGATTCTCAAATAAATGGTAAGAGGTTGGAACAAATCTAAAGGAATGCATGGCATATCTATATGTATGTGTACGCAGGTATCCATATATAAAGATAGATAGATAGATAGATAGATAGATAGATAGATAGATAGATAGATAGATAGATAGATAGATAGATAGATAGATAGATAGATAGATAGATAGATCGATCGATAGATAGATAGATAGATAGATAGATAGATAGATAGATAGATAGATAGATAGATAGATAGATAGATAGATAGATAGATAGATAGATAGATAGATAGATAGATAGATAGATAGATAGATAGATAGATAGATAGATAGATAGATAGATAGATAGATAGATAGATAGATAGATAGATAGATAGATAGATATTGGGAGAGAGAGAGCGTTACTATAAACTGAGACTTTATTTTCCATCAAGCTGTCTTTCCTTTCCTTCAGGAGCAGAATGTTCTGATCATCAGCGCTCCAGAATCTAGTGCTTGGTTGGCAAGCATCACACATTGTGATGTGTTAGCTAAGAGTTCCATGTCGTTCAGACTCATATATTCCTCTGTAGTTGTACCTTGGTGATTCAACAAAATGTGGCATCATAAGCAGCATTCTACTGCCATAGACTGGGCAGAAAAAACATTTAGAATTTCACTGAAAAAGAAAAAAAGCATACTTAGGCAGAGCTTTCTGGACAGTAAGGACATTAGAGTAAGTGATGAATAAGCACTGCTTTTGTTAATTTACATAGGCAGAACAGAGACTGCTGGGAAAAGCCTGAAATTAAAGGCCCAGAAAATGCCTGCTTCTGGATAGAACACTAAGAAGGGTTGAAAGTTTTTTCTCTGACCCTGGCCACTCTTACAAGCAATCCTATGATAGTCAGAAGGACCCACCCTAAAAAGGAAGGGACAGCCATTTGGACCCTTTCCACCTTTTCTATATCTCGCCTGATCGAGCGCTGATTGAGCGGATTAGCACATGTACTTCTCATTTTGGGAAGGTATTGCTTAGCTTGCTACCAGCAGCTCAGTTATGTTATGATGTTAGAGGCTTGCATGGAATGCTTTAGTCCTGCATTAGGCCGTTTTTATTGCTACTTGCATTCAAGGGAAAGATAATTAGCCAGAATCTGTGGCCCAGTTATTCACCTTGGCATTCCGATTTGCACAAAGGGAATAAGCATTTGAGAGAAAATGCAACATGTGTTTCTTATGTTGCTATGAACAGCTTTTTATTCTTTCTCTTTAGGGTCTAGCCAATGCAGAAATAGATAAATAAGTGCTGACTTTCTGTAAGACGTGTCCAATGCTGGGACAAAATAAAAGGGGACACTTATAAATGATAGTGATATCATTTGAGAAAGGGTAAGTTGACACTGAATTTCATGTATATTCACAGACCAAGCATGAAAAAGTCCCCAGCATGATCTTCATTGCGTGCTTAGAGCTGGTATTAGCTTTTCAGAGGTGCGGGCCTTTCGAAGGCTCGTTGGTCTAGGGGTATGATTCTCGCTTTGGGTGCGAGAGGTCCCGGGTTCAAATCCCGGACGAGCCCTTTCATTGGTGCTTTTTTAAAGTAGTATTGCAGTATGCATTTCAAAGCCAATATCAATTTTCTCTTTGCAGTAGTGGATGAATATTTGCTAGAGTCTCATGCTTTTAACCTTGCCCTGCCTGAGCAAATAGGAAACATTTCTCTTTAAGCATTTTGCAAAAATGCTGAACTTGCATGGCATATACAAGCGTTCGGCTAGGGCTGTCTGGGAAGGTTGCATGAAAGAAATCTAAAACCAGAGGCCCTTGGAATAGCCTGTTTTGAGAAGTTTCATCACAGAAGAATCAACTGTAGACATCTGTTTCTGTAGTGTAGTGGTTATCACGTTCGCCTCACACGCGAAAGGTCCCTGGTTCGAAACCGGGCAGAAACAGTTGTTATATTGTCTTGGCTGCAATGTTGAGAGGTGCCGTTTTGCCATGAAATTGTCCAGGCCCTGAAGATGGTTTCATGCAGACTCGTTCCAAGAAAGTGAATTCTCTTAAAAACACTAAAGTAATTGGCATGTGGATGTATCTGTTGATTCACAGACCTCGCTTTGAAAAGAGCCCTGCATTCTGTTCATTGCTCACCTAGAACACGCATTAACTTTGGGAATTGTTGGCACCAACAGGCATCTTAGTTTAGTGGAGTGTTTCTGGTGTTTAAGTGCAGAAGCCCTGGGCTCAATTCCTCGGTGACCCTTCTCAAGGTGATGATACAAATGCATCGTCACCTTTACGTTTAATGTCAGAATTGTTTATTTCTATTTGGTGGTGTATGAATGCTTGCAATAGTATGTTGATTTTTTCTAGCCTTGAATGAATAAAAGCAAATCACTCCTCTTTATGTATTTTTCTAATACATTGATATTTGCATCTCCTTTCCTAGCCTGCATTTTTCATTATCTTACAGGCTGTATATAATAAGTATCAATTCAGGGGCCCTTCTTCTACTCAATTCACAACTGTTCTATCCCGGCATTGATAAGCAATCTACATCTGCTTCTGTTGTGTATTGGTTATCATGTTTACCTGACGTGTAAAAGCCCCATGTTTGACAGTGCGCGTTAACAAAGAGACCAATGATTTTTATTAAAAGTTGTCATGTGTTTTTGTTACCTTGCACCGGCCAAAAAGTGCCGGAAATGACTTCATTTGCAGTCACTTGAAAAGTAGGGATTCTCAAATAAATGGTAAGAGGTTGGAACAAATCTAAAGGAATGCATGGCATATCTATATGTATGTGTACGCAGGTATCCATATATAAAGATAGATAGATAGATAGATAGATAGATAGATAGATAGATAGATAGATAGATAGATAGATAGATAGATAGATAGATAGATAGATAGATAGATAGATAGATAGATAGATAGATAGATAGATAGATAGATAGATAGATAGATAGATAGATAGATAGATAGATAGATAGATATTGGGAGAGAGAGAGCGTTACTATAAACTGAGACTTTATTTTCCATCAAGCTGTCTTTCCTTTCCTTCAGGAGCAGAATGTTCTGATCATCAGCGCTCCAGAATCTAGTGCTTGGTTGGCAAGCATCACACATTGTGATGTGTTAGCTAAGAGTTCCATGTCGTTCAGACTCATATATTCCTCTGTAGTTGTACCTTGGTGATTCAACAAAATGTGGCATCATAAGCAGCATTCTACTGCCATAGACTGGGCAGAAAAAACATTTAGAATTTCACTGAAAAAGAAAAAAAGCATACTTAGGCAGAGCTTTCTGGACAGTAAGGACATTAGAGTAAGTGATGAATAAGCACTGCTTTTGTTAATTTACATAGGCAGAACAGAGACTGCTGGGAAAAGCCTGAAATTAAAGGCACAGAAAATGCCTGCTTCTGGATAGAACACTAAGAAGGGTTGAAAGTTTTTTCTCTGACCCTGGCCACTCTTACAAGCAATCCTATGATAGTCAGAAGGACCCACCCTAAAAAGGAAGGGACAGCCATTTGGACCCTTTCCACCTTTTCTATATCTCGCCTGATCGAGCGCTGATTGAGCGGATTAGCACATGTACTTCTCATTTTGGGAAGGTATTGCTTAGCTTGCTACCAGCAGCTCAGTTATGTTATGATGTTAGAGGCTTGCATGGAATGCTTTAGTCCTGCATTAGGCCGTTTTTATTGCTACTTGCATTCAAGGGAAAGATAATTAGCCAGAATCTGTGGCCCAGTTATTCACCTTGGCATTCCGATTTGCACAAAGGGAATAAGCATTTGAGAGAAAATGCAACATGTGTTTCTTATGTTGCTATGAACAGCTTTTTATTCTTTCTCTTTAGGGTCTAGCCAATGCAGAAATAGATAAATAAGTGCTGACTTTCTGTAAGACGTGTCCAATGCTGGGACAAAATAAAAGGGGACACTTATAAATGATAGTGATATCATTTGAGAAAGGGTAAGTTGACACTGAATTTCATGTATATTCACAGACCAAGCATGAAAAAGTCCCCAGCATGATCTTCATTGCGTGCTTAGAGCTGGTATTAGCTTTTCAGAGGTGCGGGCCTTTCGAAGGCTCGTTGGTCTAGGGGTATGATTCTCGCTTTGGGTGCGAGAGGTCCCGGGTTCAAATCCCGGACGAGCCCTTTCATTGGTGCTTTTTTAAAGTAGTATTGCAGTATGCATTTCAAAGCCAATATCAATTTTCTCTTTGCAGTAGTGGATGAATATTTGCTAGAGTCTCATGCTTTTAACCTTGCCCTGCCTGAGCAAATAGGAAACATTTCTCTTTAAGCATTTTGCAAAAATGCTGAACTTGCATGGCATATACAAGCGTTCGGCTAGGGCTGTCTGGGAAGGTTGCATGAAAGAAATCTAAAACCAGAGGCCCTTGGAATAGCCTGTTTTGAGAAGTTTCATCACAGAAGAATCAACTGTAGACATCTGTTTCTGTAGTGTAGTGGTTATCACGTTCGCCTCACACGCGAAAGGTCCCTGGTTCGAAACCGGGCAGAAACAGTTGTTATATTGTCTTGGCTGCAATGTTGAGAGGTGCCGTTTTGCCATGAAATTGTCCAGGCCCTGAAGATGGTTTCATGCAGACTCGTTCCAAGAAAGTGAATTCTCTTAAAAACACTAAAGTAATTGGCATGTGGATGTATCTGTTGATTCACAGACCTCGCTTTGAAAAGAGCCCTGCATTCTGTTCATTGCTCACCTAGAACACGCATTAACTTTGGGAATTGTTGGCACCAACAGGCATCTTAGTTTAGTGGAGTGTTTCTGGTGTTTAAGTGCAGAAGCCCTGGGCTCAATTCCTCGGTGACCCTTCTCAAGGTGATGATACAAATGCATCGTCACCTTTACGTTTAATGTCAGAATTGTTTATTTCTATTTGGTGGTGTATGAATGCTTGCAATAGTATGTTGATTTTTTCTAGCCTTGAATGAATAAAAGCAAATCACTCCTCTTTATGTATTTTTCTAATACATTGATATTTGCATCTCCTTTCCTAGCCTGCATTTTTCATTATCTTACAGGCTGTATATAATAAGTATCAATTCAGGGGCCCTTCTTCTACTCAATTCACAACTGTTCTATCCCGGCATTGATAAGCAATCTACATCTGCTTCTGTTGTGTATTGGTTATCATGTTTACCTGACGTGTAAAAGCCCCATGTTTGACAGTGCGCGTTAACAAAGAGACCAATGATTTTTATTAAAAGTTGTCATGTGTTTTTGTTACCTTGCACCGGCCAAAAAGTGCCGGAAATGACTTCATTTGCAGTCACTTGAAAAGTAGGGATTCTCAAATAAATGGTAAGAGGTTGGAACAAATCTAAAGGAATGCATGGCATATCTATATGTATGTGTACGCAGGTATCCATATATAAAGATAGATAGATAGATAGATAGATAGATAGATAGATAGATAGATAGATAGATAGATAGATAGATAGATAGATAGATAGATAGATAGATAGATAGATAGATAGATAGATAGATAGATAGATAGATAGATAGATAGATAGATAGATATTGGGAGAGAGAGAGCGTTACTATAAACTGAGACTTTATTTTCCATCAAGCTGTCTTTCCTTTCCTTCAGGAGCAGAATGTTCTGATCATCAGCGCTCCAGAATCTAGTGCTTGGTTGGCAAGCATCACACATTGTGATGTGTTAGCTAAGAGTTCCATGTCGTTCAGACTCATATATTCCTCTGTAGTTGTACCTTGGTGATTCAACAAAATGTGGCATCATAAGCAGCATTCTACTGCCATAGACTGGGCAGAAAAAACATTTAGAATTTCACTGAAAAAGAAAAAAAGCATACTTAGGCAGAGCTTTCTGGACAGTAAGGACATTAGAGTAAGTGATGAATAAGCACTGCTTTTGTTAATTTACATAGGCAGAACAGAGACTGCTGGGAAAAGCCTGAAATTAAAGGCACAGAAAATGCCTGCTTCTGGATAGAACACTAAGAAGGGTTGAAAGTTTTTTCTCTGACCCTGGCCACTCTTACAAGCAATCCTATGATAGTCAGAAGGACCCACCCTAAAAAGGAAGGGACAGCCATTTGGACCCTTTCCACCTTTTCTATATCTCGCCTGATCGAGCCTGATCGAGCGCTGATTGAGCGGATTAGCACATGTACTTCTCATTTTGGGAAGGTATTGCTTAGCTTGCTACCAGCAGCTCAGTTATGTTATGATGTTAGAGGCTTGCATGGAATGCTTTAGTCCTGCATTAGGCCGTTTTTATTGCTACTTGCATTCAAGGGAAAGATAATTAGCCAGAATCTGTGGCCCAGTTATTCACCTTGGCATTCCGATTTGCATAAAGGGAATAAGCATTTGAGAGAAAATGCAACATGTGTTTCTTATGTTGCTATGAACAGCTTTTTATTCTTTCTCTTTAGGGTCTAGCCAATGCAGAAATAGATAAATAAGTGCTGACTTTCTGTAAGACGTGTCCAATGCTGGGACAAAATAAAAGGGGACACTTATAAATGATAGTGATATCATTTGAGAAAGGGTAAGTTGACACTGAATTTCATGTATATTCACAGACCAAGCATGAAAAAGTCCCCAGCATGATTTTCATTGCGTGCTTAGAGCTGGTATTAGCTTTTCAGAGGTGTGGGCCTTTCGAAGGCTCGTTGGTCTAGGGGTATGATTCTCGCTTTGGGTGCGAGAGGTCCCGGGTTCAAATCCCGGACGAGCCCTTTCATTGGTGCTTTTTTAAAGTAGTATTGCAGTATGCATTTCAAAGCCAATATCAATTTTCTCTTTGCAGTAGTGGATGAATATTTGCTAGAGTCTCATGCTTTTAACCTTGCCCTGCCTGAGCAAATAGGAAACATTTCTCTTTAAGCATTTTGCAAAAATGCTGAACTTGCATGGCATATACAAGCGTTCGGCTAGGGCTGTCTGGGAAGGTTGCATGAAAGAAATCTAAAACCAGAGGCCCTTGGAATAGCCTGTTTTGAGAAGTTTCATCACAGAAGAATCAACTGTAGACATCTGTTTCTGTAGTGTAGTGGTTATCACGTTCGCCTCACACGCGAAAGGTCCCCGGTTCGAAACCGGGCAGAAACAGTTTTTATATTGTCTTGGCTGCAATGTTGAGAGGTGCCGTTTTGCCATGAAATTGTCCAGGCCCTGAAGATGGTTTCATGCAGACTCGTTCCAAGAAAGTGAATTCTCTTAAAAACACTAAAGTAATTGGCATGTGGATGTATCTGTTGATTCACAGACCTCGCTTTGAAAAGAGCCCTGCATTCTGTTCATTGCTCACCTAGAACACGCATTAACTTTGGGAATTGTTGGCACCAACAGGCATCTTAGTTTAGTGGAGTGTTTCTGGTGTTTAAGTGCAGAAGCCCTGGGCTCAATTCCTCGGTGACCCTTCTCAAGGTGATGATACAAATGCATCGTCACCTTTACGTTTAATGTCAGAATTGTTTATTTCTATTTGGTGGTGTATGAATGCTTGCAATAGTATGTTGATTTTTTCTAGCCTTGAATGAATAAAAGCAAATCACTCCTCTTTATGTATTTTTCTAATACATTGATATTTGCATCTCCTTTCCTAGCCTGCATTTTTCATTATCTTACAGGCTGTATATAATAAGTATCAATTCAGGGGCCCTTCTTCTACTCAATTCACAACTGTTCTATCCCGGCATTGATAAGCAATCTACATCTGCTTCTGTTGTGTATTGGTTATCATGTTTACCTGACGTGTGAAAGCCCCATGTTTGACAGTGCGCGTTAACAAAGAGACCAATGATTTTTATTAAAAGTTGTCATGTGTTTTTGTTACCTTGCACCGGCCAAAAAGTGCCGGAAATGACTTCATTTGCAGTCACTTGAAAAGTAGGGATTCTCAAATAAATGGTAAGAGGTTGGAACAAATCTAAAGGAATGCATGGCATATCTATATGTATGTGTACGCAGGTATCCATATATAAAGATAGATAGATAGATAGATAGATAGATAGATAGATAGATAGATAGATAGATAGATAGATAGATAGATAGATAGATAGATAGATAGATAGATAGATAGATAGATAGATAGATAGATAGATAGATAGATAGATAGATATTGGGAGAGAGAGAGCGTTACTATAAACTGAGACTTTATTTTCCATCAAGCTGTCTTTCCTTTCCTTCAGGAGCAGAATGTTCTGATCATCAGCGCTCCAGAATCTAGTGCTTGGTTGGCAAGCATCACACATTGTGATGTGTTAGCTAAGAGTTCCATGTCGTTCAGACTCATATATTCCTCTGTAGTTGTACCTTGGTGATTCAACAAAATGTGGCATCATAAGCAGCATTCTACTGCCATAGACTGGGCAGAAAAAACATTTAGAATTTCACTGAAAAAGAAAAAAAGCATACTTAGGCAGAGCTTTCTGGACAGTAAGGACATTAGAGTAAGTGATGAATAAGCACTGCTTTTGTTAATTTACATAGGCAGAACAGAGACTGCTGGGAAAAGCCTGAAATTAAAGGCACAGAAAATGCCTGCTTCTGGATAGAACACTAAGAAGGGTTGAAAGTTTTTTCTCTGACCCTGGCCACTCTTACAAGCAATCCTATGATAGTCAGAAGGACCCACCCTAAAAAGGAAGGGACAGCCATTTGGACCCTTTCCACCTTTTCTATATCTCGCCTGATCGAGCCTGATCGAGCGCTGATTGAGCGGATTAGCACATGTACTTCTCATTTTGGGAAGGTATTGCTTAGCTTGCTACCAGCAGCTCAGTTATGTTATGATGTTAGAGGCTTGCATGGAATGCTTTAGTCCTGCATTAGGCCGTTTTTATTGCTACTTGCATTCAAGGGAAAGATAATTAGCCAGAATCTGTGGCCCAGTTATTCACCTTGGCATTCCGATTTGCATAAAGGGAATAAGCATTTGAGAGAAAATGCAACATGTGTTTCTTATGTTGCTATGAACAGCTTTTTATTCTTTCTCTTTAGGGTCTAGCCAATGCAGAAATAGATAAATAAGTGCTGACTTTCTGTAAGACGTGTCCAATGCTGGGACAAAATAAAAGGGGACACTTATAAATGATAGTGATATCATTTGAGAAAGGGTAAGTTGACACTGAATTTCATGTATATTCACAGACCAAGCATGAAAAAGTCCCCAGCATGATTTTCATTGCGTGCTTAGAGCTGGTATTAGCTTTTCAGAGGTGCGGGCCTTTCGAAGGCTCGTTGGTCTAGGGGTATGATTCTCGCTTTGGGTGCGAGAGGTCCCGGGTTCAAATCCCGGACGAGCCCTTTCATTGGTGCTTTTTTAAAGTAGTATTGCAGTATGCATTTCAAAGCCAATATCAATTTTCTCTTTGCAGTAGTGGATGAATATTTGCTAGAGTCTCATGCTTTTAACCTTGCCCTGCCTGAGCAAATAGGAAACATTTCTCTTTAAGCATTTTGCAAAAATGCTGAACTTGCATGGCATATACAAGCGTTCGGCTAGGGCTGTCTGGGAAGGTTGCATGAAAGAAATCTAAAACCAGAGGCCCTTGGAATAGCCTGTTTTGAGAAGTTTCATCACAGAAGAATCAACTGTAGACATCTGTTTCTGTAGTGTAGTGGTTATCACGTTCGCCTCACACGCGAAAGGTCCCCGGTTCGAAACCGGGCAGAAACAGTTTTTATATTGTCTTGGCTGCAATGTTGAGAGGTGCCGTTTTGCCATGAAATTGTCCAGGCCCTGAAGATGGTTTCATGCAGACTCGTTCCAAGAAAGTGAATTCTCTTAAAAACACTAAAGTAATTGGCATGTGGATGTATCTGTTGATTCACAGACCTCGCTTTGAAAAGAGCCCTGCATTCTGTTCATTGCTCACCTAGAACACGCATTAACTTTGGGAATTGTTGGCACCAACAGGCATCTTAGTTTAGTGGAGTGTTTCTGGTGTTTAAGTGCAGAAGCCCTGGGCTCAATTCCTCGGTGACCCTTCTCAAGGTGATGATACAAATGCATCGTCACCTTTACGTTTAATGTCAGAATTGTTTATTTCTATTTGGTGGTGTATGAATGCTTGCAATAGTATGTTGATTTTTTCTAGCCTTGAATGAATAAAAGCAAATCACTCCTCTTTATGTATTTTTCTAATACATTGATATTTGCATCTCCTTTCCTAGCCTGCATTTTTCATTATCTTACAGGCTGTATATAATAAGTATCAATTCAGGGGCCCTTCTTCTACTCAATTCACAACTGTTCTATCCCGGCATTGATAAGCAATCTACATCTGCTTCTGTTGTGTATTGGTTATCATGTTTACCTGACGTGTGAAAGCCCCATGTTTGACAGTGCGCGTTAACAAAGAGACCAATGATTTTTATTAAAAGTTGTCATGTGTTTTTGTTACCTTGCACCGGCCAAAAAGTGCCGGAAATGACTTCATTTGCAGTCACTTGAAAAGTAGGGATTCTCAAATAAATGGTAAGAGGTTGGAACAAATCTAAAGGAATGCATGGCATATCTATATGTATGTGTACGCAGGTATCCATATATAAAGATAGATAGATAGATAGATAGATAGATAGATAGATAGATAGATAGATAGATAGATAGATAGATAGATAGATAGATAGATAGATAGATAGATAGATAGATAGATAGATAGATAGATAGATAGATAGATAGATAGATAGATAGATAGATAGATAGATAGATAGATAGATAGATAGATAGATAGATAGATATTGGGAGAGAGAGAGCGTTACTATAAACTGAGACTTTATTTTCCATCAAGCTGACTTTCCTTTCCTTCAGGAGCAGAATGTTCTGATCATCAGCGCTCCAGAATCTAGTGCTTGGTTGGCAAGCATCACACATTGTGATGTGTTAGCTAAGAGTTCCATGTCGTTCAGACTCATATATTCCTCTGTAGTTGTACCTTGGTGATTCAACAAAATGTGGCATCATAAGCAGCATTCTACTGCCATAGACTGGGCAGAAAAAACATTTAGAATTTCACTGAAAAAGAAAAAAAGCATACTTAGGCAGAGCTTTCTGGACAGTAAGGACATTAGAGTAAGTGATGAATAAGCACTGCTTTTGTTAATTTACATAGGCAGAACAGAGACTGCTGGGAAAAGCCTGAAATTAAAGGCCCAGAAAATGCCTGCTTCTGGATAGAACACTAAGAAGGGTTGAAAGTTTTTTCTCTGACCCTGGCCACTCTTACAAGCAATCCTATGATAGTCAGAAGGACCCACCCTAAAAAGGAAGGGACAGCCATTTGGACCCTTTCCACCTTTTCTATATCTCGCCTGATCGAGCGCTGATTGAGCGGATTAGCACATGTACTTCTCATTTTGGGAAGGTATTGCTTAGCTTGCTACCAGCAGCTCAGTTATGTTATGATGTTAGAGGCTTGCATGGAATGCTTTAGTCCTGCATTAGGCCGTTTTTATTGCTACTTGCATTCAAGGGAAAGATAATTAGCCAGAATCTGTGGCCCAGTTATTCACCTTGGCATTCCGATTTGCACAAAGGGAATAAGCATTTGAGAGAAAATGCAACATGTGTTTCTTATGTTGCTATGAACAGCTTTTTATTCTTTCTCTTTAGGGTCTAGCCAATGCAGAAATAGATAAATAAGTGCTGACTTTCTGTAAGACGTGTCCAATGCTGGGACAAAATAAAAGGGGACACTTATAAATGATAGTGATATCATTTGAGAAAGGGTAAGTTGACACTGAATTTCATGTATATTCACAGACCAAGCATGAAAAAGTCCCCAGCATGATCTTCATTGCGTGCTTAGAGCTGGTATTAGCTTTTCAGAGGTGCGGGCCTTTCGAAGGCTCGTTGGTCTAGGGGTATGATTCTCGCTTTGGGTGCGAGAGGTCCCGGGTTCAAATCCCGGATGAGCCCTTTCATTGGTGCTTTTTTAAAGTAGTATTGCAGTATGCATTTCAAAGCCAATATCAATTTTCTCTTTGCAGTAGTGGATGAATATTTGCTAGAGTCTCATGCTTTTAACCTTGCCCTGCCTGAGCAAATAGGAAACATTTCTCTTTAAGCATTTTGCAAAAATGCTGAACTTGCATGGCATATACAAGCGTTCAGCTAGGGCTGTCTGGGAAGGTTGCATGAAAGAAATCTAAAACCAGAGGCCCTTGGAATAGCCTGTTTTGAGAAGTTTCATCACAGAAGAATCAACTGTAGACATCTGTTTCTGAGGTGTAGTGGTTATCACGTTCGCCTCACACGCGAAAGGTCCCCGGTTCGAAACCGGGCAGAAACAGTTGTTATATTGTCTTGGCTGCAATGTTGAGAGGTGCCGTTTTGCCATGAAATTGTCCAGGCCCTGAAGATGGTTTCATGCAGACTCGTTCCAAGAAAGTGAATTCTCCTAAAAACACTAAAGTAATTGGCATGTGGATGTATCTGTTGATTCACAGACCTCGCTTTGAAAAGAGCCCTGCATTCTGTTCATTGCTCACCTAGAACACGCATTAACTTTGGGAATTGTTGGCACCAACAGGCATCTTAGTTTAGTGGAGTGTTTCTGGTGTTTAAGTGCAGAAGCCCTGGGCTCAATTCCTCGGTGACCCTTCTCAAGGTGATGATACAAATGCATCGTCACCTTTACGTTTAATGTCAGAATTGTTTATTTCTATTTGGTGGTGTATGAATGCTTGCAATAGTATGTTGATTTTTTCTAGCCTTGAATGAATAAAAGCAAATCACTCCTCTTTATGTATTTTTCTAATACATTGATATTTGCATCTCCTTTCCTAGCCTGCATTTTTCATTATCTTACAGGCTGTATATAATAAGTATCAATTCAGGGGCCCTTCTTCTACTCAATTCACAACTGTTCTATCCCGGCATTGATAAGCAATCTACATCTGCTTCTGTTGTGTATTGGTTATCATGTTTACCTGACGTGTGAAAGCCCCATGTTTGACAGTGCGCGTTAACAAAGAGACCAATGATTTTTATTAAAAGTTGTCATGTGTTTTTGTTACCTTGCACCGGCCAAAAAGTGCCGGAAATGACTTCATTTGCAGTCACTTGAAAAGTAGGGATTCTCAAATAAATGGTAAGAGGTTGGAACAAATCTAAAGGAATGCATGGCATATCTATATGTATGTGTACGCAGGTATCCATATATAAAGATAGATAGATAGATAGATAGATAGATAGATAGATAGATAGATAGATAGATAGATAGATAGATAGATAGATAGATAGATAGATAGATAGATAGATAGATAGATAGATAGATAGATAGATAGATAGATAGATAGATAGATAGATAGATAGATAGATAGATAGATAGATAGATAGATAGATAGATAGATAGATAGATAGATAGATATTGGGAGAGAGAGAGCGTTACTATAAACTGAGACTTTATTTTCCATCAAGCTGTCTTTCCTTTCCTTCAGGAGCAGAATGTTCTGATCATCAGCGCTCCAGAATCTAGTGCTTGGTTGGCAAGCATCACACATTGTGATGTGTTAGCTAAGAGTTCCATGTCGTTCAGACTCATATATTCCTCTGTAGTTGTACCTTGGTGATTCAACAAAATGTGGCATCATAAGCAGCATTCTACTGCCATAGACTGGGCAGAAAAAACATTTAGAATTTCACTGAAAAAGAAAAAAAGCATACTTAGGCAGAGCTTTCTGGACAGTAAGGACATTAGAGTAAGTGATGAATAAGCACTGCTTTTGTTAATTTACATAGGCAGAACAGAGACTGCTGGGAAAAGCCTGAAATTAAAGGCACAGAAAATGCCTGCTTCTGGATAGAACACTAAGAAGGGTTGAAAGTTTTTTCTCTGACCCTGGCCACTCTTACAAGCAATCCTATGATAGTCAGAAGGACCCACCCTAAAAAGGAAGGGACAGCCATTTGGACCCTTTCCACCTTTTCTATATCTCGCCTGATCGAGCCTGATCGAGCGCTGATTGAGCGGATTAGCACATGTACTTCTCATTTTGGGAAGGTATTGCTTAGCTTGCTACCAGCAGCTCAGTTATGTTATGATGTTAGAGGCTTGCATGGAATGCTTTAGTCCTGCATTAGGCCGTTTTTATTGCTACTTGCATTCAAGGGAAAGATAATTAGCCAGAATCTGTGGCCCAGTTATTCACCTTGGCATTCCGATTTGCATAAAGGGAATAAGCATTTGAGAGAAAATGCAACATGTGTTTCTTATGTTGCTATGAACAGCTTTTTATTCTTTCTCTTTAGGGTCTAGCCAATGCAGAAATAGATAAATAAGTGCTGACTTTCTGTAAGACGTGTCCAATGCTGGGACAAAATAAAAGGGGACACTTATAAATGATAGTGATATCATTTGAGAAAGGGTAAGTTGACACTGAATTTCATGTATATTCACAGACCAAGCATGAAAAAGTCCCCAGCATGATTTTCATTGCGTGCTTAGAGCTGGTATTAGCTTTTCAGAGGTGCGGGCCTTTCGAAGGCTCGTTGGTCTAGGGGTATGATTCTCGCTTTGGGTGCGAGAGGTCCCGGGTTCAAATCCCGGACGAGCCCTTTCATTGGTGCTTTTTTAAAGTAGTATTGCAGTATGCATTTCAAAGCCAATATCAATTTTCTCTTTGCAGTAGTGGATGAATATTTGCTAAAGTCTCATGCTTTTAACCTTGCCCTGCCTGAGCAAATAGGAAACATTTCTCTTTAAGCATTTTGCAAAAATGCTGAACTTGCATGGCATATACAAGCGTTCGGCTAGGGCTGTCTGGGAAGGTTGCATGAAAGAAATCTAAAACCAGAGGCCCTTGGAATAGCCTGTTTTGAGAAGTTTCATCACAGAAGAATCAACTGTAGACATCTGTTTCTGTAGTGTAGTGGTTATCACGTTCGCCTCACACGCGAAAGGTCCCCGGTTCGAAACCGGGCAGAAACAGTTGTTATATTGTCTTGGCTGCAATGTTGAGAGGTGCCGTTTTGCCATGAAATTGTCCAGGCCCTGAAGATGGTTTCATGCAGACTCGTTCCAAGAAAGTGAATTCTCTTAAAAACACTAAAGTAATTGGCATGTGGATGTATCTGTTGATTCACAGACCTCGCTTTGAAAAGAGCCCTGCATTCTGTTCATTGCTCACCTAGAACACGCATTAACTTTGGGAATTGTTGGCACCAACAGGCATCTTAGTTTAGTGGAGTGTTTCTGGTGTTTAAGTGCAGAAGCCCTGGGCTCAATTCCTCGGTGACCCTTCTCAAGGTGATGATACAAATGCATCGTCACCTTTACGTTTAATGTCAGAATTGTTTATTTCTATTTGGTGGTGTATGAATGCTTGCAATAGTATGTTGATTTTTTCTAGCCTTGAATGAATAAAAGCAAATCACTCCTCTTTATGTATTTTTCTAATACATTGATATTTGCATCTCCTTTCCTAGCCTGCATTTTTCATTATCTTACAGGCTGTATATAATAAGTATCAATTCAGGGGCCCTTCTTCTACTCAATTCACAACTGTTCTATCCCGGCATTGATAAGCAATCTACATCTGCTTCTGTTGTGTATTGGTTATCATGTTTACCTGACGTGTGAAAGCCCCATGTTTGACAGTGCGCGTTAACAAAGAGACCAATGATTTTTATTAAAAGTTGTCATGTGTTTTTGTTACCTTGCACCGGCCAAAAAGTGCCGGAAATGACTTCATTTGCAGTCACTTGAAAAGTAGGGATTCTCAAATAAATGGTAAGAGGTTGGAACAAATCTAAAGGAATGCATGGCATATCTATATGTATGTGTACGCAGGTATCCATATATAAAGATAGATAGATAGATAGATAGATAGATAGATAGATAGATAGATAGATAGATAGATAGATAGATAGATAGATAGATAGATAGATAGATAGATAGATAGATAGATAGATAGATAGATAGATAGATAGATAGATAGATAGATAGATAGATAGATAGATAGATAGATAGATAGATAGATAGATATTGGGAGAGAGAGAGCGTTACTATAAACTGAGACTTTATTTTCCATCAAGCTGTCTTTCCTTTCCTTCAGGAGCAGAATGTTCTGATCATCAGCGCTCCAGAATCTAGTGCTTGGTTGGCAAGCATCACACATTGTGATGTGTTAGCTAAGAGTTCCATGTCGTTCAGACTCATATATTCCTCTGTAGTTGTACCTTGGTGATTCAACAAAATGTGGCATCATAAGCAGCATTCTACTGCCATAGACTGGGCAGAAAAAACATTTAGAATTTCACTGAAAAAGAAAAAAAGCATACTTAGGCAGAGCTTTCTGGACAGTAAGGACATTAGAGTAAGTGATGAATAAGCACTGCTTTTGTTAATTTACATAGGCAGAACAGAGACTGCTGGGAAAAGCCTGAAATTAAAGGCCCAGAAAATGCCTGCTTCTGGATAGAACACTAAGAAGGGTTGAAAGTTTTTTCTCTGACCCTGGCCACTCTTACAAGCAATCCTATGATAGTCAGAAGGACCCACCCTAAAAAGGAAGGGACAGCCATTTGGACCCTTTCCACCTTTTCTATATCTCGCCTGATCGAGCGCTGATTGAGCGGATTAGCACATGTACTTCTCATTTTGGGAAGGTATTGCTTAGCTTGCTACCAGCAGCTCAGTTATGTTATGATGTTAGAGGCTTGCATGGAATGCTTTAGTCCTGCATTAGGCCGTTTTTATTGCTACTTGCATTCAAGGGAAAGATAATTAGCCAGAATCTGTGGCCCAGTTATTCACCTTGGCATTCCGATTTGCACAAAGGGAATAAGCATTTGAGAGAAAATGCAACATGTGTTTCTTATGTTGCTATGAACAGCTTTTTATTCTTTCTCTTTAGGGTCTAGCCAATGCAGAAATAGATAAATAAGTGCTGACTTTCTGTAAGACGTGTCCAATGCTGGGACAAAATAAAAGGGGACACCTATAAATGATAGTGATATCATTTGAGAAAGGGTAAGTTGACACTGAATTTCATGTATATTCACAGACCAAGCATGAAAAAGTCCCCAGCATGATCTTCATTGCGTGCTTAGAGCTGGTATTAGCTTTTCAGAGGTGCGGGCCTTTCGAAGGCTCGTTGGTCTAGGGGTATGATTCTCGCTTTGGGTGCGAGAGGTCCCGGGTTCAAATCCCGGACGAGCCCTTTCATTGGTGCTTTTTTAAAGTAGTATTGCAGTATGCATTTCAAAGCCAATATCAATTTTCTCTTTGCAGTAGTGGATGAATATTTGCTAGAGTCTCATGCTTTTAACCTTGCCCTGCCTGAGCAAATAGGAAACATTTCTCTTTAAGCATTTTGCAAAAATGCTGAACTTGCATGGCATATACAAGCGTTCGGCTAGGGCTGTCTGGGAAGGTTGCATGAAAGAAATCTAAAACCAGAGGCCCTTGGAATAGCCTGTTTTGAGAAGTTTCATCACAGAAGAATCAACTGTAGACATCTGTTTCTGTAGTGTAGTGGTTATCACGTTCGCCTCACACGCGAAAGGTCCCCGGTTCGAAACCGGGCAGAAACAGTTGTTATATTGTCTTGGCTGCAATGTTGAGAGGTGCCGTTTTGCCATGAAATTGTCCAGGCCCTGAAGATGGTTTCATGCAGACTCGTTCCAAGAAAGTGAATTCTCTTAAAAACACTAAAGTAATTGGCATGTGGATGTATCTGTTGATTCACAGACCTCGCTTTGAAAAGAGCCCTGCATTCTGTTCATTGCTCACCTAGAACACGCATTAACTTTGGGAATTGTTGGCACCAACAGGCATCTTAGTTTAGTGGAGTGTTTCTGGTGTTTAAGTGCAGAAGCCCTGGGCTCAATTCCTCGGTGACCCTTCTCAAGGTGATGATACAAATGCATCGTCACCTTTACGTTTAATGTCAGAATTGTTTATTTCTATTTGGTGGTGTATGAATGCTTGCAATAGTATGTTGATTTTTTCTAGCCTTGAATGAATAAAAGCAAATCACTCCTCTTTATGTATTTTTCTAATACATTGATATTTGCATCTCCTTTCCTAGCCTGCATTTTTCATTATCTTACAGGCTGTATATAATAAGTATCAATTCAGGGGCCCTTCTTCTACTCAATTCACAACTGTTCTATCCCGGCATTGATAAGCAATCTACATCTGCTTCTGTTGTGTATTGGTTATCATGTTTACCTGACGTGTGAAAGCCCCATGTTTGACAGTGCGCGTTAACAAAGAGACCAATGATTTTTATTAAAAGTTGTCATGTGTTTTTGTTACCTTGCACCGGCCAAAAAGTGCCGGAAATGACTTCATTTGCAGTCACTTGAAAAGTAGGGATTCTCAAATAAATGGTAAGAGGTTGGAACAAATCTAAAGGAATGCATGGCATATCTATATGTATGTGTACGCAGGTATCCATATATAAAGATAGATAGATAGATAGATAGATAGATAGATAGATAGATAGATAGATAGATAGATAGATAGATAGATAGATAGATAGATAGATAGATAGATAGATAGATAGATAGATAGATAGATAGATAGATAGATAGATAGATAGATAGATAGATAGATAGATAGATAGATAGATAGATATTGGGAGAGAGAGAGCGTTACTATAAACTGAGACTTTATTTTCCATCAAGCTGTCTTTCCTTTCCTTCAGGAGCAGAATGTTCTGATCATCAGCGCTCCAGAATCTAGTGCTTGGTTGGCAAGCATCACACATTGTGATGTGTTAGCTAAGAGTTCCATGTCGTTCAGACTCATTTATTCCTCTGTAGTTGTACCTTGGTGATTCAACAAAATGTGGCATCATAAGCAGCATTCTACTGCCATAGACTGGGCAGAAAAAACATTTAGAATTTCACTGAAAAAGAAAAAAAGCATACTTAGGCAGAGCTTTCTGGACAGTAAGGACATTAGAGTAAGTGATGAATAAGCACTGCTTTTGTTAATTTACATAGGCAGAACAGAGACTGCTGGGAAAAGCCTGAAATTAAAGGCACAGAAAATGCCTGCTTCTGGATAGAACACTAAGAAGGGTTGAAAGTTTTTTCTCTGACCCTGGCCACTCTTACAAGCAATCCTATGATAGTCAGAAGGACCCACCCTAAAAAGGAAGGGACAGCCATTTGGACCCTTTCCACCTTTTCTATATCTCGCCTGATCGAGCCTGATCGAGCGCTGATTGAGCGGATTAGCACATGTACTTCTCATTTTGGGAAGGTATTGCTTAGCTTGCTACCAGCAGCTCAGTTATGTTATGATGTTAGAGGCTTGCATGGAATGCTTTAGTCCTGCATTAGGCCGTTTTTATTGCTACTTGCATTCAAGGGAAAGATAATTAGCCAGAATCTGTGGCCCAGTTATTCACCTTGGCATTCCGATTTGCATAAAGGGAATAAGCATTTGAGAGAAAATGCAACATGTGTTTCTTATGTTGCTATGAACAGCTTTTTATTCTTTCTCTTTAGGGTCTAGCCAATGCAGAAATAGATAAATAAGTGCTGACTTTCTGTAAGACGTGTCCAATGCTGGGACAAAATAAAAGGGGACACTTATAAATGATAGTGATATCATTTGAGAAAGGGTAAGTTGACACTGAATTTCATGTATATTCACAGACCAAGCATGAAAAAGTCCCCAGCATGATCTTCATTGCGTGCTTAGAGCTGGTATTAGCTTTTCAGAGGTGCGGGCCTTTCGAAGGCTCGTTGGTCTAGGGGTATGATTCTCGCTTTGGGTGCGAGAGGTCCCGGGTTCAAATCCCGGACGAGCCCTTTCATTGGTGCTTTTTTAAAGTAGTATTGCAGTATGCATTTCAAAGCCAATATCAATTTTCTCTTTGCAGTAGTGGATGAATATTTGCTAGAGTCTCATGCTTTTAACCTTGCCCTGCCTGAGCAAATAGGAAACATTTCTCTTTAAGCATTTTGCAAAAATGCTGAACTTGCATGGCATATACAAGCGTTCGGCTAGGGCTGTCTGGGAAGGTTGCATGAAAGAAATCTAAAACCAGAGGCCCTTGGAATAGCCTGTTTTGAGAAGTTTCATCACAGAAGAATCAACTGTAGACATCTGTTTCTGTAGTGTAGTGGTTATCACGTTCGCCTCACACGCGAAAGGTCCCTGGTTCGAAACCGGGCAGAAACAGTTGTTATATTGTCTTGGCTGCAATGTTGAGAGGTGCCGTTTTGCCATGAAATTGTCCAGGCCCTGAAGATGGTTTCATGCAGACTCGTTCCAAGAAAGTGAATTCTCTTAAAAACACTAAAGTAATTGGCATGTGGATGTATCTGTTGATTCACAGACCTCGCTTTGAAAAGAGCCCTGCATTCTGTTCATTGCTCACCTAGAACACGCATTAACTTTGGGAATTGTTGGCACCAACAGGCATCTTAGTTTAGTGGAGTGTTTCTGGTGTTTAAGTGCAGAAGCCCTGGGCTCAATTCCTCGGTGACCCTTCTCAAGGTGATGATACAAATGCATCGTCACCTTTACGTTTAATGTCAGAATTGTTTATTTCTATTTGGTGGTGTATGAATGCTTGCAATAGTATGTTGATTTTTTCTAGCCTTGAATGAATAAAAGCAAATCACTCCTCTTTATGTATTTTTCTAATACATTGATATTTGCATCTCCTTTCCTAGCCTGCATTTTTCATTATCTTACAGGCTGTATATAATAAGTATCAATTCAGGGGCCCTTCTTCTACTCAATTCACAACTGTTCTATCCCGGCATTGATAAGCAATCTACATCTGCTTCTGTTGTGTATTGGTTATCATGTTTACCTGACGTGTGAAAGCCCCATGTTTGACAGTGCGCGTTAACAAAGAGACCAATGATTTTTATTAAAAGTTGTCATGTGTTTTTGTTACCTTGCACCGGCCAAAAAGTGCCGGAAATGACTTCATTTGCAGTCACTTGAAAAGTAGGGATTCTCAAATAAATGGTAAGAGGTTGGAACAAATCTAAAGGAATGCATGGCATATCTATATGTATGTGTACGCAGGTATCCATATATAAAGATAGATAGATAGATAGATAGATAGATAGATAGATAGATAGATAGATAGATAGATAGATAGATAGATAGATAGATAGATAGATAGATAGATAGATAGATAGATAGATAGATAGATAGATAGATAGATAGATAGATAGATAGATAGATAGATAGATAGATAGATAGATAGATAGATAGATATTGGGAGAGAGAGAGCGTTACTATAAACTGAGACTTTATTTTCCATCAAGCTGTCTTTCCTTTCCTTCAGGAGCAGAATGTTCTGATCATCAGCGCTCCAGAATCTAGTGCTTGGTTGGCAAGCATCACACATTGTGATGTGTTAGCTAAGAGTTCCATGTCGTTCAGACTCATATATTCCTCTGTAGTTGTACCTTGGTGATTCAACAAAATGTGGCATCATAAGCAGCATTCTACTGCCATAGACTGGGCAGAAAAAACATTTAGAATTTCACTGAAAAAGAAAAAAAGCATACTTAGGCAGAGCTTTCTGGACAGTAAGGACATTAGAGTAAGTGATGAATAAGCACTGCTTTTGTTAATTTACATAGGCAGAACAGAGACTGCTGGGAAAAGCCTGAAATTAAAGGCCCAGAAAATGCCTGCTTCTGGATAGAACACTAAGAAGGGTTGAAAGTTTTTTCTCTGACCCTGGCCACTCTTACAAGCAATCCTATGATAGTCAGAAGGACCCACCCTAAAAAGGAAGGGACAGCCATTTGGACCCTTTCCACCTTTTCTATATCTCGCCTGATCGAGCGCTGATTGAGCGGATTAGCACATGTACTTCTCATTTTGGGAAGGTATTGCTTAGCTTGCTACCAGCAGCTCAGTTATGTTATGATGTTAGAGGCTTGCATGGAATGCTTTAGTCCTGCATTAGGCCGTTTTTATTGCTACTTGCATTCAAGGGAAAGATAATTAGCCAGAATCTGTGGCCCAGTTATTCACCTTGGCATTCCGATTTGCACAAAGGGAATAAGCATTTGAGAGAAAATGCAACATGTGTTTCTTATGTTGCTATGAACAGCTTTTTATTCTTTCTCTTTAGGGTCTAGCCAATGCAGAAATAGATAAATAAGTGCTGACTTTCTGTAAGACGTGTCCAATGCTGGGACAAAATAAAAGGGGACACTTATAAATGATAGTGATATCATTTGAGAAAGGGTAAGTTGACACTGAATTTCATGTATATTCACAGACCAAGCATGAAAAAGTCCCCAGCATGATCTTCATTGCGTGCTTAGAGCTGGTATTAGCTTTTCAGAGGTGCGGGCCTTTCGAAGGCTCGTTGGTCTAGGGGTATGATTCTCGCTTTGGGTGCGAGAGGTCCCGGGTTCAAATCCCGGACGAGCCCTTTCATTGGTGCTTTTTTAAAGTAGTATTGCAGTATGCATTTCAAAGCCAATATCAATTTTCTCTTTGCAGTAGTGGATGAATATTTGCTAGAGTCTCATGCTTTTAACCTTGCCCTGCCTGAGCAAATAGGAAACATTTCTCTTTAAGCATTTTGCAAAAATGCTGAACTTGCATGGCATATACAAGCGTTCAGCTAGGGCTGTCTGGGAAGGTTGCATGAAAGAAATCTAAAACCAGAGGCCCTTGGAATAGCCTGTTTTGAGAAGTTTCATCACAGAAGAATCAACTGTAGACATCTGTTTCTGTAGTGTAGTGGTTATCACGTTCGCCTCACACGCGAAAGGTCCCCGGTTCGAAACCGGGCAGAAACAGTTGTTATATTGTCTTGGCTGCAATGTTGAGAGGTGCCGTTTTGCCATGAAATTGTCCAGGCCCTGAAGATGGTTTCATGCAGACTCGTTCCAAGAAAGTGAATACTCTTAAAAACACTAAAGTAATTGGCATGTGGATGTATCTGTTGATTCACAGACCTCGCTTTGAAAAGAGCCCTGCATTCTGTTCATTGCTCACCTAGAACACGCATTAACTTTGGGAATTGTTGGCACCAACAGGCATCTTAGTTTAGTGGAGTGTTTCTGGTGTTTAAGTGCAGAAGCCCTGGGCTCAATTCCTCGGTGACCCTTCTCAAGGTGATGATACAAATGCATCGTCACCTTTACGTTTAATGTCAGAATTGTTTATTTCTATTTGGTGGTGTATGAATGCTTGCAATAGTATGTTGATTTTTTCTAGCCTTGAATGAATAAAAGCAAATCACTCCTCTTTATGTATTTTTCTAATACATTGATATTTGCATCTCCTTTCCTAGCCTGCATTTTTCATTATCTTACAGGCTGTATATAATAAGTATCAATTCAGGGGCCCTTCTTCTACTCAATTCACAACTGTTCTATCCCGGCATTGATAAGCAATCTACATCTGCTTCTGTTGTGTATTGGTTATCATGTTTACCTGACGTGTGAAAGCCCCATGTTTGACAGTGCACGTTAACAAAGAGACCAATGATTTTTATTAAAAGTTGTCATGTGTTTTTGTTACCTTGCACCGGCCAAAAAGTGCCGGAAATGACTTCATTTGCAGTCACTTGAAAAGTAGGGATTCTCAAATAAATGGTAAGAGGTTGGAACAAATCTAAAGGAATGCATGGCATATCTATATGTATGTGTACGCAGGTATCCATATATAAAGATAGATAGATAGATAGATAGATAGATAGATAGATAGATAGATAGATAGATAGATAGATAGATAGATAGATAGATAGATAGATAGATAGATAGATAGATAGATAGATAGATAGATAGATAGATAGATAGATAGATAGATAGATAGATAGATAGATAGATATTGGGAGAGAGAGAGCGTTACTATAAACTGAGACTTTATTTTCCATCAAGCTGTCTTTCCTTTCCTTCAGGAGCAGAATGTTCTGATCATCAGCGCTCCAGAATCTAGTGCTTGGTTGGCAAGCATCACACATTGTGATGTGTTAGCTAAGAGTTCCATGTCGTTCAGACTCATATATTCCTCTGTAGTTGTACCTTGGTGATTCAACAAAATGTGGCATCATAAGCAGCATTCTACTGCCATAGACTGGGCAGAAAAAACATTTAGAATTTCACTGAAAAAGAAAAAAAGCATACTTAGGCAGAGCTTTCTGGACAGTAAGGACATTAGAGTAAGTGATGAATAAGCACTGATTTTGTTAATTTACATAGGCAGAACAGAGACTGCTGGGAAAAGCCTGAAATTAAAGGCACAGAAAATGCCTGCTTCTGGATAGAACACTAAGAAGGGTTGAAAGTTTTTTCTCTGACCCTGGCCACTCTTACAAGCAATCCTATGATAGTCAGAAGGACCCACCCTAAAAAGGAAGGGACAGCCATTTGGACCCTTTCCACCTTTTCTATATCTCGCCTGATCGAGCCTGATCGAGCGCTGATTGAGCGGATTAGCACATGTACTTCTCATTTTGGGAAGGTATTGCTTAGCTTGCTACCAGCAGCTCAGTTATGTTATGATGTTAGAGGCTTGCATGGAATGCTTTAGTCCTGCATTAGGCCGTTTTTATTGCTACTTGCATTCAAGGGAAAGATAATTAGCCAGAATCTGTGGCCCAGTTATTCACCTTGGCATTCCGATTTGCATAAAGGGAATAAGCATTTGAGAGAAAATGCAACATGTGTTTCTTATGTTGCTATGAACAGCTTTTTATTCTTTCTCTTTAGGGTCTAGCCAATGCAGAAATAGATAAATAAGTGCTGACTTTCTGTAAGACGTGTCCAATGCTGGGACAAAATAAAAGGGGACACTTATAAATGATAGTGATATCATTTGAGAAAGGGTAAGTTGACACTGAATTTCATGTATATTCACAGACCAAGCATGAAAAAGTCCCCAGCATGATTTTCATTGCGTGCTTAGAGCTGGTATTAGCTTTTCAGAGGTGCGGGCCTTTCGAAGGCTCGTTGGTCTAGGGGTATGATTCTCGCTTTGGGTGCGAGAGGTCCCGGGTTCAAATCCCGGACGAGCCCTTTCATTGGTGCTTTTTTAAAGTAGTATTGCAGTATGCATTTCAAAGCCAATATCAATTTTCTCTTTGCAGTAGTGGATGAATATTTGCTAGAGTCTCATGCTTTTAACCTTGCCCTGCCTGAGCAAATAGGAAACATTTCTCTTTAAGCATTTTGCAAAAATGCTGAACTTGCATGGCATATACAAGCGTTCGGCTAGGGCTGTCTGGGAAGGTTGCATGAAAGAAATCTAAAACCAGAGGCCCTTGGAATAGCCTGTTTTGAGAAGTTTCATCACAGAAGAATCAACTGTAGACATCTGTTTCTGTAGTGTAGTGGTTATCACGTTCGCCTCACACGCGAAAGGTCCCCGGTTCGAAACCGGGCAGAAACAGTTTTTATATTGTCTTGGCTGCAATGTTGAGAGGTGCCGTTTTGCCATGAAATTGTCCAGGCCCTGAAGATGGTTTCATGCAGACTCGTTCCAAGAAAGTGAATTCTCTTAAAAACACTAAAGTAATTGGCATGTGGATGTATCTGTTGATTCACAGACCTCGCTTTGAAAAGAGCCCTGCATTCTGTTCATTGCTCACCTAGAACACGCATTAACTTTGGGAATTGTTGGCACCAACAGGCATCTTAGTTTAGTGGAGTGTTTCTGGTGTTTAAGTGCAGAAGCCCTGGGCTCAATTCCTCGGTGACCCTTCTCAAGGTGATGATACAAATGCATCGTCACCTTTACGTTTAATGTCAGAATTGTTTATTTCTATTTGGTGGTGTATGAATGCTTGCAATAGTATGTTGATTTTTTCTAGCCTTGAATGAATAAAAGCAAATCACTCCTCTTTATGTATTTTTCTAATACATTGATATTTGCATCTCCTTTCCTAGCCTGCATTTTTCATTATCTTACAGGCTGTATATAATAAGTATCAATTCAGGGGCCCTTCTTCTACTCAATTCACAACTGTTCTATCCCGGCATTGATAAGCAATCTACATCTGCTTCTGTTGTGTATTGGTTATCATGTTTACCTGACGTGTGAAAGCCCCATGTTTGACAGTGCGCGTTAACAAAGAGACCAATGATTTTTATTAAAAGTTGTCATGTGTTTTTGTTACCTTGCACCGGCCAAAAAGTGCCGGAAATGACTTCATTTGCAGTCACTTGAAAAGTAGGGATTCTCAAATAAATGGTAAGAGGTTGGAACAAATCTAAAGGAATGCATGGCATATCTATATGTATGTGTACGCAGGTATCCATATATAAAGATAGATAGATAGATAGATAGATAGATAGATAGATAGATAGATAGATAGATAGATAGATAGATAGATAGATAGATAGATAGATAGATAGATAGATAGATAGATAGATAGATAGATAGATAGATAGATAGATAGATAGATAGATAGATAGATAGATAGATAGATAGATAGATAGATAGATAGATATTGGGAGAGAGAGAGCGTTACTATAAACTGAGACTTTATTTTACATCAAGCTGTCTTTCCTTTCCTTCAGGAGCAGAATGTTCTGATCATCAGCGCTCCAGAATCTAGTGCTTGGTTGGCAAGCATCACACATTGTGATGTGTTAGCTAAGAGTTCCATGTCGTTCAGACTCATATATTCCTCTGTAGTTGTACCTTGGTGATTCAACAAAATGTGGCATCATAAGCAGCATTCTACTGCCATAGACTGGGCAGAAAAAACATTTAGAATTTCACTGAAAAAGAAAAAAAGCATACTTAGGCAGAGCTTTCTGGACAGTAAGGACATTAGAGTAAGTGATGAATAAGCACTGCTTTTGTTAATTTACATAGGCAGAACAGAGACTGCTGGGAAAAGCCTGAAATTAAAGGCCCAGAAAATGCCTGCTTCTGGATAGAACACTAAGAAGGGTTGAAAGTTTTTTCTCTGACCCTGGCCACTCTTACAAGCAATCCTATGATAGTCAGAAGGACCCACCCTAAAAAGGAAGGGACAGCCATTTGGACCCTTTCCACCTTTTCTATATCTCGCCTGATTGAGCGCTGATTGAGCGGATTAGCACATGTACTTCTCATTTTGGGAAGGTATTGCTTAGCTTGCTACCAGCAGCTCAGTTATGTTATGATGTTAGAGGCTTGCATGGAATGCTTTAGTCCTGCATTAGGCCGTTTTTATTGCTACTTGCATTCAAGGGAAAGATAATTAGCCAGAATCTGTGGCCCAGTTATTCACCTTGGCATTCCGATTTGCACAAAGGGAATAAGCATTTGAGAGAAAATGCAACATGTGTTTCTTATGTTGCTATGAACAGCTTTTTATTCTTTCTCTTTAGGGTCTAGCCAATGCAGAAATAGATAAATAAGTGCTGACTTTCTGTAAGACGTGTCCAATGCTGGGACAAAATAAAAGGGGACACTTATAAATGATAGTGATATCATTTGAGAAAGGGTAAGTTGACACTGAATTTCATGTATATTCACAGACCAAGCATGAAAAAGTCCCCAGCATGATCTTCATTGCGTGCTTAGAGCTGGTATTAGCTTTTCAGAGGTGCGGGCCTTTCGAAGGCTCGTTGGTCTAGGGGTATGATTCTCGCTTTGGGTGCGAGAGGTCCCGGGTTCAAATCCCGGACGAGCCCTTTCATTGGTGCTTTTTTAAAGTAGTATTGCAGTATGCATTTCAAAGCCAATATCAATTTTCTCTTTGCAGTAGTGGATGAATATTTGCTAGAGTCTCATGCTTTTAACCTTGCCCTGCCTGAGCAAATAGGAAACATTTCTCTTTAAGCATTTTGCAAAAATGCTGAACTTGCATGGCATATACAAGCGTTCAGCTAGGGCTGTCTGGGAAGGTTGCATGAAAGAAATCTAAAACCAGAGGCCCTTGGAATAGCCTGTTTTGAGAAGTTTCATCACAGAAGAATCAACTGTAGACATCTGTTTCTGTAGTGTAGTGGTTATCACGTTCGCCTCACACGCGAAAGGTCCCCGGTTCGAAACCGGGCAGAAACAGTTGTTATATTGTCTTGGCTGCAATGTTGAGAGGTGCCGTTTTGCCATGAAATTGTCCAGGCCCTGAAGATGGTTTCATGCAGACTCGTTCCAAGAAAGTGAATACTCTTAAAAACACTAAAGTAATTGGCATGTGGATGTATCTGTTGATTCACAGACCTCGCTTTGAAAAGAGCCCTGCATTCTGTTCATTGCTCACCTAGAACACGCATTAACTTTGGGAATTGTTGGCACCAACAGGCATCTTAGTTTAGTGGAGTGTTTCTGGTGTTTAAGTGCAGAAGCCCTGGGCTCAATTCCTCGGTGACCCTTCTCAAGGTGATGATACAAATGCATCGTCACCTTTACGTTTAATGTCAGAATTGTTTATTTCTATTTGGTGGTGTATGAATGCTTGCAATAGTATGTTGATTTTTTCTAGCCTTGAATGAATAAAAGCAAATCACTCCTCTTTATGTATTTTTCTAATACATTGATATTTGCATCTCCTTTCCTAGCCTGCATTTTTCATTATCTTACAGGCTGTATATAATAAGTATCAATTCAGGGGCCCTTCTTCTACTCAATTCACAACTGTTCTATCCCGGCATTGATAAGCAATCTACATCTGCTTCTGTTGTGTATTGGTTATCATGTTTACCTGACGTGTGAAAGCCCCATGTTTGACAGTGCGCGTTAACAAAGAGACCAATGATTTTTATTAAAAGTTGTCATGTGTTTTTGTTACCTTGCACCGGCCAAAAAGTGCCGGAAATGACTTCATTTGCAGTCACTTGAAAAGTAGGGATTCTCAAATAAATGGTAAGAGGTTGGAACAAATCTAAAGGAATGCATGGCATATCTATATGTATGTGTACGCAGGTATCCATATATAAAGATAGATAGATAGATAGATAGATAGATAGATAGATAGATAGATAGATAGATAGATAGATAGATAGATAGATAGATAGATAGATAGATAGATAGATAGATAGATAGATAGATAGATAGATAGATAGATAGATAGATAGATAGATAGATAGATAGATAGATAGATAGATAGATAGATAGATATTGGGAGAGAGAGAGCGTTACTATAAACTGAGACTTTATTTTCCATCAAGCTGTCTTTCCTTTCCTTCAGGAGCAGAATGTTCTGATCATCAGCGCTCCAGAATCTAGTGCTTGGTTGGCAAGCATCACACATTGTGATGTGTTAGCTAAGAGTTCCATGTCGTTCAGACTCATATATTCCTCTGTAGTTGTACCTTGGTGATTCAACAAAATGTGGCATCATAAGCAGCATTCTACTGCCATAGACTGGGCAGAAAAAACATTTAGAATTTCACTGAAAAAGAAAAAAAGCATACTTAGGCAGAGCTTTCTGGACAGTAAGGACATTAGAGTAAGTGATGAATAAGCACTGCTTTTGTTAATTTACATAGGCAGAACAGAGACTGCTGGGAAAAGCCTGAAATTAAAGGCCCAGAAAATGCCTGCTTCTGGATAGAACACTAAGAAGGGTTGAAAGTTTTTTCTCTGACCCTGGCCACTCTTACAAGCAATCCTATGATAGTCAGAAGGACCCACCCTAAAAAGGAAGGGACAGCCATTTGGACCCTTTCCACCTTTTCTATATCTCGCCTGATCGAGCGCTGATTGAGCGGATTAGCACATGTACTTCTCATTTTGGGAAGGTATTGCTTAGCTTGCTACCAGCAGCTCAGTTATGTTATGATGTTAGAGGCTTGCATGGAATGCTTTAGTCCTGCATTAGGCCGTTTTTATTGCTACTTGCATTCAAGGGAAAGATAATTAGCCAGAATCTGTGGCCCAGTTATTCACCTTGGCATTCCGATTTGCACAAAGGGAATAAGCATTTGAGAGAAAATGCAACATGTGTTTCTTATGTTGCTATGAACAGCTTTTTATTCTTTCTCTTTAGGGTCTAGCCAATGCAGAAATAGATAAATAAGTGCTGACTTTCTGTAAGACGTGTCCAATGCTGGGACAAAATAAAAGGGGACACTTATAAATGATAGTGATATCATTTGAGAAAGGGTAAGTTGACACTGAATTTCATGTATATTCACAGACCAAGCATGAAAAAGTCCCCAGCATGATCTTCATTGCGTGCTTAGAGCTGGTATTAGCTTTTCAGAGGTGCGGGCCTTTCGAAGGCTCGTTGGTCTAGGGGTATGATTCTCGCTTTGGGTGCGAGAGGTCCCGGGTTCAAATCCCGGACGAGCCCTTTCATTGGTGCTTTTTTAAAGTAGTATTGCAGTATGCATTTCAAAGCCAATATCAATTTTCTCTTTGCAGTAGTGGATGAATATTTGCTAGAGTCTCATGCTTTTAACCTTGCCCTGCCTGAGCAAATAGGAAACATTTCTCTTTAAGCATTTTGCAAAAATGCTGAACTTGCATGGCATATACAAGCGTTCAGCTAGGGCTGTCTGGGAAGGTTGCATGAAAGAAATCTAAAACCAGAGGCCCTTGGAATAGCCTGTTTTGAGAAGTTTCATCACAGAAGAATCAACTGTAGACATCTGTTTCTGTAGTGTAGTGGTTATCACGTTCGCCTCACACGCGAAAGGTCCCCGGTTCGAAACCGGGCAGAAACAGTTGTTATATTGTCTTGGCTGCAATGTTGAGAGGTGCCGTTTTGCCATGAAATTGTCCAGGCCCTGAAGATGGTTTCATGCAGACTCGTTCCAAGAAAGTGAATACTCTTAAAAACACTAAAGTAATTGGCATGTGGATGTATCTGTTGATTCACAGACCTCGCTTTGAAAAGAGCCCTGCATTCTGTTCATTGCTCACCTAGAACACGCATTAACTTTGGGAATTGTTGGCACCAACAGGCATCTTAGTTTAGTGGAGTGTTTCTGGTGTTTAAGTGCAGAAGCCCTGGGCTCAATTCCTCGGTGACCCTTCTCAAGGTGATGATACAAATGCATCGTCACCTTTACGTTTAATGTCAGAATTGTTTATTTCTATTTGGTGGTGTATGAATGCTTGCAATAGTATGTTGATTTTTTCTAGCCTTGAATGAATAAAAGCAAATCACTCCTCTTTATGTATTTTTCTAATACATTGATATTTGCATCTCCTTTCCTAGCCTGCATTTTTCATTATCTTACAGGCTGTATATAATAAGTATCAATTCAGGGGCCCTTCTTCTACTCAATTCACAACTGTTCTATCCCGGCATTGATAAGCAATCTACATCTGCTTCTGTTGTGTATTGGTTATCATGTTTACCTGACGTGTGAAAGCCCCATGTTTGACAGTGCACGTTAACAAAGAGACCAATGATTTTTATTAAAAGTTGTCATGTGTTTTTGTTACCTTGCACCGGCCAAAAAGTGCCGGAAATGACTTCATTTGCAGTCACTTGAAAAGTAGGGATTCTCAAATAAATGGTAAGAGGTTGGAACAAATCTAAAGGAATGCATGGCATATCTATATGTATGTGTACGCAGGTATCCATATATAAAGATAGATAGATAGATAGATAGATAGATATATAGATAGATAGATAGATAGATAGATAGATAGATAGATAGATAGATAGATAGATAGATAGATAGATAGATAGATAGATAGATAGATAGATAGATAGATAGATAGATAGATAGATAGATAGATAGATAGATAGATAGATAGATAGATAGATAGATAGATAGATATTGGGAGAGAGAGAGCGTTACTATAAACTGAGACTTTATTTTCCATCAAGCTGTCTTTCCTTTCCTTCAGGAGCAGAATGTTCTGATCATCAGCGCTCCAGAATCTAGTGCTTGGTTGGCAAGCATCACACATTGTGATGTGTTAGCTAAGAGTTCCATGTCGTTCAGACTCATATATTCCTCTGTAGTTGTACCTTGGTGATTCAACAAAATGTGGCATCATAAGCAGCATTCTACTGCCATAGACTGGGCAGAAAAAACATTTAGAATTTCACTGAAAAAGAAAAAAAGCATACTTAGGCAGAGCTTTCTGGACAGTAAGGACATTAGAGTAAGTGATGAATAAGCACTGATTTTGTTAATTTACATAGGCAGAACAGAGACTGCTGGGAAAAGCCTGAAATTAAAGGCACAGAAAATGCCTGCTTCTGGATAGAACACTTAGAAGGGTTGAAAGTTTTTTCTCTGACCCTGGCCACTCTTACAAGCAATCCTATGATAGTCAGAAGGACCCACCCTAAAAAGGAAGGGACAGCCATTTGGACCCTTTCCACCTTTTCTATATCTCGCCTGATCGAGCCTGATTGAGCGGATTAGCACATGTACTTCTCATTTTGGGAAGGTATTGCTTAGCTTGCTACCAGCAGCTCAGTTATGTTATGATGTTAGAGGCTTGCATGGAATGCTTTAGTCCTGCATTAGGCCGTTTTTATTGCTACTTGCATTCAAGGGAAAGATAATTAGCCAGAATCTGTGGCCCAGTTATTCACCTTGGCATTCCGATTTGCATAAAGGGAATAAGCATTTGAGAGAAAATGCAACATGTGTTTCTTATGTTGCTATGAACAGCTTTTTATTCTTTCTCTTTAGGGTCTAGCCAATGCAGAAATAGATAAATAAGTGCTGACTTTCTGTAAGACGTGTCCAATGCTGGGACAAAATAAAAGGGGACACTTATAAATGATAGTGATATCATTTGAGAAAGGGTAAGTTGACACTGAATTTCATGTATATTCACAGACCAAGCATGAAAAAGTCCCCAGCATGATTTTCATTGCGTGCTTAGAGCTGGTATTAGCTTTTCAGAGGTGCGGGCCTTTCGAAGGCTCGTTGGTCTAGGGGTATGATTCTCGCTTTGGGTGCGAAAGGTCCCGGGTTCAAATCCCGGACGAGCCCTTTCATTGGTGCTTTTTTAAAGTAGTATTGCAGTATGCATTTCAAAGCCAATATCAATTTTCTCTTTGCAGTAGTGGATGAATATTTGCTAGAGTCTCATGCTTTTAACCTTGCCCTGCCTGAGCAAATAGGAAACATTTCTCTTTAAGCATTTTGCAAAAATGCTGAACTTGCATGGCATATACAAGCGTTCGGCTAGGGCTGTCTGGGAAGGTTGCATGAAAGAAATTTAAAACCAGAGGCCCTTGGAATAGCCTGTTTTGAGAAGTTTCATCACAGAAGAATCAACTGTAGACATCTGTTTCTGTAGTGTAGTGGTTATCACGTTCGCCTCACACGCGAAAGGTCCCCGGTTCGAAACCGGGCAGAAACAGTTGTTATATTGTCTTGGCTGCAATGTTGAGAGGTGCCGTTTTGCCATGAAATTGTCCAGGCCCTGAAGATGGTTTCATGCAGACTCGTTCCAAGAAAGTGAATTCTCTTAAAAACACTAAAGTAATTGGCATGTGGATGTATCTGTTGATTCACAGACCTCGCTTTGAAAAGAGCCCTGCATTCTGTTCATTGCTCACCTAGAACACGCATTAACTTTGGGAATTGTTGGCACCAACAGGCATCTTAGTTTAGTGTGGAGTGTTTCTGGTGTTTAAGTGCAGAAGCCCTGGGCTCAATTCCTCGGTGACCCTTCTCAAGGTGATGATACAAATGCATCGTCACCTTTACGTTTAATGTCAGAATTGTTTATTTCTATTTGGTGGTGTATGAATGCTTGCAATAGTATGTTGATTTTTTCTAGCCTTGAATGAATAAAAGCAAATCACTCCTCTTTATGTATTTTTCTAATACATTGATATTTGCATCTCCTTTCCTAGCCTGCATTTTTCATTATCTTACAGGCTGTATATAATAAGTATCAATTCAGGGGCCCTTCTTCTACTCAATTCACAACTGTTCTATCCCGGCATTGATAAGCAATCTACATCTGCTTCTGTTGTGTATTGGTTATCATGTTTACCTGACGTGTGAAAGCCCCATGTTTGACAGTGCGCGTTAACAAAGAGACCAATGATTTTTATTAAAAGTTGTCATGTGTTTTTGTTACCTTGCACCGGCCAAAAAGTGCCGGAAATGACTTCATTTGCAGTCACTTGAAAAGTAGGGATTCTCAAATAAATGGTAAGAGGTTGGAACAAATCTAAAGGAATGCATGGCATATCTATATGTATGTGTACGCAGGTATCCATATATAGATAGATAGATAGATAGATAGATAGATAGATAGATAGATAGATAGATAGATAGATAGATAGATAGATAGATAGATAGATAGATAGATAGATAGATAGATAGATAGATAGATAGATAGATAGATAGATAGATAGATAGATAGATAGATAGATAGATAGATAGATAGATATTGGGAGAGAGAGAGCGTTACTATAAACTGAGACTTTATTTTACATCAAGCTGTCTTTCCTTTCCTTCAGGAGCAGAATGTTCTGATCATCAGCGCTCCAGAATCTAGTGCTTGGTTGGCAAGCATCACACATTGTGATGTGTTAGCTAAGAGTTCCATGTCGTTCAGACTCATATATTCCTCTGTAGTTGTACCTTGGTGATTCAACAAAATGTGGCATCATAAGCAGCATTCTACTGCCATAGACTGGGCAGAAAAAACATTTAGAATTTCACTGAAAAAGAAAAAAAGCATACTTAGGCAGAGCTTTCTGGACAGTAAGGACATTAGAGTAAGTGATGAATAAGCACTGCTTTTGTTAATTTACATAGGCAGAACAGAGACTGCTGGGAAAAGCCTGAAATTAAAGGCCCAGAAAATGCCTGCTTCTGGATAGAACACTAAGAAGGGTTGAAAGTTTTTTCTCTGACCCTGGCCACTCTTACAAGCAATCCTATGATAGTCAGAAGGACCCACCCTAAAAAGGAAGGGACAGCCATTTGGACCCTTTCCACCTTTTCTATATCTCGCCTGATCGAGCGCTGATTGAGCGGATTAGCACATGTACTTCTCATTTTGGGAAGGTATTGCTTAGCTTGCTACCAGCAGCTCAGTTATGTTATGATGTTAGAGGCTTGCATGGAATGCTTTAGTCCTGCATTAGGCCGTTTTTATTGCTACTTGCATTCAAGGGAAAGATAATTAGCCAGAATCTGTGGCCCAGTTATTCACCTTGGCATTCCGATTTGCACAAAGGGAATAAGCATTTGAGAGAAAATGCAACATGTGTTTCTTATGTTGCTATGAACAGCTTTTTATTCTTTCTCTTTAGGGTCTAGCCAATGCAGAAATAGATAAATAAGTGCTGACTTTCTGTAAGACGTGTCCAATGCTGGGACAAAATAAAAGGGGACACTTATAAATGATAGTGATATCATTTGAGAAAGGGTAAGTTGACACTGAATTTCATGTATATTCACAGACCAAGCATGAAAAAGTCCCCAGCATGATCTTCATTGCGTGCTTAGAGCTGGTATTAGCTTTTCAGAGGTGCGGGGCTTTCGAAGGCTCGTTGGTCTAGGGGTATGATTCTCACTTTGGGTGCGAGAGGTCCCGGGTTCAAATCCCGGACGAGCCCTTTCATTGGTGCTTTTTTAAAGTAGTATTGCAGTATGCATTTCAAAGCCAATATCAATTTTCTCTTTGCAGTAGTGGATGAATATTTGCTAGAGTCTCATGCTTTTAACCTTGCCCTGCCTGAGCAAATAGGAAACATTTCTCTTTAAGCATTTTGCAAAAATGCTGAACTTGCATGGCATATACAAGCGTTCAGCTAGGGCTGTCTGGGAAGGTTGCATGAAAGAAATCTAAAACCAGAGGCCCTTGGAATAGCCTGTTTTGAGAAGTTTCATCACAGAAGAATCAACTGTAGACATCTGTTTCTGTAGTGTAGTGGTTATCACGTTCGCCTCACACGCGAAAGGTCCCCGGTTCGAAACCGGGCAGAAACAGTTGTTATATTGTCTTGGCTGCAATGTTGAGAGGTGCCGTTTTGCCATGAAATTGTCCAGGCCCTGAAGATGGTTTCATGCAGACTCGTTCCAAGAAAGTGAATACTCTTAAAAACACTAAAGTAATTGGCATGTGGATGTATCTGTTGATTCACAGACCTCGCTTTGAAAAGAGCCCTGCATTCTGATCATTGCTCACCTAGAACACGCATTAACTTTGGGAATTGTTGGCACCAACAGGCATCTTAGTTTAGTGGAGTGTTTCTGGTGTTTAAGTGCAGAAGCCCTGGGCTCAATTCCTCGGTGACCCTTCTCAAGGTGATGATACAAATGCATCGTCACCTTTACGTTTAATGTCAGAATTGTTTATTTCTATTTGGTGGTGTATGAATGCTTGCAATAGTATGTTGATTTTTTCTAGCCTTGAATGAATAAAAGCAAATCACTCCTCTTTATGTATTTTTCTAATACATTGATATTTGCATCTCCTTTCCTAGCCTGCATTTTTCATTATCTTAAAGGCTGTATATAATAAGTATCAATTCAGGGGCCCTTCTTCTACTCAATTCACAACTGTTCTATCCCGGCATTGATAAGCAATCTACATCTGCTTCTGTTGTGTATTGGTTATCATGTTTACCTGACGTGTGAAAGCCCCATGTTTGACAGTGCGCGTTAACAAAGAGACCAATGATTTTTATTAAAAGTTGTCATGTGTTTTTGTTACCTTGCACCGGCCAAAAAGTGCCGGAAATGACTTCATTTGCAGTCACTTGAAAAGTAGGGATTCTCAAATAAATGGTAAGAGGTTGGAACAAATCTAAAGGAATGCATGGCATATCTATATGTATGTGTACGCAGGTATCCATATGATAGATAGATAGATAGATAGATAGATAGATAGATAGATAGATAGATAGATAGATAGATAGATAGATAGATAGATAGATAGATAGATAGATAGATAGATAGATAGATAGATAGATAGATAGATAGATAGATAGATAGATAGATAGATAGATAGATAGATATTGGGAGAGAGAGAGCGTTACTATAAACTGAGACTTTATTTTCCATCAAGCTGTCTTTCCTTTCCTTCAGGAGCAGAATGTTCTGATCATCAGCGCTCCAGAATCTAGTGCTTGGTTGGCAAGCATCACACATTGTGATGTGTTAGCTAAGAGTTCCATGTCGTTCAGACTCATATATTCCTCTGTAGTTGTACCTTGGTGATTCAACAAAATGTGGCATCATAAGCAGCATTCTACTGCCATAGACTGGGCAGAAAAAACATTTAGAATTTCACTGAAAAAGAAAAAAAGCATACTTAGGCAGAGCTTTCTGGACAGTAAGGACATTAGAGTAAGTGATGAATAAGCACTGCTTTTGTTAATTTACATAGGCAGAACAGAGACTGCTGGGAAAAGCCTGAAATTAAAGGCACAGAAAATGCCTGCTTCTGGATAGAACACTAAGAAGGGTTGAAAGTTTTTTCTCTGACCCTGGCCACTCTTACAAGCAATCCTATGATAGTCAGAAGGACCCACCCTAAAAAGGAAGGGACAGCCATTTGGACCCTTTCCACCTTTTCTATATCTCGCCTGATCGAGCCTGATCGAGCGCTGATTGAGCGGATTAGCACATGTACTTCTCATTTTGGGAAGGTATTGCTTAGCTTGCTACCAGCAGCTCAGTTATGTTATGATGTTAGAGGCTTGCATGGAATGCTTTAGTCCTGCATTAGGCCGTTTTTATTGCTACTTGCATTCAAGGGAAAGATAATTAGCCAGAATCTGTGGCCCAGTTATTCACCTTGGCATTCCGATTTGCATAAAGGGAATAAGCATTTGAGAGAAAATGCAACATGTGTTTCCTATGTTGCTATGAACAGCTTTTTATTCTTTCTCTTTAGGGTCTAGCCAATGCAGAAATAGATAAATAAGTGCTGACTTTCTGTAAGACGTGTCCAATGCTGGGACAAAATAAAAGGGGACACTTATAAATGATAGTGATATCATTTGAGAAAGGGTAAGTTGACACTGAATTTCATGTATATTCACAGACCAAGCATGAAAAAGTCCCCAGCATGATTTTCATTGCGTGCTTAGAGCTGGTATTAGCTTTTCAGAGGTGCGGGCCTTTCGAAGGCTCGTTGGTCTAGGGGTATGATTCTCGCTTTGGGTGCGAGAGGTCCCGGGTTCAAATCCCGGACGAGCCCTTTCATTGGTGCTTTTTTAAAGTAGTATTGCAGTATGCATTTCAAAGCCAATATCAATTTTCTCTTTGCAGTAGTGGATGAATATTTGCTAGAGTCTCATGCTTTTAACCTTGCCCTGCCTGAGCAAATAGGAAACATTTCTCTTTAAGCATTTTGCAAAAATGCTGAACTTGCATGGCATATACAAGCGTTCGGCTAGGGCTGTCTGGGAAGGTTGCATGAAAGAAATCTAAAACCAGAGGCCCTTGGAATAGCCTGTTTTGAGAAGTTTCATCACAGAAGAATCAACTGTAGACATCTGTTTCTGTAGTGTAGTGGTTATCACGTTCGCCTCACACGCGAAAGGTCCCCGGTTCGAAACCGGGCAGAAACAGTTGTTATATTGTCTTGGCTGCAATGTTGAGAGGTGCCGTTTTGCCATGAAATTGTCCAGGCCCTGAAGATGGTTTCATGCAGACTCGTTCCAAGAAAGTGAATTCTCTTAAAAACACTAAAGTAATTGGCATGTGGATGTATCTGTTGATTCACAGACCTCGCTTTGAAAAGAGCCCTGCATTCTGTTCATTGCTCACCTAGAACACGCATTAACTTTGGGAATTGTTGGCACCAACAGGCATCTTAGTTTAGTGGAGTGTTTCTGGTGTTTAAGTGCAGAAGCCCTGGGCTCAATTCCTCGGTGACCCTTCTCAAGGTGATGATACAAATGCATCGTCACCTTTACGTTTAATGTCAGAATTGTTTATTTCTATTTGGTGGTGTATGAATGCTTGCAATAGTATGTTGATTTTTTCTAGCCTTGAATGAATAAAAGCAAATCACTCCTCTTTATGTATTTTTCTAATACATTGATATTTGCATCTCCTTTCCTAGCCTGCATTTTTCATTATCTTACAGGCTGTATATAATAAGTATCAATTCAGGGGCCCTTCTTCTACTCAATTCACAACTGTTCTATCCCGGCATTGATAAGCAATCTACATCTGCTTCTGTTGTGTATTGGTTATCATGTTTACCTGACGTGTGAAAGCCCCATGTTTGACAGTGCGCGTTAACAAAGAGACCAATGATTTTTATTAAAAGTTGTCATGTGTTTTTGTTACCTTGCACCGGCCAAAAAGTGCCGGAAATGACTTCATTTGCAGTCACTTGAAAAGTAGGGATTCTCAAATAAATGGTAAGAGGTTGGAACAAATCTAAAGGAATGCATGGCATATCTATATGTATGTGTACGCAGGTATCCATATATAAAGATAGATAGATAGATAGATAGATAGATAGATAGATAGATAGATAGATAGATAGATAGATAGATAGATAGATAGATAGATAGATAGATAGATAGATAGATAGATAGATAGATAGATAGATAGATAGATAGATAGATAGATAGATAGATAGATAGATAGATAGATAGATAGATAGATAGATAGATAGATAGATAGATAGATAGATAGATAGATAGATAGATAGATAGATAGATAGATAGATAGATAGATATTGGGAGAGAGAGAGCGTTACTATAAACTGAGACTTTATTTTCCATCAAGCTGTCTTTCCTTTCCTTCAGGAGCAGAATGTTCTGATCATCAGCGCTCCAGAATCTAGTGCTTGGTTGGCAAGCATCACACATTGTGATGTGTTAGCTAAGAGTTCCATGTCGTTCAGACTCATATATTCCTCTGTAGTTGTACCTTGGTGATTCAACAAAATGTGGCATCATAAGCAGCATTCTACTGCCATAGACTGGGCAGAAAAAACATTTAGAATTTCACTGAAAAAGAAAAAAAGCATACTTAGGCAGAGCTTTCTGGACAGTAAGGACATTAGAGTAAGTGATGAATAAGCACTGCTTTTGTTAATTTACATAGGCAGAACAGAGACTGCTGGGAAAAGCCTGAAATTAAAGGCCCAGAAAATGCCTGCTTCTGGATAGAACACTAAGAAGGGTTGAAAGTTTTTTCTCTGACCCTGGCCACTCTTACAAGCAATCCTATGATAGTCAGAAGGACCCACCCTAAAAAGGAAGGGACAGCCATTTGGACCCTTTCCACCTTTTCTATATCTCGCCTGATCGAGCGCTGATTGAGCGGATTAGCACATGTACTTCTCATTTTGGGAAGGTATTGCTTAGCTTGCTACCAGCAGCTCAGTTATGTTATGATGTTAGAGGCTTGCATGGAATGCTTTAGTCCTGCATTAGGCCGTTTTTATTGCTACTTGCATTCAAGGGAAAGATAATTAGCCAGAATCTGTGGCCCAGTTATTCACCTTGGCATTCCGATTTGCACAAAGGGAATAAGCATTTGAGAGAAAATGCAACATGTGTTTCTTATGTTGCTATGAACAGCTTTTTATTCTTTCTCTTTAGGGTCTAGCCAATGCAGAAATAGATAAATAAGTGCTGACTTTCTGTAAGACGTGTCCAATGCTGGGACAAAATAAAAGGGGACACTTATAAATGATAGTGATATCATTTGAGAAAGGGTAAGTTGACACTGAATTTCATGTATATTCACAGACCAAGCATGAAAAAGTCCCCAGCATGATCTTCATTGCGTGCTTAGAGCTGGTATTAGCTTTTCAGAGGTGCGGGCCTTTCGAAGGCTCGTTGGTCTAGGGGTATGATTCTCGCTTTGGGTGCGAGAGGTCCCGGGTTCAAATCCCGGACGAGCCCTTTCATTGGTGCTTTTTTAAAGTAGTATTGCAGTATGCATTTCAAAGCCAATATCAATTTTCTCTTTGCAGTAGTGGATGAATATTTGCTAGAGTCTCATGCTTTTAACCTTGCCCTGCCTGAGCAAATAGGAAACATTTCTCTTTAAGCATTTTGCAAAAATGCTGAACTTGCATGGCATATACAAGCGTTCAGCTAGGGCTGTCTGGGAAGGTTGCATGAAAGAAATCTAAAACCAGAGGCCCTTGGAATAGCCTGTTTTGAGAAGTTTCATCACAGAAGAATCAACTGTAGACATCTGTTTCTGTAGTGTAGTGGTTATCACGTTCGCCTCACACGCGAAAGGTCCCCGGTTCGAAACCGGGCAGAAACAGTTGTTATATTGTCTTGGCTGCAATGTTGAGAGGTGCCGTTTTGCCATGAAATTGTCCAGGCCCTGAAGATGGTTTCATGCAGACTCGTTCCAAGAAAGTGAATACTCTTAAAAACACTAAAGTAATTGGCATGTGGATGTATCTGTTGATTCACAGACCTCGCTTTGAAAAGAGCCCTGCATTCTGTTCATTGCTCACCTAGAACACGCATTAACTTTGGGAATTGTTGGCACCAACAGGCATCTTAGTTTAGTGGAGTGTTTCTGGTGTTTAAGTGCAGAAGCCCTGGGCTCAATTCCTCGGTGACCCTTCTCAAGGTGATGATACAAATGCATCGTCACCTTTACGTTTAATGTCAGAATTGTTTATTTCTATTTGGTGGTGTATGAATGCTTGCAATAGTATGTTGATTTTTTCTAGCCTTGAATGAATAAAAGCAAATCACTCCTCTTTATGTATTTTTCTAATACATTGATATTTGCATCTCCTTTCCTAGCCTGCATTTTTCATTATCTTACAGGCTGTATATAATAAGTATCAATTCAGGGGCCCTTCTTCTACTCAATTCACAACTGTTCTATCCCGGCATTGATAAGCAATCTACATCTGCTTCTGTTGTGTATTGGTTATCATGTTTACCTGACGTGTGAAAGCCCCATGTTTGACAGTGCGCGTTAACAAAGAGACCAATGATTTTTATTAAAAGTTGTCATGTGTTTTTGTTACCTTGCACCGGCCAAAAAGTGCCGGAAATGACTTCATTTGCAGTCACTTGAAAAGTAGGGATTCTCAAATAAATGGTAAGAGGTTGGAACAAATCTAAAGGAATGCATGGCATATCTATATGTATGTGTACGCAGGTATCCATATATAAAGATAGATAGATAGATAGATAGATAGATAGATAGATAGATAGATAGATAGATAGATAGATAGATAGATAGATAGATAGATAGATAGATAGATAGATAGATAGATAGATAGATAGATAGATAGATAGATAGATAGATAGATAGATAGATAGATAGATAGATAGATATTGGGAGAGAGAGAGCGTTACTATAAACTGAGACTTTATTTTCCATCAAGCTGTCTTTCCTTTCCTTCAGGAGCAGAATGTTCTGATCATCAGCGCTCCAGAATCTAGTGCTTGGTTGGCAAGCATCACACATTGTGATGTGTTAGCTAAGAGTTCCATGTCGTTCAGACTCATATATTCCTCTGTAGTTGTACCTTGGTGATTCAACAAAATGTGGCATCATAAGCAGCATTCTACTGCCATAGACTGGGCAGAAAAAACATTTAGAATTTCACTGAAAAAGAAAAAAAGCATACTTAGGCAGAGCTTTCTGGACAGTAAGGACATTAGAGTAAGTGATGAATAAGCACTGCTTTTGTTAATTTACATAGGCAGAACAGAGACTGCTGGGAAAAGCCTGAAATTAAAGGCCCAGAAAATGCCTGCTTCTGGATAGAACACTAAGAAGGGTTGAAAGTTTTTTCTCTGACCCTGGCCACTCTTACAAGCAATCCTATGATAGTCAGAAGGACCCACCCTAAAAAGGAAGGGACAGCCATTTGGACCCTTTCCACCTTTTCTATATCTCGCCTGATCGAGCGCTGATTGAGCGGATTAGCACATGTACTTCTCATTTTGGGAAGGTATTGCTTAGCTTGCTACCAGCAGCTCAGTTATGTTATGATGTTAGAGGCTTGCAAGGAATGCTTTAGTCCTGCATTAGGCCGTTTTTATTGCTACTTGCATTCAAGGGAAAGATAATTAGCCAGAATCTGTGGCCCAGTTATTCACCTTGGCATTCCGATTTGCACAAAGGGAATAAGCATTTGAGAGAAAATGCAACATGTGTTTCTTATGTTGCTATGAACAGCTTTTTATTCTTTCTCTTTAGGGTCTAGCCAATGCAGAAATAGATAAATAAGTGCTAACTTTCTGTAAGACGTGTCCAATGCTGGGACAAAATAAAAGGGGACACTTATAAATGATAGTGATATCATTTGAGAAAGGGTAAGTTGACACTGAATTTCATGTATATTCACAGACCAAGCATGAAAAAGTCCCCAGCATGATCTTCATTGCGTGCTTAGAGCTGGTATTAGCTTTTCAGAGGTGCAGGCCTTTCGAAGGCTCGTTGGTCTAGGGGTATGATTCTCGCTTTGGGTGCGAGAGGTCCCGGGTTCAAATCCCGGACGAGCCCTTTCATTGGTGCTTTTTTAAAGTAGTATTGCAGTATGCATTTCAAAGCCAATATCAATTTTCTCTTTGCAGTAGTGGATGAATATTTGCTAGAGTCTCATGCTTTTAACCTTGCCCTGCCTGAGCAAATAGGAAACATTTCTCTTTAAGCATTTTGCAAAAATGCTGAACTTGCATGGCATATACAAGCGTTCAGCTAGGGCTGTCTGGGAAGGTTGCATGAAAGAAATCTAAAACCAGAGGCCCTTGGAATAGCCTGTTTTGAGAAGTTTCATCACAGAAGAATCAACTGTAGACATCTGTTTCTGTAGTGTAGTGGTTATCACGTTCGCCTCACACGCGAAAGGTCCCCGGTTCGAAACCGGGCAGAAACAGTTGTTATATTGTCTTGGCTGCAATGTTGAGAGGTGCCGTTTTGCCATGAAATTGTCCAGGCCCTGAAGATGGTTTCATGCAGACTCGTTCCAAGAAAGTGAATACTCTTAAAAACACTAAAGTAATTGGCATGTGGATGTATCTGTTGATTCACAGACCTCGCTTTGAAAAGAGCCCTGCATTCTGTTCATTGCTCACCTAGAACACGCATTAACTTTGGGAATTGTTGGCACCAACAGGCATCTTAGTTTAGTGGAGTGTTTCTGGTGTTTAAGTGCAGAAGCCCTGGGCTCAATTCCTCGGTGACCCTTCTCAAGGTGATGATACAAATGCATCGTCACCTTTACGTTTAATGTCAGAATTGTTTATTTCTATTTGGTGGTGTATGAATGCTTGCAATAGTATGTTGATTTTTTCTAGCCTTGAATGAATAAAAGCAAATCACTCCTCTTTATGTATTTTTCTAATACATTGATATTTGCATCTCCTTTCCTAGCCTGCATTTTTCATTATCTTACAGGCTGTATATAATAAGTATCAATTCAGGGGCCCTTCTTCTACTCAATTCACAACTGTTCTATCCCGGCATTGATAAGCAATCTACATCTGCTTCTGTTGTGTATTGGTTATCATGTTTACCTGACGTGTGAAAGCCCCATGTTTGACAGTGCACGTTAACAAAGAGACCAATGATTTTTATTAAAAGTTGTCATGTGTTTTTGTTACCTTGCACCGGCCAAAAAGTGCCGGAAATGACTTCATTTGCAGTCACTTGAAAAGTAGGGATTCTCAAATAAATGGTAAGAGGTTGGAACAAATCTAAAGGAATGCATGGCATATCTATATGTATGTGTACGCAGGTATCCATATATAAAGATAGATAGATAGATAGATAGATAGATAGATAGATAGATAGATAGATAGATAGATAGATAGATAGATAGATAGATAGATAGATAGATAGATAGATAGATAGATAGATAGATAGATAGATAGATAGATAGATAGATAGATAGATAGATAGATAGATATTGGGAGAGAGAGAGCGTTACTATAAACTGAGACTTTATTTTCCATCAAGCTGTCTTTCCTTTCCTTCAGGAGCAGAATGTTCTGATCATCAGCGCTCCAGAATCTAGTGCTTGGTTGGCAAGCATCACACATTGTGATGTGTTAGCTAAGAGTTCCATGTCGTTCAGACTCATATATTCCTCTGTAGTTGTACCTTGGTGATTCAACAAAATGTGGCATCATAAGCAGCATTCTACTGCCATAGACTGGGCAGAAAAAACATTTAGAATTTCACTGAAAAAGAAAAAAAGCATACTTAGGCAGAGCTTTCTGGACAGTAAGGACATTAGAGTAAGTGATGAATAAGCACTGCTTTTGTTAATTTACATAGGCAGAACAGAGACTGCTGGGAAAAGCCTGAAATTAAAGGCCCAGAAAATGCCTGCTTCTGGATAGAACACTAAGAAGGGTTGAAAGTTTTTTCTCTGACCCTGGCCACTCTTACAAGCAATCCTATGATAGTCAGAAGGACCCACCCTAAAAAGGAAGGGACAGCCATTTGGACCCTTTCCACCTTTTCTATATCTCGCCTGATCGAGCGCTGATTGAGCGGATTAGCACATGTACTTCTCATTTTGGGAAGGTATTGCTTAGCTTGCTACCAGCAGCTCAGTTATGTTATGATGTTAGAGGCTTGCAAGGAATGCTTTAGTCCTGCATTAGGCCGTTTTTATTGCTACTTGCATTCAAGGGAAAGATAATTAGCCAGAATCTGTGGCCCAGTTATTCACCTTGGCATTCCGATTTGCACAAAGGGAATAAGCATTTGAGAGAAAATGCAACATGTGTTTCTTATGTTGCTATGAACAGCTTTTTATTCTTTCTCTTTAGGGTCTAGCCAATGCAGAAATAGATAAATAAGTGCTGACTTTCTGTAAGACGTGTCCAATGCTGGGACAAAATAAAAGGGGACACTTATAAATGATAGTGATATCATTTGAGAAAGGGTAAGTTGACACTGAATTTCATGTATATTCACAGACCAAGCATGAAAAAGTCCCCAGCATGATCTTCATTGCGTGCTTAGAGCTGGTATTAGCTTTTCAGAGGTGCGGGCCTTTCGAAGGCTCGTTGGTCTAGGGGTATGATTCTCGCTTTGGGTGCGAGAGGTCCCGGGTTCAAATCCCGGACGAGCCCTTTCATTGGTGCTTTTTTAAAGTAGTATTGCAGTATGCATTTCAAAGCCAATATCAATTTTCTCTTTGCAGTAGTGGATGAATATTTGCTAGAGTCTCATGCTTTTAACCTTGCCCTGCCTGAGCAAATAGGAAACATTTCTCTTTAAGCATTTTGCAAAAATGCTGAACTTGCATGGCATATACAAGCGTTCGGCTAGGGCTGTCTGGGAAGGTTGCATGAAAGAAATCTAAAACCAGAGGCCCTTGGAATAGCCTGTTTTGAGAAGTTTCATCACAGAAGAATCAACTGTAGACATCTGTTTCTGTAGTGTAGTGGTTATCACGTTCGCCTCACACGCGAAAGGTCCCCGGTTCGAAACCGGGCAGAAACAGTTGTTATATTGTCTTGGCTGCAATGTTGAGAGGTGCCGTTTTGCCATGAAATTGTCCAGGCCCTGAAGATGGTTTCATGCAGACTCGTTCCAAGAAAGTGAATTCTCTTAAAAACACTAAAGTAATTGGCATGTGGATGTATCTGTTGATTCACAGACCTCGCTTTGAAAAGAGCCCTGCATTCTGTTCATTGCTCACCTAGAACACGCATTAACTTTGGGAATTGTTGGCACCAACAGGCATCTTAGTTTAGTGGAGTGTTTCTGGTGTTTAAGTGCAGAAGCCCTGGGCTCAATTCCTCGGTGACCCTTCTCAAGGTGATGATACAAATGCATCGTCACCTTTAAGTTTAATGTCAGAATTGTTTATTTCTATTTGGTGGTGTATGAATGCTTGCAATAGTATGTTGATTTTTTCTAGCCTTGAATGAATAAAAGCAAATCACTCCTCTTTATGTATTTTTCTAATACATTGATATTTGCATCTCCTTTCCTAGCCTGCATTTTTCATTATCCTACAGGCTGTATATAATAAGTATCAATTCAGGGGCCCTTCTTCTACTCAATTCACAACTGTTCTATCCCGGCATTGATAAGCAATCTACATCTGCTTCTGTTGTGTATTGGTTATCATGTTTACCTGACGTGTGAAAGCCCCATGTTTGACAGTGCGCGTTAACAAAGAGACCAATGATTTTTATTAAAAGTTGTCATGTGTTTTTGTTACCTTGCACCGGCCAAAAAGTGCCGGAAATGACTTCATTTGCAGTCACTTGAAAAGTAGGGATTCTCAAATAAATGGTAAGAGGTTGGAACAAATCTAAAGGAATGCATGGCATATCTATATGTATGTGTACGCAGGTATCCATATATAAAGATAGATAGATAGATAGATAGATAGATAGATAGATAGATAGATAGATAGATAGATAGATAGATAGATAGATAGATAGATAGATAGATAGATAGATAGATAGATAGATAGATAGATAGATAGATAGATAGATAGATAGATAGATAGATAGATAGATATTGGGAGAGAGAGAGCGTTACTATAAACTGAGACTTTATTTTCCATCAAGCTGTCTTTCCTTTCCTTCAGGAGCAGAATGTTCTGATCATCAGCGCTCCAGAATCTAGTGCTTGGTTGGCAAGCATCACACATTGTGATGTGTTAGCTAAGAGTTCCATGTCGTTCAGACTCATATATTCCTCTGTAGTTGTACCTTGGTGATTCAACAAAATGTGGCATCATAAGCAGCATTCTACTGCCATAGACTGGGCAGAAAAAACATTTAGAATTTCACTGAAAAAGAAAAAAAGCATACTTAGGCAGAGCTTTCTGGACAGTAAGGACATTAGAGTAAGTGATGAATAAGCACTGATTTTGTTAATTTACATAGGCAGAACAGAGACTGCTGGGAAAAGCCTGAAATTAAAGGCACAGAAAATGCCTGCTTCTGGATAGAACACTAAGAAGGGTTGAAAGTTTTTTCTCTGACCCTGGCCACTCTTACAAGCAATCCTATGATAGTCAGAAGGACCCACCCTAAAAAGGAAGGGACAGCCATTTGGACCCTTTCCACCTTTTCTATATCTCGCCTGATCGAGCCTGATCGAGCGCTGATTGAGCGGATTAGCACATGTACTTCTCATTTTGGGAAGGTATTGCTTAGCTTGCTACCAGCAGCTCAGTTATGTTATGATGTTAGAGGCTTGCATGGAATGCTTTAGTCCTGCATTAGGCCGTTTTTATTGCTACTTGCATTCAAGGGAAAGATAATTAGCCAGAATCTGTGGCCCAGTTATTCACCTTGGCATTCCGATTTGCATAAAGGGAATAAGCATTTGAGAGAAAATGCAACATGTGTTTCTTATGTTGCTATGAACAGCTTTTTATTCTTTCTCTTTAGGGTCTAGCCAATGCAGAAATAGATAAATAAGTGCTGACTTTCTGTAAGACGTGTCCAATGCTGGGACAAAATAAAAGGGGACACTTATAAATGATAGTGATATCATTTGAGAAAGGGTAAGTTGACACTGAATTTCATGTATATTCACAGACCAAGCATGAAAAAGTCCCCAGCATGATTTTCATTGCGTGCTTAGAGCTGGTATTAGCTTTTCAGAGGTGCGGGCCTTTCGAAGGCTCGTTGGTCTAGGGGTATGATTCTCGCTTTGGGTGCGAGAGGTCCCGGGTTCAAATCCCGGACGAGCCCTTTCATTGGTGCTTTTTTAAAGTAGTATTGCAGTATGCATTTCAAAGCCAATATCAATTTTCTCTTTGCAGTAGTGGATGAATATTTGCTAGAGTCTCATGCTTTTAACCTTGCCCTGCCTGAGCAAATAGGAAACATTTCTCTTTAAGCATTTTGCAAAAATGCTGAACTTGCATGGCATATACAAGCGTTCGGCTAGGGCTGTCTGGGAAGGTTGCATGAAAGAAATTTAAAACCAGAGGCCCTTGGAATAGCCTGTTTTGAGAAGTTTCATCACAGAAGAATCAACTGTAGACATCTGTTTCTGTAGTGTAGTGGTTATCACGTTCGCCTCACACGCGAAAGGTCACCGGGCAGAAACAGTTGTTATATTGTCTTGGCTGCAATGTTGAGAGGTGCCGTTTTGCCATGAAATTGTCCAGGCCCTGAAGATGGTTTCATGCAGACTCGTTCCAAGAAAGTGAATTCTCTTAAAAACACTAAAGTAATTGGCATGTGGATGTATCTGTTGATTCACAGACCTCGCTTTGAAAAGAGCCCTGCATTCTGTTCATTGCTCACCTAGAACACGCATTAACTTTGGGAATTGTTGGCACCAACAGGCATCTTAGTTTAGTGGAGTGTTTCTGGTGTTTAAGTGCAGAAGCCCTGGGCTCAATTCCTCGGTGACCCTTCTCAAGGTGATGATACAAATGCATCGTCACCTTTACGTTTAATGTCAGAATTGTTTATTTCTATTTGGTGGTGTATGAATGCTTGCAATAGTATGTTGATTTTTTCTAGCCTTGAATGAATAAAAGCAAATCACTCCTCTTTATGTATTTTTCTAATACATTGATATTTGCATCTCCTTTCCTAGCCTGCATTTTTCATTATCTTACAGGCTGTATATAATAAGTATCAATTCAGGGGCCCTTCTTCTACTCAATTCACAACTGTTCTATCCCGGCATTGATAAGCAATCTACATCTGCTTCTGTTGTGTATTGGTTATCATGTTTACCTGACGTGTGAAAGCCCCATGTTTGACAGTGCGCGTTAACAAAGAGACCAATGATTTTTATTAAAAGTTGTCATGTGTTTTTGTTACCTTGCACCGGCCAAAAAGTGCCGGAAATGACTTCATTTGCAGTCACTTGAAAAGTAGGGATTCTCAAATAAATGGTAAGAGGTTGGAACAAATCTAAAGGAATGCATGGCATATCTATATGTATGTGTACGCAGGTATCCATATATAAAGATAGATAGATAGATAGATAGATAGATAGATAGATAGATAGATAGATAGATAGATAGATAGATAGATAGATAGATAGATAGATAGATAGATAGATAGATAGATAGATAGATAGATAGATAGATAGATAGATAGATAGATAGATAGATAGATAGATAGATAGATAGATAGATATTGGGAGAGAGAGAGCGTTACTATAAACTGAGACTTTATTTTCCATCAAGCTGTCTTTCCTTTCCTTCAGGAGCAGAATGTTCTGATCATCAGCGCTCCAGAATCTAGTGCTTGGTTGGCAAGCATCACACATTGTGATGTGTTAGCTAAGAGTTCCATGTCGTTCAGACTCATATATTCCTCTGTAGTTGTACCTTGGTGATTCAACAAAATGTGGCATCATAAGCAGCATTCTACTGCCATAGACTGGGCAGAAAAAACATTTAGAATTTCACTGAAAAAGAAAAAAAGCATACTTAGGCAGAGCTTTCTGGACAGTAAGGACATTAGAGTAAGTGATGAATAAGCACTGCTTTTGTTAATTTACATAGGCAGAACAGAGACTGCTGGGAAAAGCCTGAAATTAAAGGCCCAGAAAATGCCTGCTTCTGGATAGAACACTAAGAAGGGTTGAAAGTTTTTTCTCTGACCCTGGCCACTCTTACAAGCAATCCTATGATAGTCAGAAGGACCCACCCTAAAAAGGAAGGGACAGCCATTTGGACCCTTTCCACCTTTTCTATATCTCGCCTGATCGAGCGCTGATTGAGCGGATTAGCACATGTACTTCTCATTTTGGGAAGGTATTGCTTAGCTTGCTACCAGCAGCTCAGTTATGTTATGATGTTAGAGGCTTGCATGGAATGCTTTAGTCCTGCATTAGGCCGTTTTTATTGCTACTTGCATTCAAGGGAAAGATAATTAGCCAGAATCTGTGGCCCAGTTATTCACCTTGGCATTCCGATTTGCACAAAGGGAATAAGCATTTGAGAGAAAATGCAACATGTGTTTCTTATGTTGCTATGAACAGCTTTTTATTCTTTCTCTTTAGGGTCTAGCCAATGCAGAAATAGATAAATAAGTGCTGACTTTCTGTAAGACGTGTCCAATGCTGGGACAAAATAAAAGGGGACACTTATAAATGATAGTGATATCATTTGAGAAAGGGTAAGTTGACACTGAATTTCATGTATATTCACAGACCAAGCATGAAAAAGTCCCCAGCATGATCTTCATTGCGTGCTTAGAGCTGGTATTAGCTTTTCAGAGGTGCGGGGCTTTCGAAGGCTCGTTGGTCTAGGGGTATGATTCTCACTTTGGGTGCGAGAGGTCCCGGGTTCAAATCCCGGACGAGCCCTTTCATTGGTGCTTTTTTAAAGTAGTATTGCAGTATGCATTTCAAAGCCAATATCAATTTTCTCTTTGCAGTAGTGGATGAATATTTGCTAGAGTCTCATGCTTTTAACCTTGCCCTGCCTGAGCAAATAGGAAACATTTCTCTTTAAGCATTTTGCAAAAATGCTGAACTTGCATGGCATATACAAGCGTTCAGCTAGGGCTGTCTGGGAAGGTTGCATGAAAGAAATCTAAAACCAGAGGCCCTTGGAATAGCCTGTTTTGAGAAGTTTCATCACAGAAGAATCAACTGTAGACATCTGTTTCTGTAGTGTAGTGGTTATCACGTTCGCCTCACACGCGAAAGGTCCCCGGTTCGAAACCGGGCAGAAACAGTTGTTATATTGTCTTGGCTGCAATGTTGAGAGGTGCCGTTTTGCCATGAAATTGTCCAGGCCCTGAAGATGGTTTCATGCAGACTCGTTCCAAGAAAGTGAATACTCTTAAAAACACTAAAGTAATTGGCATGTGGATGTATCTGTTGATTCACAGACCTCGCTTTGAAAAGAGCCCTGCATTCTGTTCATTGCTCACCTAGAACACGCATTAACTTTGGGAATTGTTGGCACCAACAGGCATCTTAGTTTAGTGGAGTGTTTCTGGTGTTTAAGTGCAGAAGCCCTGGGCTCAATTCCTCGGTGACCCTTCTCAAGGTGATGATACAAATGCATCGTCACCTTTACGTTTAATGTCAGAATTGTTTATTTCTATTTGGTGGTGTATGAATGCTTGCAATAGTATGTTGATTTTTTCTAGCCTTGAATGAATAAAAGCAAATCACTCCTCTTTATGTATTTTTCTAATACATTGATATTTGCATCTCCTTTCCTAGCCTGCATTTTTCATTATCTTACAGGCTGTATATAATAAGTATCAATTCAGGGGCCCTTCTTCTACTCAATTCACAACTGTTCTATCCCGGCATTGATAAGCAATCTACATCTGCTTCTGTTGTGTATTGGTTATCATGTTTACCTGACGTGTGAAAGCCCCATGTTTGACAGTGCGCGTTAACAAAGAGACCAATGATTTTTATTAAAAGTTGTCATGTGTTTTTGTTACCTTGCACCGGCCAAAAAGTGCCGGAAATGACTTCATTTGCAGTCACTTGAAAAGTAGGGATTCTCAAATAAATGGTAAGAGGTTGGAACAAATCTAAAGGAATGCATGGCATATCTATATGTATGTGTACGCAGGTATCCATATATAAGATAGATAGATAGATAGATAGATAGATAGATAGATAGATAGATAGATAGATAGATAGATAGATAGATAGATAGATAGATAGATAGATAGATAGATAGATAGATAGATAGATAGATAGATAGATAGATAGATAGATAGATAGATAGATAGATAGATAGATATTGGGAGAGAGAGAGCGTTACTATAAACTGAGACTTTATTTTCCATCAAGCTGTCTTTCCTTTCCTTCAGGAGCAGAATGTTCTGATCATCAGCGCTCCAGAATCTAGTGCTTGGTTGGCAAGCATCACACATTGTGATGTGTTAGCTAAGAGTTCCATGTCGTTCAGACTCATATATTCCTCTGTAGTTGTACCTTGGTGATTCAACAAAATGTGGCATCATAAGCAGCATTCTACTGCCATAGACTGGGCAGAAAAAACATTTAGAATTTCACTGAAAAAGAAAAAAAGCATACTTAGGCAGAGCTTTCTGGACAGTAAGGACATTAGAGTAAGTGATGAATAAGCACTGCTTTTGTTAATTTACATAGGCAGAACAGAGACTGCTGGGAAAAGCCTGAAATTAAAGGCACAGAAAATGCCTGCTTCTGGATAGAACACTAAGAAGGGTTGAAAGTTTTTTCTCTGACCCTGGCCACTCTTACAAGCAATCCTATGATAGTCAGAAGGACCCACCCTAAAAAGGAAGGGACAGCCATTTGGACCCTTTCCACCTTTTCTATATCTCGCCTGATCGAGCCTGATCGAGCGCTGATTGAGCGGATTAGCACATGTACTTCTCATTTTGGGAAGGTATTGCTTAGCTTGCTACCAGCAGCTCAGTTATGTTATGATGTTAGAGGCTTGCAAGGAATGCTTTAGTCCTGCATTAGGCCGTTTTTATTGCTACTTGCATTCAAGGGAAAGATAATTAGCCAGAATCTGTGGCCCAGTTATTCACCTTGGCATTCCGATTTGCACAAAGGGAATAAGCATTTGAGAGAAAATGCAACATGTGTTTCTTATGTTGCTATGAACAGCTTTTTATTCTTTCTCTTTAGGGTCTAGCCAATGCAGAAATAGATAAATAAGTGCTGACTTTCTGTAAGACGTGTCCAATGCTGGGACAAAATAAAAGGGGACACTTATAAATGATAGTGATATCATTTGAGAAAGGGTAAGTTGACACTGAATTTCATGTATATTCACAGACCAAGCATGAAAAAGTCCCCAGCATGATCTTCATTGCGTGCTTAGAGCTGGTATTAGCTTTTCAGAGGTGCGGGCCTTTCGAAGGCTCGTTGGTCTAGGGGTATGATTCTCGCTTTGGGTGCGAGAGGTCCCGGGTTCAAATCCCGGACGAGCCCTTTCATTGGTGCTTTTTTAAAGTAGTATTGCAGTATGCATTTCAAAGCCAATATCAATTTTCTCTTTGCAGTAGTGGATGAATATTTGCTAGAGTCTCATGCTTTTAACCTTGCCCTGCCTGAGCAAATAGGAAACATTTCTCTTTAAGCATTTTGCAAAAATGCTGAACTTGCATGGCATATACAAGCGTTCAGCTAGGGCTGTCTGGGAAGGTTGCATGAAAGAAATCTAAAACCAGAGGCCCTTGGAATAGCCTGTTTTGAGAAGTTTCATCACAGAAGAATCAACTGTAGACATCTGTTTCTGTAGTGTAGTGGTTATCACGTTCGCCTCACACGCGAAAGGTCCCCGGTTCGAAACCGGGCAGAAACAGTTGTTATATTGTCTTGGCTGCAATGTTGAGAGGTGCCGTTTTGCCATGAAATTGTCCAGGCCCTGAAGATGGTTTCATGCAGACTCGTTCCAAGAAAGTGAATTCTCTTAAAAACACTAAAGTAATTGGCATGTGGATGTATCTGTTGATTCACAGACCTCGCTTTGAAAAGAGCCCTGCATTCTGTTCATTGCTCACCTAGAACACGCATTAACTTTGGGAATTGTTGGCACCAACAGGCATCTTAGTTTAGTGGAGTGTTTCTGGTGTTTAAGTGCAGAAGCCCTGGGCTCAATTCCTCGGTGACCCTTCTCAAGGTGATGATACAAATGCATCGTCACCTTTACGTTTAATGTCAGAATTGTTTATTTCTATTTGGTGGTGTATGAATGCTTGCAATAGTATGTTGATTTTTTCTAGCCTTGAATGAATAAAAGCAAATCACTCCTCTTTATGTATTTTTCTAATACATTGATATTTGCATCTCCTTTCCTAGCCTGCATTTTTCATTATCTTACAGGCTGTATATAATAAGTATCAATTCAGGGGCCCTTCTTCTACTCAATTCACAACTGTTCTATCCCGGCATTGATAAGCAATCTACATCTGCTTCTGTTGTGTATTGGTTATCATGTTTACCTGACGTGTGAAAGCCCCATGTTTGACAGTGCGCGTTAACAAAGAGACCAATGATTTTTATTAAAAGTTGTCATGTGTTTTTGTTACCTTGCACCGGCCAAAAAGTGCCGGAAATGACTTCATTTGCAGTCACTTGAAAAGTAGGGATTCTCAAATAAATGGTAAGAGGTTGGAACAAATCTAAAGGAATGCATGGCATATCTATATGTATGTGTACGCAGGTATCCATATATAAGATAGATAGATAGATAGATAGATAGATAGATAGATAGATAGATAGATAGATAGATAGATAGATAGATAGATAGATAGATAGATAGATAGATAGATAGATAGATAGATAGATAGATAGATAGATAGATAGATAGATAGATAGATAGATAGATAGATAGATAGATAGATAGATAGATAGATATTGGGAGAGAGAGAGCGTTACTATAAACTGAGACTTTATTTTCCATCAAGCTGTCTTTCCTTTCCTTCAGGAGCAGAATGTTCTGATCATCAGCGCTCCAGAATCTAGTGCTTGGTTGGCAAGCATCACACATTGTGATGTGTTAGCTAAGAGTTCCATGTCGTTCAGACTCATATATTCCTCTGTAGTTGTACCTTGGTGATTCAACAAAATGTGGCATCATAAGCAGCATTCTACTGCCATAGACTGGGCAGAAAAAACATTTAGAATTTCACTGAAAAAGAAAAAAAGCATACTTAGGCAGAGCTTTCTGGACAGTAAGGACATTAGAGTAAGTGATGAATAAGCACTGCTTTTGTTAATTTACATAGGCAGAACAGAGACTGCTGGGAAAAGCCTGAAATTAAAGGCCCAGAAAATGCCTGCTTCTGGATAGAACACTAAGAAGGGTTGAAAGTTTTTTCTCTGACCCTGGCCACTCTTACAAGCAATCCTATGATAGTCAGAAGGACCCACCCTAAAAAGGAAGGGACAGCCATTTGGACCCTTTCCACCTTTTCTATATCTCGCCTGATCGAGCGCTGATTGAGCGGATTAGCACATGTACTTCTCATTTTGGGAAGGTATTGCTTAGCTTGCTACCAGCAGCTCAGTTATGTTATGATGTTAGAGGCTTGCAAGGAATGCTTTAGTCCTGCATTAGGCCGTTTTTATTGCTACTTGCATTCAAGGGAAAGATAATTAGCCAGAATCTGTGGCCCAGTTATTCACCTTGGCATTCCGATTTGCACAAAGGGAATAAGCATTTGAGAGAAAATGCAACATGTGTTTCTTATGTTGCTATGAACAGCTTTTTATTCTTTCTCTTTAGGGTCTAGCCAATGCAGAAATAGATAAATAAGTGCTGACTTTCTGTAAGACGTGTCCAATGCTGGGACAAAATAAAAGGGGACACTTATAAATGATAGTGATATCATTTGAGAAAGGGTAAGTTGACACTGAATTTCATGTATATTCACAGACCAAGCATGAAAAAGTCCCCAGCATGATCTTCATTGCGTGCTTAGAGCTGGTATTAGCTTTTCAGAGGTGCGGGCCTTTCGAAGGCTCGTTGGTCTAGGGGTATGATTCTCGCTTTGGGTGCGAGAGGTCCCGGGTTCAAATCCCGGACGAGCCCTTTCATTGGTGCTTTTTTAAAGTAGTATTGCAGTATGCATTTCAAAGCCAATATCAATTTTCTCTTTGCAGTAGTGGATGAATATTTGCTAGAGTCTCATGCTTTTAACCTTGCCCTGCCTGAGCAAATAGGAAACATTTCTCTTTAAGCATTTTGCAAAAATGCTGAACTTGCATGGCATATACAAGCGTTCGGCTAGGGCTGTCTGGGAAGGTTGCATGAAAGAAATCTAAAACCAGAGGCCCTTGGAATAGCCTGTTTTGAGAAGTTTCATCACAGAAGAATCAACTGTAGACATCTGTTTCTGTAGTGTAGTGGTTATCACGTTCGCCTCACACGCGAAAGGTCCCCGGTTCGAAACCGGGCAGAAACAGTTGTTATATTGTCTTGGCTGCAATGTTGAGAGGTGCCGTTTTGCCATGAAATTGTCCAGGCCCTGAAGATGGTTTCATGCAGACTCGTTCCAAGAAAGTGAATTCTCTTAAAAACACTAAAGTAATTGGCATGTGGATGTATCTGTTGATTCACAGACCTCGCTTTGAAAAGAGCCCTGCATTCTGTTCATTGCTCACCTAGAACACGCATTAACTTTGGGAATTGTTGGCACCAACAGGCATCTTAGTTTAGTGGAGTGTTTCTGGTGTTTAAGTGCAGAAGCCCTGGGCTCAATTCCTCGGTGACCCTTCTCAAGGTGATGATACAAATGCATCGTCACCTTTAAGTTTAATGTCAGAATTGTTTATTTCTATTTGGTGGTGTATGAATGCTTGCAATAGTATGTTGATTTTTTCTAGCCTTGAATGAATAAAAGCAAATCACTCCTCTTTATGTATTTTTCTAATACATTGATATTTGCATCTCCTTTCCTAGCCTGCATTTTTCATTATCCTACAGGCTGTATATAATAAGTATCAATTCAGGGGCCCTTCTTCTACTCAATTCACAACTGTTCTATCCCGGCATTGATAAGCAATCTACATCTGCTTCTGTTGTGTATTGGTTATCATGTTTACCTGACGTGTGAAAGCCCCATGTTTGACAGTGCGCGTTAACAAAGAGACCAATGATTTTTATTAAAAGTTGTCATGTGTTTTTGTTACCTTGCACCGGCCAAAAAGTGCCGGAAATGACTTCATTTGCAGTCACTTGAAAAGTAGGGATTCTCAAATAAATGGTAAGAGGTTGGAACAAATCTAAAGGAATGCATGGCATATCTATATGTATGTGTACGCAGGTATCCATATATAAAGATAGATAGATAGATAGATAGATAGATAGATAGATAGATAGATAGATAGATAGATAGATAGATAGATAGATAGATAGATAGATAGATAGATAGATAGATAGATAGATAGATAGATAGATAGATAGATAGATAGATAGATAGATAGATAGATAGATAGATATTGGGAGAGAGAGAGCGTTACTATAAACTGAGACTTTATTTTCCATCAAGCTGTCTTTCCTTTCCTTCAGGAGCAGAATGTTCTGATCATCAGCGCTCCAGAATCTAGTGCTTGGTTGGCAAGCATCACACATTGTGATGTGTTAGCTAAGAGTTCCATGTCGTTCAGACTCATATATTCCTCTGTAGTTGTACCTTGGTGATTCAACAAAATGTGGCATCATAAGCAGCATTCTACTGCCATAGACTGGGCGGAAAAAACATTTAGAATTTCACTGAAAAAGAAAAAAAGCATACTTAGGCAGAGCTTTCTGGACAGTAAGGACATTAGAGTAAGTGATGAATAAGCACTGCTTTTGTTAATTTACATAGGCAGAACAGAGACTGCTGGGAAAAGCCTGAAATTAAAGGCCCAGAAAATGCCTGCTTCTGGATAGAACACTAAGAAGGGTTGAAAGTTTTTTCTCTGACCCTGGCCACTCTTACAAGCAATCCTATGATAGTCAGAAGGACCCACCCTAAAAAGGAAGGGACAGCCATTTGGACACTTTCCACCTTTTCTATATCTCGCCTGATCGAGCGCTGATTGAGCGGATTAGCACATGTACTTCTCATTTTGGGAAGGTATTGCTTAGCTTGCTACCAGCAGCTCAGTTATGTTATGATGTTAGAGGCTTGCATGGAATGCTTTAGTCCTGCATTAGGCCGTTTTTATTGCTACTTGCATTCAAGGGAAAGATAATTAGCCAGAATCTGTGGCCCAGTTATTCACCTTGGCATTCCGATTTGCACAAAGGGAATAAGCATTTGAGAGAAAATGCAACATGTGTTTCTTATGTTGCTATGAACAGCTTTTTATTCTTTCTCTTTAGGGTCTAGCCAATGCAGAAATAGATAAATAAGTGCTGACTTTCTGTAAGACGTGTCCAATGCTGGGACAAAATAAAAGGGGACACTTATAAATGATAGTGATATCATTTGAGAAAGGGTAAGTTGACACTGAATTTCATGTATATTCACAGACCAAGCATGAAAAAGTCCCCAGCATGATCTTCATTGCGTGCTTAGAGCTGGTATTAGCTTTTCAGAGGTGCGGGCCTTTCGAAGGCTCGTTGGTCTAGGGGTATGATTCTCGCTTTGGGTGCGAGAGGTCCCGGGTTCAAATCCCGGACGAGCCCTTTCATTGGTGCTTTTTTAAAGTAGTATTGCAGTATGCATTTCAAAGCCAATATCAATTTTCTCTTTGCAGTAGTGGATGAATATTTGCTAGAGTCTCATGCTTTTAACCTTGCCCTGCCTGAGCAAATAGGAAACATTTCTCTTTAAGCATTTTGCAAAAATGCTGAACTTGCATGGCATATACAAGCGTTCAGCTAGGGCTGTCTGGGAAGGTTGCATGAAAGAAATCTAAAACCAGAGGCCCTTGGAATAGCCTGTTTTGAGAAGTTTCATCACAGAAGAATCAACTGTAGACATCTGTTTCTGTAGTGTAGTGGTTATCACGTTCGCCTCACACGCGAAAGGTCCCCGGTTCGAAACCGGGCAGAAACAGTTGTTATATTGTCTTGGCTGCAATGTTGAGAGGTGCCGTTTTGCCATGAAATTGTCCAGGCCCTGAAGATGGTTTCATGCAGACTCGTTCCAAGAAAGTGAATACTCTTAAAAACACTAAAGTAATTGGCATGTGGATGTATCTGTTGATTCACAGACCTCGCTTTGAAAAGAGCCCTGCATTCTGTTCATTGCTCACCTAGAACACGCATTAACTTTGGGAATTGTTGGCACCAACAGGCATCTTAGTTTAGTGGAGTGTTTCTGGTGTTTAAGTGCAGAAGCCCTGGGCTCAATTCCTCGGTGACCCTTCTCAAGGTGATGATACAAATGCATCGTCACCTTTACGTTTAATGTCAGAATTGTTTATTTCTATTTGGTGGTGTATGAATGCTTGCAATAGTATGTTGATTTTTTCTAGCCTTGAATGAATAAAAGCAAATCACTCCTCTTTATGTATTTTTCTAATACATTGATATTTGCATCTCCTTTCCTAGCCTGCATTTTTCATTATCTTACAGGCTGTACATAATAAGTATCAATTCAGGGGCCCTTCTTCTACTCAATTCACAACTGTTCTATCCCGGCATTGATAAGCAATCTACATCTGCTTCTGTTGTGTATTGGTTATCATGTTTACCTGACGTGTGAAAGCCCCATGTTTGACAGTGCGCGTTAACAAAGAGACCAATGATTTTTATTAAAAGTTGTCATGTGTTTTTGTTACCTTGCACCGGCCAAAAAGTGCCGGAAATGACTTCATTTGCAGTCACTTGAAAAGTAGGGATTCTCAAATAAATGGTAAGAGGTTGGAACAAATCTAAAGGAATGCATGGCATATCTATATGTATGTGTACGCAGGTATCCATATATAAAGATAGATAGATAGATAGATAGATAGATAGATAGATAGATAGATAGATAGATAGATAGATAGATAGATAGATAGATAGATAGATAGATAGATAGATAGATAGATAGATAGATAGATAGATAGATAGATAGATAGATAGATAGATAGATATTGTGAGAGAGAGAGCGTTACTATAAACTGAGACTTTATTTTCCATCAAGCTGTCTTTCCTTTCCTTCAGGAGCAGAATGTTCTGATCATCAGCGCTCCAGAATCTAGTGCTTGGTTGGCAAGCATCACACATTGTGATGTGTTAGCTAAGAGTTCCATGTCGTTCAGACTCATATATTCCTCTGTAGTTGTACCTTGGTGATTCAACAAAATGTGGCATCATAAGCAGCATTCTACTGCCATAGACTGGGCAGAAAAAACATTTAGAATTTCACTGAAAAAGAAAAAAAGCATACTTAGGCAGAGCTTTCTGGACAGTAAGGACATTAGAGTAAGTGATGAATAAGCACTGCTTTTGTTAATTTACATAGGCAGAACAGAGACTGCTGGGAAAAGCCTGAAATTAAAGGCCCAGAAAATGCCTGCTTCTGGATAGAACACTAAGAAGGGTTGAAAGTTTTTTCTCTGACCCTGGCCACTCTTACAAGCAATCCTATGATAGTCAGAAGGACCCACCCTAAAAAGGAAGGGACAGCCATTTGGACCCTTTCCACCTTTTCTATATCTCGCCTGATCGAGCGCTGATTGAGCGGATTAGCACATGTACTTCTCATTTTGGGAAGGTATTGCTTAGCTTGCTACCAGCAGCTCAGTTATGTTATGATGTTAGAGGCTTGCAAGGAATGCTTTAGTCCTGCATTAGGCCGTTTTTATTGCTACTTGCATTCAAGGGAAAGATAATTAGCCAGAATCTGTGGCCCAGTTATTCACCTTGGCATTCCGATTTGCACAAAGGGAATAAGCATTTGAGAGAAAATGCAACATGTGTTTCTTATGTTGCTATGAACAGCTTTTTATTCTTTCTCTTTAGGGTCTAGCCAATGCAGAAATAGATAAATAAGTGCTGACTTTCTGTAAGACGTGTCCAATGCTGGGACAAAATAAAAGGGGACACTTATAAATGATAGTGATATCATTTGAGAAAGGGTAAGTTGACACTGAATTTCATGTATATTCACAGACCAAGCATGAAAAAGTCCCCAGCATGATCTTCATTGCGTGCTTAGAGCTGGTATTAGCTTTTCAGAGGTGCGGGCCTTTCGAAGGCTCGTTGGTCTAGGGGTATGATTCTCGCTTTGGGTGCGAGAGGTCCCGGGTTCAAATCCTGGACGAGCCCTTTCATTGGTGCTTTTTTAAAGTAGTATTGCAGTATGCATTTCAAAGCCAATATCAATTTTCTCTTTGCAGTAGTGGATGAATATTTGCTAGAGTCTCATGCTTTTAACCTTGCCCTGCCTGAGCAAATAGGAAACATTTCTCTTTAAGCATTTTGCAAAAATGCTGAACTTGCATGGCATATACAAGCGTTCGGCTAGGGCTGTCTGGGAAGGTTGCATGAAAGAAATCTAAAACCAGAGGCCCTTGGAATAGCCTGTTTTGAGAAGTTTCATCACAGAAGAATCAACTGTAGACATCTGTTTCTGTAGTGTAGTGGTTATCACGTTCGCCTCACACGCGAAAGGTCCCCGGTTCGAAACCGGGCAGAAACAGTTGTTATATTGTCTTGGCTGCAATGTTGAGAGGTGCCGTTTTGCCATGAAATTGTCCAGGCCCTGAAGATGGTTTCATGCAGACTCGTTCCAAGAAAGTGAATTCTCTTAAAAACACTAAAGTAATTGGCATGTGGATGTATCTGTTGATTCACAGACCTCGCTTTGAAAAGAGCCCTGCATTCTGTTCATTGCTCACCTAGAACACGCATTAACTTTGGGAATTGTTGGCACCAACAGGCATCTTAGTTTAGTGGAGTGTTTCTGGTGTTTAAGTGCAGAAGCCCTGGGCTCAATTCCTCGGTGACCCTTCTCAAGGTGATGATACAAATGCATCGTCACCTTTAAGTTTAATGTCAGAATTGTTTATTTCTATTTGGTGGTGTATGAATGCTTGCAATAGTATGTTGATTTTTTCTAGCCTTGAATGAATAAAAGCAAATCACTCCTCTTTATGTATTTTTCTAATACATTGATATTTGCATCTCCTTTCCTAGCCTGCATTTTTCATTATCCTACAGGCTGTATATAATAAGTATCAATTCAGGGGCCCTTCTTCTACTCAATTCACAACTGTTCTATCCCGGCATTGATAAGCAATCTACATCTGCTTCTGTTGTGTATTGGTTATCATGTTTACCTGACGTGTGAAAGCCCCATGTTTGACAGTGCGCGTTAACAAAGAGACCAATGATTTTTATTAAAAGTTGTCATGTGTTTTTGTTACCTTGCACCGGCCAAAAAGTGCCGGAAATGACTTCATTTGCAGTCACTTGAAAAGTAGGGATTCTCAAATAAATGGTAAGAGGTTGGAACAAATCTAAAGGAATGCATGGCATATCTATATGTATGTGTACGCAGGTATCCATATATAAAGATAGATAGATAGATAGATAGATAGATAGATAGATAGATAGATAGATAGATAGATAGATAGATAGATAGATAGATAGATAGATAGATAGATAGATAGATAGATAGATAGATAGATAGATAGATAGATAGATAGATAGATAGATAGATAGATATTGGGAGAGAGAGAGCGTTACTATAAACTGAGACTTTATTTTCCATCAAGCTGTCTTTCCTTTCCTTCAGGAGCAGAATGTTCTGATCATCAGCGCTCCAGAATCTAGTGCTTGGTTGGCAAGCATCACACATTGTGATGTGTTAGCTAAGAGTTCCATGTCGTTCAGACTCATATATTCCTCTGTAGTTGTACCTTGGTGATTCAACAAAATGTGGCATCATAAGCAGCATTCTACTGCCATAGACTGGGCAGAAAAAACATTTAGAATTTCACTGAAAAAGAAAAAAAGCATACTTAGGCAGAGCTTTCTGGACAGTAAGGACATTAGAGTAAGTGATGAATAAGCACTGCTTTTGTTAATTTACATAGGCAGAACAGAGACTGCTGGGAAAAGCCTGAAATTAAAGGCCCAGAAAATGCCTGCTTCTGGATAGAACACTAAGAAGGGTTGAAAGTTTTTTCTCTGACCCTGGCCACTCTTACAAGCAATCCTATGATAGTCAGAAGGACCCACCCTAAAAAGGAAGGGACAGCCATTTGGACCCTTTCCACCTTTTCTATATCTCGCCTGATCGAGCGCTGATTGAGCGGATTAGCACATGTACTTCTCATTTTGGGAAGGTATTGCTTAGCTTGCTACCAGCAGCTCAGTTATGTTATGATGTTAGAGGCTTGCAAGGAATGCTTTAGTCCTGCATTAGGCCGTTTTTATTGCTACTTGCATTCAAGGGAAAGATAATTAGCCAGAATCTGTGGCCCAGTTATTCACCTTGGCATTCCGATTTGCACAAAGGGAATAAGCATTTGAGAGAAAATGCAACATGTGTTTCTTATGTTGCTATGAACAGCTTTTTATTCTTTCTCTTTAGGGTCTAGCCAATGCAGAAATAGATAAATAAGTGCTGACTTTCTGTAAGACGTGTCCAATGCTGGGACAAAATAAAAGGGGACACTTATAAATGATAGTGATATCATTTGAGAAAGGGTAAGTTGACACTGAATTTCATGTATATTCACAGACCAAGCATGAAAAAGTCCCCAGCATGATCTTCATTGCATGCTTAGAGCTGGTATTAGCTTTTCAGAGGTGCGGGCCTTTCGAAGGCTCGTTGGTCTAGGGGTATGATTCTCGCTTTGGGTGCGAGAGGTCCCGGGTTCAAATCCCGGACGAGCCCTTTCATTGGTGCTTTTTTAAAGTAGTATTGCAGTATGCATTTCAAAGCCAATATCAATTTTCTCTTTGCAGTAGTGGATGAATATTTGCTAGAGTCTCATGCTTTTAACCTTGCCCTGCCTGAGCAAATAGGAAACATTTCTCTTTAAGCATTTTGCAAAAATGCTGAACTTGCATGGCATATACAAGCGTTCGGCTAGGGCTGTCTGGGAAGGTTGCATGAAAGAAATCTAAAACCAGAGGCCCTTGGAATAGCCTGTTTTGAGAAGTTTCATCACAGAAGAATCAACTGTAGACATCTGTTTCTGTAGTGTAGTGGTTATCACGTTCGCCTCACACGCGAAAGGTCCCCGGTTCGAAACCGGGCAGAAACAGTTGTTATATTGTCTTGGCTGCAATGTTGAGAGGTGCCGTTTTGCCATGAAATTGTCCAGGCCCTGAAGATGGTTTCATGCAGACTCGTTCCAAGAAAGTGAATTCTCTTAAAAACACTAAAGTAATTGGCATGTGGATGTATCTGTTGATTCACAGACCTCGCTTTGAAAAGAGCCCTGCATTCTGTTCATTGCTCACCTAGAACACGCATTAACTTTGGGAATTGTTGGCACCAACAGGCATCTTAGTTTAGTGGAGTGTTTCTGGTGTTTAAGTGCAGAAGCCCTGGGCTCAATTCCTCGGTGACCCTTCTCAAGGTGATGATACAAATGCATCGTCACCTTTAAGTTTAATGTCAGAATTGTTTATTTCTATTTGGTGGTGTATGAATGCTTGCAATAGTATGTTGATTTTTTCTAGCCTTGAATGAATAAAAGCAAATCACTCCTCTTTATGTATTTTTCTAATACATTGATATTTGCATCTCCTTTCCTAGCCTGCATTTTTCATTATCCTACAGGCTGTATATAATAAGTATCAATTCAGGGGCCCTTCTTCTACTCAATTCACAACTGTTCTATCCCGGCATTGATAAGCAATCTACATCTGCTTCTGTTGTGTATTGGTTATCATGTTTACCTGACGTGTGAAAGCCCCATGTTTGACAGTGCGCGTTAACAAAGAGACCAATGATTTTTATTAAAAGTTGTCATGTGTTTTTGTTACCTTGCACCGGCCAAAAAGTGCCGGAAATGACTTCATTTGCAGTCACTTGAAAAGTAGGGATTCTCAAATAAATGGTAAGAGGTTGGAACAAATCTAAAGGAATGCATGGCATATCTATATGTATGTGTACGCAGGTATCCATATATAAAGATAGATAGATAGATAGATAGATAGATAGATAGATAGATAGATAGATAGATAGATAGATAGATAGATAGATAGATAGATAGATAGATAGATAGATAGATAGATAGATAGATAGATAGATAGATAGATAGATAGATAGATAAATAGATAGATAGATAGATAGATAGATAGATAGATAGATAGATAGATATTGGGAGAGAGAGAGCGTTACTATAAACTGAGACTTTATTTTCCATCAAGCTGTCTTTCCTTTCCTTCAGGAGCAGAATGTTCTGATCATCAGCGCTCCAGAATCTAGTGCTTGGTTGGCAAGCATCACACATTGTGATGTGTTAGCTAAGAGTTCCATGTCGTTCAGACTCATATATTCCTCTGTAGTTGTACCTTGGTGATTCAACAAAATGTGGCATCATAAGCAGCATTCTACTGCCATAGACTGGGCGGAAAAAACATTTAGAATTTCACTGAAAAAGAAAAAAAGCATACTTAGGCAGAGCTTTCTGGACAGTAAGGACATTAGAGTAAGTGATGAATAAGCACTGCTTTTGTTAATTTACATAGGCAGAACAGAGACTGCTGGGAAAAGCCTGAAATTAAAGGCCCAGAAAATGCCTGCTTCTGGATAGAACACTAAGAAGGGTTGAAAGTTTTTTCTCTGACCCTGGCCACTCTTACAAGCAATCCTATGATAGTCAGAAGGACCCACCCTAAAAAGGAAGGGACAGCCATTTGGACACTTTCCACCTTTTCTATATCTCGCCTGATCGAGCGCTGATTGAGCGGATTAGCACATGTACTTCTCATTTTGGGAAGGTATTGCTTAGCTTGCTACCAGCAGCTCAGTTATGTTATGATGTTAGAGGCTTGCATGGAATGCTTTAGTCCTGCATTAGGCCGTTTTTATTGCTACTTGCATTCAAGGGAAAGATAATTAGCCAGAATCTGTGGCCCAGTTATTCACCTTGGCATTCCGATTTGCACAAAGGGAATAAGCATTTGAGAGAAAATGCAACATGTGTTTCTTATGTTGCTATGAACAGCTTTTTATTCTTTCTCTTTAGGGTCTAGCCAATGCAGAAATAGATAAATAAGTGCTGACTTTCTGTAAGACGTGTCCAATGCTGGGACAAAATAAAAGGGGACACTTATAAATGATAGTGATATCATTTGAGAAAGGGTAAGTTGACACTGAATTTCATGTATATTCACAGACCAAGCATGAAAAAGTCCCCAGCATGATCTTCATTGCGTGCTTAGAGCTGGTATTAGCTTTTCAGAGGTGCGGGCCTTTCGAAGGCTCGTTGGTCTAGGGGTATGATTCTCGCTTTGGGTGCGAGAGGTCCCGGGTTCAAATCCCGGACGAGCCCTTTCATTGGTGCTTTTTTAAAGTAGTATTGCAGTATGCATTTCAAAGCCAATATCAATTTTCTCTTTGCAGTAGTGGATGAATATTTGCTAGAGTCTCATGCTTTTAACCTTGCCCTGCCTGAGCAAATAGGAAACATTTCTCTTTAAGCATTTTGCAAAAATGCTGAACTTGCATGGCATATACAAGCGTTCAGCTAGGGCTGTCTGGGAAGGTTGCATGAAAGAAATCTAAAACCAGAGGCCCTTGGAATAGCCTGTTTTGAGAAGTTTCATCACAGAAGAATCAACTGTAGACATCTGTTTCTGTAGTGTAGTGGTTATCACGTTCGCCTCACACGCGAAAGGTCCCCGGTTCGAAACCGGGCAGAAACAGTTGTTATATTGTCTTGGCTGCAATGTTGAGAGGTGCCGTTTTGCCATGAAATTGTCCAGGCCCTGAAGATGGTTTCATGCAGACTCGTTCCAAGAAAGTGAATACTCTTAAAAACACTAAAGTAATTGGCATGTGGATGTATCTGTTGATTCACAGACCTCGCTTTGAAAAGAGCCCTGCATTCTGTTCATTGCTCACCTAGAACACGCATTAACTTTGGGAATTGTTGGCACCAACAGGCATCTTAGTTTAGTGGAGTGTTTCTGGTGTTTAAGTGCAGAAGCCCTGGGCTCAATTCCTCGGTGACCCTTCTCAAGGTGATGATACAAATGCATCGTCACCTTTACGTTTAATGTCAGAATTGTTTATTTCTATTTGGTGGTGTATGAATGCTTGCAATAGTATGTTGATTTTTTCTAGCCTTGAATGAATAAAAGCAAATCACTCCTCTTTATGTATTTTTCTAATACATTGATATTTGCATCTCCTTTCCTAGCCTGCATTTTTCATTATCTTACAGGCTGTACATAATAAGTATCAATTCAGGGGCCCTTCTTCTACTCAATTCACAACTGTTCTATCCCGGCATTGATAAGCAATCTACATCTGCTTCTGTTGTGTATTGGTTATCATGTTTACCTGACGTGTGAAAGCCCCATGTTTGACAGTGCGCGTTAACAAAGAGACCAATGATTTTTATTAAAAGTTGTCATGTGTTTTTGTTACCTTGCACCGGCCAAAAAGTGCCGGAAATGACTTCATTTGCAGTCACTTGAAAAGTAGGGATTCTCAAATAAATGGTAAGAGGTTGGAACAAATCTAAAGGAATGCATGGCATATCTATATGTATGTGTACGCAGGTATCCATATATAAAGATAGATAGATAGATAGATAGATAGATAGATAGATAGATAGATAGATAGATAGATAGATAGATAGATAGATAGATAGATAGATAGATAGATAGATAGATAGATAGATAGATAGATAGATAGATAGATAGATAGATAGATAGATAGATAGATATTGGGAGAGAGAGAGCGTTACTATAAACTGAGACTTTATTTTCCATCAAGCTGTCTTTCCTTTCCTTCAGGAGCAGAATGTTCTGATCATCAGCGCTCCAGAATCTAGTGCTTGGTTGGCAAGCATCACACATTGTGATGTGTTAGCTAAGAGTTCCATGTCGTTCAGACTCATATATTCCTCTGTAGTTGTACCTTGGTGATTCAACAAAATGTGGCATCATAAGCAGCATTCTACTGCCATAGACTGGGCAGAAAAAACATTTAGAATTTCACTGAAAAAGAAAAAAAGCATACTTAGGCAGAGCTTTCTGGACAGTAAGGACATTAGAGTAAGTGATGAATAAGCACTGCTTTTGTTAATTTACATAGGCAGAACAGAGACTGCTGGGAAAAGCCTGAAATTAAAGGCCCAGAAAATGCCTGCTTCTGGATAGAACACTAAGAAGGGTTGAAAGTTTTTTCTCTGACCCTGGCCACTCTTACAAGCAATCCTATGATAGTCAGAAGGACCCACCCTAAAAAGGAAGGGACAGCCATTTGGACCCTTTCCACCTTTTCTATATCTCGCCTGATCGAGCGCTGATTGAGCGGATTAGCACATGTACTTCTCATTTTGGGAAGGTATTGCTTAGCTTGCTACCAGCAGCTCAGTTATGTTATGATGTTAGAGGCTTGCAAGGAATGCTTTAGTCCTGCATTAGGCCGTTTTTATTGCTACTTGCATTCAAGGGAAAGATAATTAGCCAGAATCTGTGGCCCAGTTATTCACCTTGGCATTCCGATTTGCACAAAGGGAATAAGCATTTGAGAGAAAATGCAACATGTGTTTCTTATGTTGCTATGAACAGCTTTTTATTCTTTCTCTTTAGGGTCTAGCCAATGCAGAAATAGATAAATAAGTGCTGACTTTCTGTAAGACGTGTCCAATGCTGGGACAAAATAAAAGGGGACACTTATAAATGATAGTGATATCATTTGAGAAAGGGTAAGTTGACACTGAATTTCATGTATATTCACAGACCAAGCATGAAAAAGTCCCCAGCATGATCTTCATTGCGTGCTTAGAGCTGGTATTAGCTTTTCAGAGGTGCGGGCCTTTCGAAGGCTCGTTGGTCTAGGGGTATGATTCTCGCTTTGGGTGCGAGAGGTCCCGGGTTCAAATCCTGGACGAGCCCTTTCATTGGTGCTTTTTTAAAGTAGTATTGCAGTATGCATTTCAAAGCCAATATCAATTTTCTCTTTGCAGTAGTGGATGAATATTTGCTAGAGTCTCATGCTTTTAACCTTGCCCTGCCTGAGCAAATAGGAAACATTTCTCTTTAAGCATTTTGCAAAAATGCTGAACTTGCATGGCATATACAAGCGTTCGGCTAGGGCTGTCTGGGAAGGTTGCATGAAAGAAATCTAAAACCAGAGGCCCTTGGAATAGCCTGTTTTGAGAAGTTTCATCACAGAAGAATCAACTGTAGACATCTGTTTCTGTAGTGTAGTGGTTATCACGTTCGCCTCACACGCGAAAGGTCCCCGGTTCGAAACCGGGCAGAAACAGTTGTTATATTGTCTTGGCTGCAATGTTGAGAGGTGCCGTTTTGCCATGAAATTGTCCAGGCCCTGAAGATGGTTTCATGCAGACTCGTTCCAAGAAAGTGAATTCTCTTAAAAACACTAAAGTAATTGGCATGTGGATGTATCTGTTGATTCACAGACCTCGCTTTGAAAAGAGCCCTGCATTCTGTTCATTGCTCACCTAGAACACGCATTAACTTTGGGAATTGTTGGCACCAACAGGCATCTTAGTTTAGTGGAGTGTTTCTGGTGTTTAAGTGCAGAAGCCCTGGGCTCAATTCCTCGGTGACCCTTCTCAAGGTGATGATACAAATGCATCGTCACCTTTAAGTTTAATGTCAGAATTGTTTATTTCTATTTGGTGGTGTATGAATGCTTGCAATAGTATGTTGATTTTTTCTAGCCTTGAATGAATAAAAGCAAATCACTCCTCTTTATGTATTTTTCTAATACATTGATATTTGCATCTCCTTTCCTAGCCTGCATTTTTCATTATCCTACAGGCTGTATATAATAAGTATCAATTCAGGGGCCCTTCTTCTACTCAATTCACAACTGTTCTATCCCGGCATTGATAAGCAATCTACATCTGCTTCTGTTGTGTATTGGTTATCATGTTTACCTGACGTGTGAAAGCCCCATGTTTGACAGTGCGCGTTAACAAAGAGACCAATGATTTTTATTAAAAGTTGTCATGTGTTTTTGTTACCTTGCACCGGCCAAAAAGTGCCGGAAATGACTTCATTTGCAGTCACTTGAAAAGTAGGGATTCTCAAATAAATGGTAAGAGGTTGGAACAAATCTAAAGGAATGCATGGCATATCTATATGTATGTGTACGCAGGTATCCATATATAAAGATAGATAGATAGATAGATAGATAGATAGATAGATAGATAGATAGATAGATAGATAGATAGATAGATAGATAGATAGATAGATAGATAGATAGATAGATAGATAGATAGATAGATAGATAGATAGATAGATAGATAGATAGATAGATAGATAGATAGATATTGGGAGAGAGAGAGCGTTACTATAAACTGAGACTTTATTTTCCATCAAGCTGTCTTTCCTTTCCTTCAGGAGCAGAATGTTCTGATCATCAGCGCTCCAGAATCTAGTGCTTGGTTGGCAAGCATCACACATTGTGATGTGTTAGCTAAGAGTTCCATGTCGTTCAGACTCATATATTCCTCTGTAGTTGTACCTTGGTGATTCAACAAAATGTGGCATCATAAGCAGCATTCTACTGCCATAGACTGGGCGGAAAAAACATTTAGAATTTCACTGAAAAAGAAAAAAAGCATACTTAGGCAGAGCTTTCTGGACAGTAAGGACATTAGAGTAAGTGATGAATAAGCACTGCTTTTGTTAATTTACATAGGCAGAACAGAGACTGCTGGGAAAAGCCTGAAATTAAAGGCCCAGAAAATGCCTGCTTCTGGATAGAACACTAAGAAGGGTTGAAAGTTTTTTCTCTGACCCTGGCCACTCTTACAAGCAATCCTATGATAGTCAGAAGGACCCACACTAAAAAGGAAGGGACAGCCATTTGGACCCTTTCCACCTTTTCTATATCTCGCCTGATCGAGCCTGATCGAGCGCTGATTGAGCGGATTAGCACATGTACTTCTCATTTTGGGAAGGTATTGCTTAGCTTGCTACCAGCAGCTCAGTTATGTTATGATGTTAGAGGCTTGCAAGGAATGCTTTAGTCCTGCATTAGGCCGTTTTTATTGCTACTTGCATTCAAGGGAAAGATAATTAGCCAGAATCTGTGGCCCAGTTATTCATCTTGGCATTCCGATTTGCACAAAGGGAATAAGCATTTGAGAGAAAATGCAACATGTGTTTCTTATGTTGCTATGAACAGCTTTTTATCCTTTCTCTTTAGGGTCTAGCCAATGCAGAAATAGATAAATAAGTGCTGACTTTCTGTAAGACGTGTCCAATGCTGGGACAAAATAAAAGGGGACACTTATAAATGATAGTGATATCATTTGAGAAAGGGTAAGTTGACACTGAATTTCATGTATATTCACAGACCAAGCATGAAAAAGTCCCCAGCATGATCTTCATTGCGTGCTTAGAGCTGGTATTAGCTTTTCAGAGGTGCGGGCCTTTCGAAGGCTCGTTGGTCTAGGGGTATGATTCTCGCTTTGGGTGTGAGAGGTCCCGGGTTCAAATCCCGGACGAGCCCTTTCATTGGTGCTTTTTTAAAGTAGTATTGCAGTATGCATTTCAAAGCCAATATCAATTTTCTCTTTGCAGTAGTGGATGAATATTTGCTAGAGTCTCATGCTTTTAACCTTGCCCTGCCTGAGCAAATAGGAAACATTTCTCTTTAAGCATTTTGCAAAAATGCTGAACTTGCATGGCATATACAAGCGTTCGGCTAGGGCTGTCTGGGAAGGTTGCATGAAAGAAATCTAAAACCAGAGGCCCTTGGAATAGCCTGTTTTGAGAAGTTTCATCACAGAAGAATCAACTGTAGACATCTGTTTCTGTAGTGTAGTGGTTATCACGTTCGCCTCACACGCGAAAGGTCCCCGGTTCGAAACCGGGCAGAAACAGTTGTTATATTGTCTTGGCTGCAATGTTGAGAGGTGCCGTTTTGCCATGAAATTGTCCAGGCCCTGAAGATGGTTTCATGCAGACTCGTTCCAAGAAAGTGAATTCTCTTAAAAACACTAAAGTAATTGGCATGTGGATGTATCTGTTGATTCACAGACCTCGCTTTGAAAAGAGCCCTGCATTCTGTTCATTGCTCACCTAGAACACGCATTAACTTTGGGAATTGTTGGCACCAACAGGCATCTTAGTTTAGTGGAGTGTTTCTGGTGTTTAAGTGCAGAAGCCCTGGGCTCAATTCCTCGGTGACCCTTCTCAAGGTGATGATACAAATGCATCGTCACCTTTACGTTTAATGTCAGAATTGTTTATTTCTATTTGGTGGTGTATGAATGCTTGCAATAGTGTGTTGATTTTTTCTAGCCTTGAATGAATAAAAGCAAATCACTCCTCTTTATGTATTTTTCTAATACATTGATATTTGCATCTCCTTTCCTAGCCTGCATTTTTCATTATCTTACAGGCTGTATATAATAAGTATCAATTCAGGGGCCCTTCTTCTACTCAATTCACAACTGTTCTATCCCGGCATTGATAAGCAATCTACATCTGCTTCTGTTGTGTATTGGTTATCATGTTTACCTGACGTGTGAAAGCCCCATGTTTGACAGTGCGCGTTAACAAAGAGACCAATGATTTTTATTAAAAGTTGTCATGTGTTTTTGTTACCTTGCACCGGCCAAAAAGTGCCGGAAATGACTTCATTTGCAGTCACTTGAAAAGTAGGGATTCTCAAATAAATGGTAAGAGGTTGGAACAAATCTAAAGGAATGCATGGCATATCTATATGTATGTGTACGCAGGTATCCGTATGTGTACGCAGGTATCCATATATAAAGATAGATAGATAGATAGATAGATAGATAGATAGATAGATAGATAGATAGATAGATAGATAGATAGATAGATAGATAGATAGATAGATAGATAGATAGATAGATAGATAGATAGATAGATAGATAGATAGATAGATAGATAGATATTGGGAGAGAGAGAGCGTTACTATAAACTGAGACTTTATTTTCCATCAAGCTGTCTTTCCTTTCCTTCAGGAGCAGAATGTTCTGATCATCAGCGCTCCAGAATCTAGTGCTTGGTTGGCAAGCATCACACATTGTGATGTGTTAGCTAAGAGTTCCATGTCGTTCAGACTCATATATTCCTCTGTAGTTGTACCTTGGTGATTCAACAAAATGTGGCATCATAAGCAGCATTCTACTGCCATAGACTGGGCGGAAAAAACATTTAGAATTTCACTGAAAAAGAAAAAAAGCATACTTAGGCAGAGCTTTCTGGACAGTAAGGACATTAGAGTAAGTGATGAATAAGCACTGCTTTTGTTAATTTACATAGGCAGAACAGAGACTGCTGGGAAAAGCCTGAAATTAAAGGCCCAGAAAATGCCTGCTTCTGGATAGAACACTAAGAAGGGTTGAAAGTTTTTTCTCTGACCCTGGCCACTCTTACAAGCAATCCTATGATAGTCAGAAGGACCCACACTAAAAAGGAAGGGACAGCCATTTGGACCCTTTCCACCTTTTCTATATCTCGCCTGATCGAGCCTGATCGAGCGCTGATTGAGCGGATTAGCACATGTACTTCTCATTTTGGGAAGGTATTGCTTAGCTTGCTACCAGCAGCTCAGTTATGTTATGATGTTAGAGGCTTGCAAGGAATGCTTTAGTCCTGCATTAGGCCGTTTTTATTGCTACTTGCATTCAAGGGAAAGATAATTAGCCAGAATCTGTGGCCCAGTTATTCATCTTGGCATTCCGATTTGCACAAAGGGAATAAGCATTTGAGAGAAAATGCAACATGTGTTTCTTATGTTGCTATGAACAGCTTTTTATCCTTTCTCTTTAGGGTCTAGCCAATGCAGAAATAGATAAATAAGTGCTGACTTTCTGTAAGACGTGTCCAATGCTGGGACAAAATAAAAGGGGACACTTATAAATGATAGTGATATCATTTGAGAAAGGGTAAGTTGACACTGAATTTCATGTATATTCACAGACCAAGCATGAAAAAGTCCCCAGCATGATCTTCATTGCGTGCTTAGAGCTGGTATTAGCTTTTCAGAGGTGCGGGCCTTTCGAAGGCTCGTTGGTCTAGGGGTATGATTCTCGCTTTGGGTGTGAGAGGTCCCGGGTTCAAATCCCGGACGAGCCCTTTCATTGGTGCTTTTTTAAAGTAGTATTGCAGTATGCATTTCAAAGCCAATATCAATTTTCTCTTTGCAGTAGTGGATGAATATTTGCTAGAGTCTCATGCTTTTAACCTTGCCCTGCCTGAGCAAATAGGAAACATTTCTCTTTAAGCATTTTGCAAAAATGCTGAACTTGCATGGCATATACAAGCGTTCGGCTAGGGCTGTCTGGGAAGGTTGCATGAAAGAAATCTAAAACCAGAGGCCCTTGGAATAGCCTGTTTTGAGAAGTTTCATCACAGAAGAATCAACTGTAGACATCTGTTTCTGTAGTGTAGTGGTTATCACGTTCGCCTCACACGCGAAAGGTCCCCGGTTCGAAACCGGGCAGAAACAGTTGTTATATTGTCTTGGCTGCAATGTTGAGAGGTGCCGTTTTGCCATGAAATTGTCCAGGCCCTGAAGATGGTTTCATGCAGACTCGTTCCAAGAAAGTGAATTCTCTTAAAAACACTAAAGTAATTGGCATGTGGATGTATCTGTTGATTCACAGACCTCGCTTTGAAAAGAGCCCTGCATTCTGTTCATTGCTCACCTAGAACACGCATTAACTTTGGGAATTGTTGGCACCAACAGGCATCTTAGTTTAGTGGAGTGTTTCTGGTGTTTAAGTGCAGAAGCCCTGGGCTCAATTCCTCGGTGACCCTTCTCAAGGTGATGATACAAATGCATCGTCACCTTTACGTTTAATGTCAGAATTGTTTATTTCTATTTGGTGGTGTATGAATGCTTGCAATAGTGTGTTGATTTTTTCTAGCCTTGAATGAATAAAAGCAAATCACTCCTCTTTATGTATTTTTCTAATACATTGATATTTGCATCTCCTTTCCTAGCCTGCATTTTTCATTATCTTACAGGCTGTATATAATAAGTATCAATTCAGGGGCCCTTCTTCTACTCAATTCACAACTGTTCTATCCCGGCATTGATAAGCAATCTACATCTGCTTCTGTTGTGTATTGGTTATCATGTTTACCTGACGTGTGAAAGCCCCATGTTTGACAGTGCGCGTTAACAAAGAGACCAATGATTTTTATTAAAAGTTGTCATGTGTTTTTGTTACCTTGCACCGGCCAAAAAGTGCCGGAAATGACTTCATTTGCAGTCACTTGAAAAGTAGGGATTCTCAAATAAATGGTAAGAGGTTGGAACAAATCTAAAGGAATGCATGGCATATCTATATGTATGTGTACACAGGTATCCATATATAAAGATAGATAGATAGATAGATAGATAGATAGATAGATAGATAGATAGATAGATAGATAGATAGATAGATAGATAGATAGATAGATAGATAGATAGATAGATAGATAGATAGATAGATAGATAGATAGATAGATAGATAGATAGATAGATAGATAGATAGATAGATAGATAGATAGATAGATAGATAGATAGATAGATAGATATTGGGAGAGAGAGAGCGTTACTATAAACTGAGACTTTATTTTCCATCAAGCTGTCTTTCCTTTCCTTCAGGAGCAGAATGTTCTGATCATCAGCGCTCCAGAATCTAGTGCTTGGTTGGCAAGCATCACACATTGTGATGTGTTAGCTAAGAGTTCCATGTCGTTCAGACTCATATATTCCTCTGTAGTTGTACCTTGGTGATTCAACAAAATGTGGCATCATAAGCAGCATTCTACTGCCATAGACTGGGCAGAAAAAACATTTAGAATTTCACTGAAAAAGAAAAAAAGCATACTTAGGCAGAGCTTTCTGGACAGTAAGGACATTAGAGTAAGTGATGAATAAGCACTGCTTTTGTTAATTTACATAGGCAGAACAGAGACTGCTGGGAAAAGCCTGAAATTAAAGGCACAGAAAATGCCTGCTTCTGGATAGAACACTAAGAAGGGTTGAAAGTTTTTTCTCTGACCCTGGCCACTCTTACAAGCAATCCTATGATAGTCAGAAGGACCCACCCTAAAAAGGAAGGGACAGCCATTTGGACCCTTTCCACCTTTTCTATATCTCGCCTGATCGAGCCTGATCGAGCGCTGATTGAGCGGATTAGCACATGTACTTCTCATTTTGGGAAGGTATTGCTTAGCTTGCTACCAGCAGCTCAGTTATGTTATGATGTTAGAGGCTTGCAAGGAATGCTTTAGTCCTGCATTAGGCCGTTTTTATTGCTACTTGCATTCAAGGGAAAGATAATTAGCCAGAATCTGTGGCCCAGTTATTCACCTTGGCATTCCGATTTGCACAAAGGGAATAAGCATTTGAGAGAAAATGCAACATGTGTTTCTTATGTTGCTATGAACAGCTTTTTATTCTTTCTCTTTAGGGTCTAGCCAATGCAGAAATAGATAAATAAGTGCTGACTTTCTGTAAGACGTGTCCAATGCTGGGACAAAATAAAAGGGGACACTTATAAATGATAGTGATATCATTTGAGAAAGGGTAAGTTGACACTGAATTTCATGTATATTCACAGACCAAGCATGAAAAAGTCCCCAGCATGATCTTCATTGCGTGCTTAGAGCTGGTATTAGCTTTTCAGAGGTGCGGGCCTTTCGAAGGCTCGTTGGTCTAGGGGTATGATTCTCGCTTTGGGTGCGAGAGGTCCCGGGTTCAAATCCCGGACGAGCCCTTTCATTGGTGCTTTTTTAAAGTAGTATTGCAGTATGCATTTCAAAGCCAATATCAATTTTCTCTTTGCAGTAGTGGATGAATATTTGCTAGAGTCTCATGCTTTTAACCTTGCCCTGCCTGAGCAAATAGGAAACATTTCTCTTTAAGCATTTTGCAAAAATGCTGAACTTGCATGGCATATACAAGCGTTCAGCTAGGGCTGTCTGGGAAGGTTGCATGAAAGAAATCTAAAACCAGAGGCCCTTGGAATAGCCTGTTTTGAGAAGTTTCATCACAGAAGAATCAACTGTAGACATCTGTTTCTGTAGTGTAGTGGTTATCACGTTCGCCTCACACGCGAAAGGTCCCCGGTTCGAAACCGGGCAGAAACAGTTGTTATATTGTCTTGGCTGCAATATTGAGAGGTGCCGTTTTGCCATGAAATTGTCCAGGCCCTGAAGATGGTTTCATGCAGACTCGTTCCAAGAAAGTGAATTCTCTTAAAAACACTAAAGTAATTGGCATGTGGATGTATCTGTTGATTCACAGACCTCGCTTTGAAAAGAGCCCTGCATTCTGTTCATTGCTCACCTAGAACACGCATTAACTTTGGGAATTGTTGGCACCAACAGGCATCTTAGTTTAGTGGAGTGTTTCTGGTGTTTAAGTGCAGAAGCCCTGGGCTCAATTCCTCGGTGACCCTTCTCAAGGTGATGATACAAATGCATCGTCACCTTTACGTTTAATGTCAGAATTGTTTATTTCTATTTGGTGGTGTATGAATGCTTGCAATAGTATGTTGATTTTTTCTAGACTTGAATGAATAAAAGCAAATCACTCCTCTTTATGTATTTTTCTAATACATTGATATTTGCATCTCCTTTCCTAGCCTGCATTTTTCATTATCTTACAGGCTGTATATAATAAGTATCAATTCAGGGGCCCTTCTTCTACTCAATTCACAACTGTTCTATCCCGGCATTGATAAGCAATCTACATCTGCTTCTGTTGTGTATTGGTTATCATGTTTACCTGACGTGTGAAAGCCCCATGTTTGACAGTGCGCGTTAACAAAGAGACCAATGATTTTTATTAAAAGTTGTCATGTGTTTTTGTTACCTTGCACCGGCCAAAAAGTGCCGGAAATGACTTCATTTGCAGTCACTTGAAAAGTAGGGATTCTCAAATAAATGGTAAGAGGTTGGAACAAATCTAAAGGAATGCATGGCATATCTATATGTATGTGTACGCAGGTATCCATATATAAAGATAGATAGATAGATAGATAGATAGATAGATAGATAGATAGATAGATAGATAGATAGATAGATAGATAGATAGATAGATAGATAGATAGATAGATAGATAGATAGATAGATAGATAGATAGATAGATAGATAGATAGATAGATAGATAGATAGATAGATATTGGGAGAGAGAGAGCGTTACTATAAACTGAGACTTTATTTTCCATCAAGCTGTCTTTCCTTTCCTTCAGGAGCAGAATGTTCTGATCATCAGCGCTCCAGAATCTAGTGCTTGGTTGGCAAGCATCACACATTGTGATGTGTTAGCTAAGAGTTCCATGTCGTTCAGACTCATATATTCCTCTGTAGTTGTACCTTGGTGATTCAACAAAATGTGGCATCATAAGCAGCATTCTACTGCCATAGACTGGGCAGAAAAAACATTTAGAATTTCACTGAAAAAGAAAAAAAGCATACTTAGGCAGAGCTTTCTGGACAGTAAGGACATTAGAGTAAGTGATGAATAAGCACTGCTTTTGTTAATTTACATAGGCAGAACAGAGACTGCTGGGAAAAGCCTGAAATTAAAGGCCCAGAAAATGCCTGCTTCTGGATAGAACACTAAGAAGGGTTGAAAGTTTTTTCTCTGACCCTGGCCACTCTTACAAGCAATCCTATGATAGTCAGAAGGACCCACCCTAAAAAGGAAGGGACAGCCATTTGGACCCTTTCCACCTTTTCTATATCTCACCTGATCGAGCGCTGATTGAGCGGATTAGCACATGTACTTCTCATTTTGGGAAGGTATTGCTTAGCTTGCTACCAGCAGCTCAGTTATGTTATGATGTTAGAGGCTTGCAAGGAATGCTTTAGTCCTGCATTAGGCCGTTTTTATTGCTACTTGCATTCAAGGGAAAGATAATTAGCCAGAATCTGTGGCCCAGTTATTCACCTTGGCATTCCGATTTGCACAAAGGGAATAAGCATTTGAGAGAAAATGCAACATGTGTTTCTTATGTTGCTATGAACAGCTTTTTATTCTTTCTCTTTAGGGTCTAGCCAATGCAGAAATAGATAAATAAGTGCTGACTTTCTGTAAGACGTGTCCAATGCTGGGACAAAATAAAAGGGGACACTTATAAATGATAGTGATATCATTTGAGAAAGGGTAAGTTGACACTGAATTTCATGTATATTCACAGACCAAGCATGAAAAAGTCCCCAGCATGATCTTCATTGCGTGCTTAGAGCTGGTATTAGCTTTTCAGAGGTGCGGGCCTTTGGAAGGCTCGTTGGTCTAGGGGTATGATTCTCGCTTTGGGTGCGAGAGGTCCCGGGTTCAAATCCCGGACGAGCCCTTTCATTGGTGCTTTTTTAAAGTAGTATTGCAGTATGCATTTCAAAGCCAATATCAATTTTCTCTTTGCAGTAGTGGATGAATATTTGCTAGAGTCTCATGCTTTTAACCTTGCCCTGCCTGAGCAAATAGGAAACATTTCTCTTTAAGCATTTTGCAAAAATGCTGAACTTGCATGGCATATACAAGCGTTCAGCTAGGGCTGTCTGGGAAGGTTGCATGAAAGAAATCTAAAACCAGAGGCCCTTGGAATAGCCTGTTTTGAGAAGTTTCATCACAGAAGAATCAACTGTAGACATCTGTTTCTGTAGTGTAGTGGTTATCACGTTCGCCTCACACGCGAAAGGTCCCCGGTTCGAAACCGGGCAGAAACAGTTGTTATATTGTCTTGGCTGCAATATTGAGAGGTGCCGTTTTGCCATGAAATTGTCCAGGCCCTGAAGATGGTTTCATGCAGACTCGTTCCAAGAAAGTGAATTCTCTTAAAAACACTAAAGTAATTGGCATGTGGATGTATCTGTTGATTCACAGACCTCGCTTTGAAAAGAGCCCTGCATTCTGTTCATTGCTCACCTAGAACACGCATTAACTTTGGGAATTGTTGGCACCAACAGGCATCTTAGTTTAGTGGAGTGTTTCTGGTGTTTAAGTGCAGAAGCCCTGGGCTCAATTCCTCGGTGACCCTTCTCAAGGTGATGATACAAATGCATCGTCACCTTTACGTTTAATGTCAGAATTGTTTATTTCTATTTGGTGGTGTATGAATGCTTGCAATAGTATGTTGATTTTTTCTAGACTTGAATGAATAAAAGCAAATCACTCCTCTTTATGTATTTTTCTAATACATTGATATTTGCATCTCCTTTCCTAGCCTGCATTTTTCATTATCTTACAGGCTGTATATAATAAGTATCAATTCAGGGGCCCTTCTTCTACTCAATTCACAACTGTTCTATCCCGGCATTGATAAGCAATCTACATCTGCTTCTGTTGTGTATTGGTTATCATGTTTACCTGACGTGTGAAAGCCCCATGTTTGACAGTGCGCGTTAACAAAGAGACCAATGATTTTTATTAAAAGTTGTCATGTGTTTTTGTTACCTTGCACCGGCCAAAAAGTGCCGGAAATGACTTCATTTGCAGTCACTTGAAAAGTAGGGATTCTCAAATAAATGGTAAGAGGTTGGAACAAATCTAAAGGAATGCATGGCATATCTATATGTATGTGTACGCAGGTATCCATATATAAAGATAGATAGATAGATAGATAGATAGATAGATAGATAGATAGATAGATAGATAGATAGATAGATAGATAGATAGATAGATAGATAGATAGATAGATAGATAGATAGATAGATAGATAGATAGATAGATAGATAGATAGATAGATAGATAGATAGATAGATAGATAGATATTGGGAGAGAGAGAGCGTTACTATAAACTGAGACTTTATTTTCCATCAAGCTGTCTTTCCTTTCCTTCAGGAGCAGAATGTTCTGATCATCAGCGCTCCAGAATCTAGTGCTTGGTTGGCAAGCATCACACATTGTGATGTGTTAGCTAAGAGTTCCATGTCGTTCAGACTCATATATTCCTCTGTAGTTGTACCTTGGTGATTCAACAAAATGTGGCATCATAAGCAGCATTCTACTGCCATAGACTGGGCAGAAAAAACATTTAGAATTTCACTGAAAAAGAAAAAAAGCATACTTAGGCAGAGCTTTCTGGACAGTAAGGACATTAGAGTAAGTGATGAATAAGCACTGCTTTTGTTAATTTACATAGGCAGAACAGAGACTGCTGGGAAAAGCCTGAAATTAAAGGCCCAGAAAATGCCTGCTTCTGGATAGAACACTAAGAAGGGTTGAAAGTTTTTTCTCTGACCCTGGCCACTCTTACAAGCAATCCTATGATAGTCAGAAGGACCCACCCTAAAAAGGAAGGGACAGCCATTTGGACCCTTTCCACCTTTTCTATATCTCACCTGATCGAGCGCTGATTGAGCGGATTAGCACATGTACTTCTCATTTTGGGAAGGTATTGCTTAGCTTGCTACCAGCAGCTCAGTTATGTTATGATGTTAGAGGCTTGCAAGGAATGCTTTAGTCCTGCATTAGGCCGTTTTTATTGCTACTTGCATTCAAGGGAAAGATAATTAGCCAGAATCTGTGGCCCAGTTATTCACCTTGGCATTCCGATTTGCACAAAGGGAATAAGCATTTGAGAGAAAATGCAACATGTGTTTCTTATGTTGCTATGAACAGCTTTTTATTCTTTCTCTTTAGGGTCTAGCCAATGCAGAAATAGATAAATAAGTGCTGACTTTCTGTAAGACGTGTCCAATGCTGGGACAAAATAAAAGGGGACACTTATAAATGATAGTGATATCATTTGAGAAAGGGTAAGTTGACACTGAATTTCATGTATATTCACAGACCAAGCATGAAAAAGTCCCCAGCATGATCTTCATTGCGTGCTTAGAGCTGGTATTAGCTTTTCAGAGGTGCGGGCCTTTCGAAGGCTCGTTGGTCTAGGGGTATGATTCTCGCTTTGGGTGCGAGAGGTCCCGGGTTCAAATCCCGGACGAGCCCTTTCATTGGTGCTTTTTTAAAGTAGTATTGCAGTATGCATTTCAAAGCCAATATCAATTTTCTCTTTGCAGTAGTGGATGAATATTTGCTAGAGTCTCATGCTTTTAACCTTGCCCTGCCTGAGCAAATAGGAAACATTTCTCTTTAAGCATTTTGCAAAAATGCTGAACTTGCATGGCATATACAAGCGTTCAGCTAGGGCTGTCTGGGAAGGTTGCATGAAAGAAATCTAAAACCAGAGGCCCTTGGAATAGCCTGTTTTGAGAAGTTTCATCACAGAAGAATCAACTGTAGACATCTGTTTCTGTAGTGTAGTGGTTATCACGTTCGCCTCACACGCGAAAGGTCCCCGGTTCGAAACCGGGCAGAAACAGTTGTTATATTGTCTTGGCTGCAATGTTGAGAGGTGCCGTTTTGCCATGAAATTGTCCAGGCCCTGAAGATGGTTTCATGCATACTCGTTCCAAGAAAGTGAATTCTCTTAAAAACACTAAAGTAATTGGCATGTGGATGTATCTGTTGATTCACAGACCTCGCTTTGAAAAGAGCCCTGCATTCTGTTCATTGCTCACCTAGAACACGCATTAACTTTGGGAATTGTTGGCACCAACAGGCATCTTAGTTTAGTGGAGTGTTTCTGGTGTTTAAGTGCAGAAGCCCTGGGCTCAATTCCTCGGTGACCCTTCTCAAGGTGATGATACAAATGCATCGTCACCTTTACGTTTAATGTCAGAATTGTTTATTTCTATTTGGTGGTGTATGAATGCTTGCAATAGTATGTTGATTTTTTCTAGACTTGAATGAATAAAAGCAAATCACTCCTCTTTATGTATTTTTCTAATACATTGATATTTGCATCTCCTTTCCTAGCCTGCATTTTTCATTATCTTACAGGCTGTATATAATAAGTATCAATTCAGGGGCCCTTCTTCTACTCAATTCACAACTGTTCTATCCCGGCATTGATAAGCAATCTACATCTGCTTCTGTTGTGTATTGGTTATCATGTTTACCTGACGTGTGAAAACCCCATGTTTGACAGTGCGCGTTAACAAAGAGACCAATGATTTTTATTAAAAGTTGTCATGTGTTTTTGTTACCTTGCACCGGCCAAAAAGTGCCGGAAATGACTTCATTTGCAGTCACTTGAAAAGTAGGGATTCTCAAATAAATGGTAAGAGGTTGGAACAAATCTAAAGGAATGCATGGCATATCTATATGTATGTGTACGCAGGTATCCATATATAAAGATAGATAGATAGATAGATAGATAGATAGATAGATAGATAGATAGATAGATAGATAGATAGATAGATAGATAGATAGATAGATAGATAGATAGATAGATAGATAGATAGATAGATAGATAGATAGATAGATAGATAGATATTGGGAGAGAGAGAGCGTTACTATAAACTGAGACTTTATTTTCCATCAAGCTGTCTTTCCTTTCCTTCAGGAGCAGAATGTTCTGATCATCAGCGCTCCAGAATCTAGTGCTTGGTTGGCAAGCATCACACATTGTGATGTGTTAGCTAAGAGTTCCATGTCGTTCAGACTCATATATTCCTCTGTAGTTGTACCTTGGTGATTCAACAAAATGTGGCATCATAAGCAGCATTCTACTGCCATAGACTGGGCGGAAAAAACATTTAGAATTTCACTGAAAAAGAAAAAAAGCATACTTAGGCAGAGCTTTCTGGACAGTAAGGACATTAGAGTAAGTGATGAATAAGCACTGCTTTTGTTAATTTACATAGGCAGAACAGAGACTGCTGGGAAAAGCCTGAAATTAAAGGCCCAGAAAATGCCTGCTTCTGGATAGAACACTAAGAAGGGTTGAAAGTTTTTTCTCTGACCCTGGCCACTCTTACAAGCAATCCTATGATAGTCAGAAGGACCCACACTAAAAAGGAAGGGACAGCCATTTGGACCCTTTCCACCTTTTCTATATCTCGCCTGATCGAGCCTGATCGAGCGCTGATTGAGCGGATTAGCACATGTACTTCTCATTTTGGGAAGGTATTGCTTAGCTTGCTACCAGCAGCTCAGTTATGTTATGATGTTAGAGGCTTGCAAGGAATGCTTTAGTCCTGCATTAGGCCGTTTTTATTGCTACTTGCATTCAAGGGAAAGATAATTAGCCAGAATCTGTGGCCCAGTTATTCATCTTGGCATTCCGATTTGCACAAAGGGAATAAGCATTTGAGAGAAAATGCAACATGTGTTTCTTATGTTGCTATGAACAGCTTTTTATCCTTTCTCTTTAGGGTCTAGCCAATGCAGAAATAGATAAATAAGTGCTGACTTTCTGTAAGACGTGTCCAATGCTGGGACAAAATAAAAGGGGACACTTATAAATGATAGTGATATCATTTGAGAAAGGGTAAGTTGACACTGAATTTCATGTATATTCACAGACCAAGCATGAAAAAGTCCCCAGCATGATCTTCATTGCGTGCTTAGAGCTGGTATTAGCTTTTCAGAGGTGCGGGCCTTTCGAAGGCTCGTTGGTCTAGGGGTATGATTCTCGCTTTGGGTGTGAGAGGTCCCGGGTTCAAATCCCGGACGAGCCCTTTCATTGGTGCTTTTTTAAAGTAGTATTGCAGTATGCATTTCAAAGCCAATATCAATTTTCTCTTTGCAGTAGTGGATGAATATTTGCTAGAGTCTCATGCTTTTAACCTTGCCCTGCCTGAGCAAATAGGAAACATTTCTCTTTAAGCATTTTGCAAAAATGCTGAACTTGCATGGCATATACAAGCGTTCGGCTAGGGCTGTCTGGGAAGGTTGCATGAAAGAAATCTAAAACCAGAGGCCCTTGGAATAGCCTGTTTTGAGAAGTTTCATCACAGAAGAATCAACTGTAGACATCTGTTTCTGTAGTGTAGTGGTTATCACGTTCGCCTCACACGCGAAAGGTCCCCGGTTCGAAACCGGGCAGAAACAGTTGTTATATTGTCTTGGCTGCAATGTTGAGAGGTGCCGTTTTGCCATGAAATTGTCCAGGCCCTGAAGATGGTTTCATGCAGACTCGTTCCAAGAAAGTGAATTCTCTTAAAAACACTAAAGTAATTGGCATGTGGATGTATCTGTTGATTCACAGACCTCGCTTTGAAAAGAGCCCTGCATTCTGTTCATTGCTCACCTAGAACACGCATTAACTTTGGGAATTGTTGGCACCAACAGGCATCTTAGTTTAGTGGAGTGTTTCTGGTGTTTAAGTGCAGAAGCCCTGGGCTCAATTCCTCGGTGACCCTTCTCAAGGTGATGATACAAATGCATCGTCACCTTTACGTTTAATGTCAGAATTGTTTATTTCTATTTGGTGGTGTATGAATGCTTGCAATAGTATGTTGATTTTTTCTAGCCTTGAATGAATAAAAGCAAATCACTCCTCTTTATGTATTTTTCTAATACATTGATATTTGCATCTCCTTTCCTAGCCTGCATTTTTCATTATCTTACAGGCTGTATATAATAAGTATCAATTCAGGGGCCCTTCTTCTACTCAATTCACAACTGTTCTATCCCGGCATTGATAAGCAATCTACATCTGCTTCTGTTGTGTATTGGTTATCATGTTTACCTGACGTGTGAAAGCCCCATGTTTGACAGTGCGCGTTAACAAAGAGACCAATGATTTTTATTAAAAGTTGTCATGTGTTTTTGTTACCTTGCACCAGCCAAAAAGTGCCGGAAATGACTTCATTTGCAGTCACTTGAAAAGTAGGGATTCTCAAATAAATGGTAAGAGGTTGGAACAAATCTAAAGGAATGCATGGCATATCTATATGTATGTGTACGCAGGTATCCATATATAAAGATAGATAGATAGATAGATAGATAGATAGATAGATAGATAGATAGATAGATAGATAGATAGATAGATAGATAGATAGATAGATAGATAGATAGATAGATAGATAGATAGATAGATAGATAGATAGATAGATAGATAGATAGATAGATAGATAGATATTGGGAGAGAGAGAGCGTTACTATAAACTGAGACTTTATTTTCCATCAAGCTGTCTTTCCTTTCCTTCAGGAGCAGAATGTTCTGATCATCAGCGCTCCAGAATCTAGTGCTTGGTTGGCAAGCATCACACATTGTGATGTGTTAGCTAAGAGTTCCATGTCGTTCAGACTCATATATTCCTCTGTAGTTGTACCTTGGTGATTCAACAAAATGTGGCATCATAAGCAGCATTCTACTGCCATAGACTGGGCAGAAAAAACATTTAGAATTTCACTGAAAAAGAAAAAAAGCATACTTAGGCAGAGCTTTCTGGACAGTAAGGACATTAGAGTAAGTGATGAATAAGCACTGCTTTTGTTAATTTACATAGGCAGAACAGAGACTGCTGGGAAAAGCCTGAAATTAAAGGCCCAGAAAATGCCTGCTTCTGGATAGAACACTAAGAAGGGTTGAAAGTTTTTTCTCTGACCCTGGCCACTCTTACAAGCAATCCTATGATAGTCAGAAGGACCCACCCTAAAAAGGAAGGGACAGCCATTTGGACCCTTTCCACCTTTTCTATATCTCGCCTGATCGAGCCTGATCGAGCGCTGATTGAGCGGATTAGCACATGTACTTCTCATTTTGGGAAGGTATTGCTTAGCTTGCTACCAGCAGCTCAGTTATGTTATGATGTTAGAGGCTTGCAAGGAATGCTTTAGTCCTGCATTAGGCCGTTTTTATTGCTACTTGCATTCAAGGGAAAGATAATTAGCCAGAATCTGTGGCCCAGTTATTCACCTTGGCATTCCGATTTGCACAAAGGGAATAAGCATTTGAGAGAAAATGCAACATGTGTTTCTTATGTTGCTATGAACAGCTTTTTATTCTTTCTCTTTAGGGTCTAGCCAATGCAGAAATAGATAAATAAGTGCTGACTTTCTGTAAGACGTGTCCAATGCTGGGACAAAATAAAAGGGGACACTTATAAATGATAGTGATATCATTTGAGAAAGGGTAAGTTGACACTGAATTTCATGTATATTCACAGACCAAGCATGAAAAAGTCCCCAGCATGATCTTCATTGCGTGCTTAGAGCTGGTATTAGCTTTTCAGAGGTGCGGGCCTTTCGAAGGCTCGTTGGTCTAGGGGTATGATTCTCGCTTTGGGTGCGAGAGGTCCCGGGTTCAAATCCCGGACGAGCCCTTTCATTGGTGCTTTTTTAAAGTAGTATTGCAGTATGCATTTCAAAGCCAATATCAATTTTCTCTTTGCAGTAGTGGATGAATATTTGCTAGAGTCTCATGCTTTTAACCTTGCCCTGCCTGAGCAAATAGGAAACATTTCTCTTTAAGCATTTTGCAAAAATGCTGAACTTGCATGGCATATACAAGCGTTCAGCTAGGGCTGTCTGGGAAGGTTGCATGAAAGAAATCTAAAACCAGAGGCCCTTGGAATAGCCTGTTTTGAGAAGTTTCATCACAGAAGAATCAACTGTAGACATCTGTTTCTGTAGTGTAGTGGTTATCACGTTCGCCTCACACGCGAAAGGTCCCCGGTTCGAAACCGGGCAGAAACAGTTGTTATATTGTCTTGGCTGCAATGTTGAGAGGTGCCGTTTTGCCATGAAATTGTCCAGGCCCTGAAGATGGTTTCATGCAGACTCGTTCCAAGAAAGTGAATTCTCTTAAAAACACTAAAGTAATTGGCATGTGGATGTATCTGTTGATTCACAGACCTCGCTTTGAAAAGAGCCCTGCATTCTGTTCATTGCTCACCTAGAACACGCATTAACTTTGGGAATTGTTGGCACCAACAGGCATCTTAGTTTAGTGGAGTGTTTCTGGTGTTTAAGTGCAGAAGCCCTGGGCTCAATTCCTCGGTGACCCTTCTCAAGGTGATGATACAAATGCATCGTCACCTTTACGTTTAATGTCAGAATTGTTTATTTCTATTTGGTGGTGTATGAATGCTTGCAATAGTATGTTGATTTTTTCTAGACTTGAATGAATAAAAGCAAATCACTCCTCTTTATGTATTTTTCTAATACATTGATATTTGCATCTCCTTTCCTAGCCTGCATTTTTCATTATCTTACAGGCTGTATATAATAAGTATCAATTCAGGGGCCCTTCTTCTACTCAATTCACAACTGTTCTATCCCGGCATTGATAAGCAATCTACATCTGCTTCTGTTGTGTATTGGTTATCATGTTTACCTGACGTGTGAAAGCCCCATGTTTGACAGTGCGCGTTAACAAAGAGACCAATGATTTTTATTAAAAGTTGTCATGTGTTTTTGTTACCTTGCACCGGCCAAAAAGTGCCGGAAATGACTTCATTTGCAGTCACTTGAAAAGTAGGGATTCTCAAATAAATGGTAAGAGGTTGGAACAAATCTAAAGGAATGCATGGCATATCTATATGTATGTGTACGCAGGTATCCATATATAAAGATAGATAGATAGATAGATAGTTAGATAGATAGATAGATAGATAGATAGATAGATAGATAGATAGATAGATAGATAGATAGATAGATAGATAGATAGATAGATAGATAGATAGATAGATAGATAGATAGATAGATAGATAGATAGATAGATAGATAGATAGATAGATATTGGGAGAGAGAGAGCGTTACTATAAACTGAGACTTTATTTTCCATCAAGCTGTCTTTCCTTTCCTTCAGGAGCAGAATGTTCTGATCATCAGCGCTCCAGAATCTAGTGCTTGGTTGGCAAGCATCACACATTGTGATGTGTTAGCTAAGAGTTCCATGTCGTTCAGACTCATATATTCCTCTGTAGTTGTACCTTGGTGATTCAACAAAATGTGGCATCATAAGCAGCATTCTACTGCCATAGACTGGGCAGAAAAAACATTTAGAATTTCACTGAAAAAGAAAAAAAGCATACTTAGGCAGAGCTTTCTGGACAGTAAGGACATTAGAGTAAGTGATGAATAAGCACTGCTTTTGTTAATTTACATAGGCAGAACAGAGACTGCTGGGAAAAGCCTGAAATTAAAGGCCCAGAAAATGCCTGCTTCTGGATAGAACACTAAGAAGGGTTGAAAGTTTTTTCTCTGACCCTGGCCACTCTTACAAGCAATCCTATGATAGTCAGAAGGACCCACCCTAAAAAGGAAGGGACAGCCATTTGGACCCTTTCCACCTTTTCTATATCTCGCCTGATCGAGCGCTGATTGAGCGGATTAGCACATGTACTTCTCATTTTGGGAAGGTATTGCTTAGCTTGCTACCAGCAGCTCAGTTATGTTATGATGTTAGAGGCTTGCAAGGAATGCTTTAGTCCTGCATTAGGCCGTTTTTATTGCTACTTGCATTCAAGGGAAAGATAATTAGCCAGAATCTGTGGCCCAGTTATTCACCTTGGCATTCCGATTTGCACAAAGGGAATAAGCATTTGAGAGAAAATGCAACATGTGTTTCTTATGTTGCTATGAACAGCTTTTTATTCTTTCTCTTTAGGGTCTAGCCAATGCAGAAATAGATAAATAAGTGCTGACTTTCTGTAAGACGTGTCCAATGCTGGGACAAAATAAAAGGGGACACTTATAAATGATAGTGTTATCATTTGAGAAAGGGTAAGTTGACACTGAATTTCATGTATATTCACAGACCAAGCATGAAAAAGTCCCCAGCATGATCTTCATTGCGTGCTTAGAGCTGGTATTAGCTTTTCAGAGGTGCGGGCCTTTCGAAGGCTCGTTGGTCTAGGGGTATGATTCTCGCTTTGGGTGCGAGAGGTCCCGGGTTCAAATCCCGGACGAGCCCTTTCATTGGTGCTTTTTTAAAGTAGTATTGCAGTATGCATTTCAAAGCCAATATCAATTTTCTCTTTGCAGTAGTGGATGAATATTTGCTAGAGTCTCATGCTTTTAACCTTGCCCTGCCTGAGCAAATAGGAAACATTTCTCTTTAAGCATTTTGCAAAAATGCTGAACTTGCATGGCATATACAAGCGTTCAGCTAGGGCTGTCTGGGAAGGTTGCATGAAAGAAATCTAAAACCAGAGGCCCTTGGAATAGCCTGTTTTGAGAAGTTTCATCACAGAAGAATCAACTGTAGACATCTGTTTCTGTAGTGTAGTGGTTATCACGTTCGCCTCACACGCGAAAGGTCCCCGGTTCGAAACCGGGCAGAAACAGTTGTTATATTGTCTTGGCTGCAATGTTGAGAGGTGCCGTTTTGCCATGAAATTGTCCAGGCCCTGAAGATGGTTTCATGCAGACTCGTTCCAAGAAAGTGAATTCTCTTAAAAACACTAAAGTAATTGGCATGTGGATGTATCTGTTGATTCACAGACCTCGCTTTGAAAAGAGCCCTGCATTCTGTTCATTGCTCACCTAGAACACGCATTAACTTTGGGAATTGTTGGCACCAACAGGCATCTTAGTTTAGTGGAGTGTTTCTGGTGTTTAAGTGCAGAAGCCCTGGGCTCAATTCCTCGGTGACCCTTCTCAAGGTGATGATACAAATGCATCGTCACCTTTACGTTTAATGTCAGAATTGTTTATTTCTATTTGGTGGTGTATGAATGCTTGCAATAGTATGTTGATTTTTTCTAGACTTGAATGAATAAAAGCAAATCACTCCTCTTTATGTATTTTTCTAATACATTGATATTTGCATCTCCTTTCCTAGCCTGCATTTTTCATTATCTTACAGGCTGTATATAATAAGTATCAATTCAGGGGCCCTTCTTCTACTCAATTCACAACTGTTCTATCCCGGCATTGATAAGCAATCTACATCTGCTTCTGTTGTGTATTGGTTATCATGTTTACCTGACGTGTGAAAGCCCCATGTTTGACAGTGCGCGTTAACAAAGAGACCAATGATTTTTATTAAAAGTTGTCATGTGTTTTTGTTACCTTGCACCGGCCAAAAAGTGCCGGAAATGACTTCATTTGCAGTCACTTGAAAAGTAGGGATTCTCAAATAAATGGTAAGAGGTTGGAACAAATCTAAAGGAATGCATGGCATATCTATATGTATGTGTACGCAGGTATCCATATATAAAGATAGATAGATAGATAGATAGATAGATAGATAGATAGATAGATAGATAGATAGATAGATAGATAGATAGATAGATAGATAGATAGATAGATAGATAGATAGATAGATAGATAGATAGATAGATAGATAGATAGATAGATAGATAGATAGATAGATAGATAGATAGATAGATAGATAGATAGATAGATAGATAGATAGATAGATAGATAGATAGATAGATAGATAGATATTGGGAGAGAGAGAGCGTTACTATAAACTGAGACTTTATTTTCCATCAAGCTGTCTTTCCTTTCCTTCAGGAGCAGAATGTTCTGATCATCAGCGCTCCAGAATCTAGTGCTTGGTTGGCAAGCATCACACATTGTGATGTGTTAGCTAAGAGTTCCATGTCGTTCAGACTCATATATTCCTCTGTAGTTGTACCTTGGTGATTCAACAAAATGTGGCATCATAAGCAGCATTCTACTGCCATAGACTGGGCAGAAAAAACATTTAGAATTTCACTGAAAAAGAAAAAAAGCATACTTAGGCAGAGCTTTCTGGACAGTAAGGACATTAGAGTAAGTGATGAATAAGCACTGCTTTTGTTAATTTACATAGGCAGAACAGAGACTGCTGGGAAAAGCCTGAAATTAAAGGCCCAGAAAATGCCTGCTTCTGGATAGAACACTAAGAAGGGTTGAAAGTTTTTTCTCTGACCCTGGCCACTCTTACAAGCAATCCTATGATAGTCAGAAGGACCCACCCTAAAAAGGAAGGGACAGCCATTTGGACCCTTTCCACCTTTTCTATATCTCGCCTGATCGAGCGCTGATTGAGCGGATTAGCACATGTACTTCTCATTTTGGGAAGGTATTGCTTAGCTTGCTACCAGCAGCTCAGTTATGTTATGATGTTAGAGGCTTGCAAGGAATGCTTTAGTCCTGCATTAGGCCGTTTTTATTGCTACTTGCATTCAAGGGAAAGATAATTAGCCAGAATCTGTGGCCCAGTTATTCACCTTGGCATTCCGATTTGCACAAAGGGAATAAGCATTTGAGAGAAAATGCAACATGTGTTTCTTATGTTGCTATGAACAGCGTTTTATTCTTTCTCTTTAGGGTCTAGCCAATGCAGAAATAGATAAATAAGTGCTGACTTTCTGTAAGACGTGTCCAATGCTGGGACAAAATAAAAGGGGACACATAAATGATAGTGATATCATTTGAGAAAGGGTAAGTTGACACTGAATTTCATGTATATTCACAGACCAAGCATGAAAAAGTCCCCAGCATGATCTTCATTGCGTGCTTAGAGCTGGTATTAGCTTTTCAGAGGTGCGGGCCTTTCGAAGGCTCGTTGGTCTAGGGGTATGATTCTCGCTTTGGGTGCGAGAGGTCCCGGGTTCAAATCCCGGACGAGCCCTTTCATTGGTGCTTTTTTAAAGTAGTATTGCAGTATGCATTTCAAAGCCAATATCAATTTTCTCTTTGCAGTAGTGGATGAATATTTGCTAGAGTCTCATGCTTTTAACCTTGCCCTGCCTGAGCAAATAGGAAACATTTCTCTTTAAGCATTTTGCAAAAATGCTGAACTTGCATGGCATATACAAGCGTTCGGCTAGGGCTGTCTGGGAAGGTTGCATGAAAGAAATCTAAAACCAGAGGCCCTTGGAATAGCCTGTTTTGAGAAGTTTCATCACAGAAGAATCAACTGTAGACATCTGTTTCTGTAGTGTAGTGGTTATCACGTTCGCCTCACACGCGAAAGGTCCCCGGTTCGAAACCGGGCAGAAACAGTTGTTATATTGTCTTGGCTGCAATGTTGAGAGGTGCCGTTTTGCCATGAAATTGTCCAGGCCCTGAAGATGGTTTCATGCAGACTCGTTCCAAGAAAGTGAATTCTCTTAAAAACACTAAAGTAATTGGCATGTGGATGTATCTGTTGATTCACAGACCTCGCTTTGAAAAGAGCCCTGCATTCTGTTCATTGCTCACCTAGAACACGCATTAACTTTGGGAATTGTTGGCACCAACAGGCATCTTAGTTTAGTGGAGTGTTTCTGGTGTTTAAGTGCAGAAGCCCTGGGCTCAATTCCTCGGTGACCCTTCTCAAGGTGATGATACAAATGCATCGTCACCTTTAAGTTTAATGTCAGAATTGTTTATTTCTATTTGGTGGTGTATGAATGCTTGCAATAGTATGTTGATTTTTTCTAGCCTTGAATGAACAAAAGCAAATCACTCCTCTTTATGTATTTTTCTAATACATTGATATTTGCATCTCCTTTCCTAGCCTGCATTTTTCATTATCCTACAGGCTGTATATAATAAGTATCAATTCAGGGGCCCTTCTTCTACTCAATTCACAACTGTTCTATCCCGGCATTGATAAGCAATCTACATCTGCTTCTGTTGTGTATTGGTTATCATGTTTACCTGACGTGTGAAAGCCCCATGTTTGACAGTGCGCGTTAACAAAGAGACCAATGATTTTTATTAAAAGTTGTCATGTGTTTTTGTTACCTTGCACCGGCCAAAAAGTGCCGGAAATGACTTCATTTGCAGTCACTTGAAAAGTAGGGATTCTCAAATAAATGGTAAGAGGTTGGAACAAATCTAAAGGAATGCATGGCATATCTATATGTATGTGTACGCAGGTATCCATATATAAAGATAGATAGATAGATAGATAGATAGATAGATAGATAGATAGATAGATAGATAGATAGATAGATAGATAGATAGATAGATAGATAGATAGATAGATAGATAGATAGATAGATAGATAGATAGATAGATAGATAGATAGATAGATAGATAGATATTGGGAGAGAGAGAGCGTTACTATAAACTGAGACTTTATTTTCCATCAAGCTGTCTTTCCTTTCCTTCAGGAGCAGAATGTTCTGATCATCAGCGCTCCAGAATCTAGTGCTTGGTTGGCAAGCATCACACATTGTGATGTGTTAGCTAAGAGTTCCATGTCGTTCAGACTCATATATTCCTCTGTAGTTGTACCTTGGTGATTCAACAAAATGTGGCATCATAAGCAGCATTCTACTGCCATAGACTGGGCGGAAAAAACATTTAGAATTTCACTGAAAAAGAAAAAAAGCATACTTAGGCAGAGCTTTCTGGACAGTAAGGACATTAGAGTAAGTGATGAATAAGCACTGCTTTTGTTAATTTACATAGGCAGAACAGAGACTGCTGGGAAAAGCCTGAAATTAAAGGCCCAGAAAATGCCTGCTTCTGGATAGAACACTAAGAAGGGTTGAAAGTTTTTTCTCTGACCCTGGCCACTCTTACAAGCAATCCTATGATAGTCAGAAGGACCCACACTAAAAAGGAAGGGACAGCCATTTGGACCCTTTCCACCTTTTCTATATCTCGCCTGATCGAGCCTGATCGAGCGCTGATTGAGCGGATTAGCACATGTACTTCTCATTTTGGGAAGGTATTGCTTAGCTTGCTACCAGCAGCTCAGTTCTGTTATGATGTTAGAGGCTTGCAAGGAATGCTTTAGTCCTGCATTAGGCCGTTTTTATTGCTACTTGCATTCAAGGGAAAGATAATTAGCCAGAATCTGTGGCCCAGTTATTCATCTTGGCATTCCGATTTGCACAAAGGGAATAAGCATTTGAGAGAAAATGCAACATGTGTTTCTTATGTTGCTATGAACAGCTTTTTATCCTTTCTCTTTAGGGTCTAGCCAATGCAGAAATAGATAAATAAGTGCTGACTTTCTGTAAGACGTGTCCAATGCTGGGACAAAATAAAAGGGGACACTTATAAATGATAGTGATATCATTTGAGAAAGGGTAAGTTGACACTGAATTTCATGTATATTCACAGACCAAGCATGAAAAAGTCCCCAGCATGATCTTCATTGCGTGCTTAGAGCTGGTATTAGCTTTTCAGAGGTGCGGGCCTTTCGAAGGCTCGTTGGTCTAGGGGTATGATTCTCGCTTTGGGTGTGAGAGGTCCCGGGTTCAAATCCCGGACGAGCCCTTTCATTGGTGCTTTTTTAAAGTAGTATTGCAGTATGCATTTCAAAGCCAATATCAATTTTCTCTTTGCAGTAGTGGATGAATATTTGCTAGAGTCTCATGCTTTTAACCTTGCCCTGCCTGAGCAAATAGGAAACATTTCTCTTTAAGCATTTTGCAAAAATGCTGAACTTGCATGGCATATACAAGCGTTCGGCTAGGGCTGTCTGGGAAGGTTGCATGAAAGAAATCTAAAACCAGAGGCCCTTGGAATAGCCTGTTTTGAGAAGTTTCATCACAGAAGAATCAACTGTAGACATCTGTTTCTGTAGTGTAGTGGTTATCACGTTCGCCTCACACGCGAAAGGTCCCCGGTTCGAAACCGGGCAGAAACAGTTGTTATATTGTCTTGGCTGCAATGTTGAGAGGTGCCGTTTTGCCATGAAATTGTCCAGGCCCTGAAGATGGTTTCATGCAGACTCGTTCCAAGAAAGTGAATTCTCTTAAAAACACTAAAGTAATTGGCATGTGGATGTATCTGTTGATTCACAGACCTCGCTTTGAAAAGAGCCCTGCATTCTGTTCATTGCTCACCTAGAACACGCATTAACTTTGGGAATTGTTGGCACCAACAGGCATCTTAGTTTAGTGGAGTGTTTCTGGTGTTTAAGTGCAGAAGCCCTGGGCTCAATTCCTCGGTGACCCTTCTCAAGGTGATGATACAAATGCATCGTCACCTTTACGTTTAATGTCAGAATTGTTTATTTCTATTTGGTGGTGTATGAATGCTTGCAATAGTATGTTGATTTTTTCTAGCCTTGAATGAATAAAAGCAAATCACTCCTCTTTATGTATTTTTCTAATACATTGATATTTGCATCTCCTTTCCTAGCCTGCATTTTTCATTATCTTACAGGCTGTATATAATAAGTATCAATTCAGGGGCCCTTCTTCTACTCAATTCACAACTGTTCTATCCCGGCATTGATAAGCAATCTACATCTGCTTCTGTTGTGTATTGGTTATCATGTTTACCTGACGTGTGAAAGCCCCATGTTTGACAGTGCGCGTTAACAAAGAGACCAATGATTTTTATTAAAAGTTGTCATGTGTTTTTGTTACCTTGCACCAGCCAAAAAGTGCCGGAAATGACTTCATTTGCAGTCACTTGAAAAGTAGGGATTCTCAAATAAATGGTAAGAGGTTGGAACAAATCTAAAGGAATGCATGGCATATCTATATGTATGTGTACGCAGGTATCCATATATAAAGATAGATAGATAGATAGATAGATAGATAGATAGATAGATAGATAGATAGATAGATAGATAGATAGATAGATAGATAGATAGATAGATAGATAGATAGATAGATAGATAGATAGATAGATAGATAGATAGATAGATAGATAGATAGATAGATAGATAGATAGATAGATAGATAGATAGATAGATAGATAGATAGATAGATAGATATTGGGAGAGAGAGAGCGTTACTATAAACTGAGACTTTATTTTCCATCAAGCTGTCTTTCCTTTCCTTCAGGAGCAGAATGTTCTGATCATCAGCGCTCCAGAATCTAGTGCTTGGTTGGCAAGCATCACACATTGTGATGTGTTAGCTAAGAGTTCCATGTCGTTCAGACTCATATATTCCTCTGTAGTTGTACCTTGGTGATTCAACAAAATGTGGCATCATAAGCAGCATTCTACTGCCATAGACTGGGCAGAAAAAACATTTAGAATTTCACTGAAAAAGAAAAAAAGCATACTTAGGCAGAGCTTTCTGGACAGTAAGGACATTAGAGTAAGTGATGAATAAGCACTGCTTTTGTTAATTTACATAGGCAGAACAGAGACTGCTGGGAAAAGCCTGAAATTAAAGGCCCAGAAAATGCCTGCTTCTGGATAGAACACTAAGAAGGGTTGAAAGTTTTTTCTCTGACCCTGGCCACTCTTACAAGCAATCCTATGATAGTCAGAAGGACCCACCCTAAAAAGGAAGGGACAGCCATTTGGACCCTTTCCACCTTTTCTATATCTCGCCTGATCGAGCGCTGATTGAGCGGATTAGCACATGTACTTCTCATTTTGGGAAGGTATTGCTTAGCTTGCTACCAGCAGCTCAGTTATGTTATGATGTTAGAGGCTTGCATGGAATGCTTTAGTCCTGCATTAGGCCGTTTTTATTGCTACTTGCATTCAAGGGAAAGATAATTAGCCAGAATCTGTGGCCCAGTTATTCACCTTGGCATTCCGATTTGCACAAAGGGAATAAGCATTTGAGAGAAAATGCAACATGTGTTTCTTATGTTGCTATGAACAGCTTTTTATTCTTTCTCTTTAGGGTCTAGCCAATGCAGAAATAGATAAATAAGTGCTGACTTTCTGTAAGACGTGTCCAATGCTGGGACAAAATAAAAGGGGACACTTATAAATGATAGTGATATCATTTGAGAAAGGGTAAGTTGACACTGAATTTCATGTATATTCACAGACCAAGCATGAAAAAGTCCCCAGCATGATCTTCATTGCGTGCTTAGAGCTGGTATTAGCTTTTCAGAGGTGCGGGCCTTTCGAAGGCTCGTTGGTCTAGGGGTATGATTCTCGCTTTGGGTGCGAGAGGTCCCGGGTTCAAATCCCGGACGAGCCCTTTCATTGGTGCTTTTTTAAAGTAGTATTGCAGTATGCATTTCAAAGCCAATATCAATTTTCTCTTTGCAGTAGTGGATGAATATTTGCTAGAGTCTCATGCTTTTAACCTTGCCCTGCCTGAGCAAATAGGAAACATTTCTCTTTAAGCATTTTGCAAATATGCTGAACTTGCATGGCATATACAAGCGTTCGGCTAGGGCTGTCTGGGAAGGTTGCATGAAAGAAATCTAAAACCAGAGGCCCTTGGAATAGCCTGTTTTGAGAAGTTTCATCACAGAAGAATCAACTGTAGACATCTGTTTCTGTAGTGTAGTGGTTATCACGTTCGCCTCACACGCGAAAGGTCCCCGGTTCGAAACCGGGCAGAAACAGTTGTTATATTGTCTTGGCTGCAATGTTGAGAGGTGCCGTTTTGCCATGAAATTGTCCAGGCCCTGAAGATGGTTTCATGCAGACTCGTTCCAAGAAAGTGAATTCTCTTAAAAACACTAAAGTAATTGGCATGTGGATGTATCTGTTGATTCACAGACCTCGCTTTGAAAAGAGCCCTGCATTCTGTTCATTGCTCACCTAGAACACGCATTAACTTTGGGAATTGTTGGCACCAACAGGCATCTTAGTTTAGTGGAGTGTTTCTGGTGTTTAAGTGCAGAAGCCCTGGGCTCAATTCCTCGGTGACCCTTCTCAAGGTGATGATACAAATGCATCGTCACCTTTAAGTTTAATGTCAGAATTGTTTATTTCTATTTGGTGGTGTATGAATGCTTGCAATAGTATGTTGATTTTTTCTAGCCTTGAATGAATAAAAGCAAATCACTCCTCTTTATGTATTTTTCTAATACATTGATATTTGCATCTCCTTTCCTAGCCTGCATTTTTCATTATCTTACAGGCTGTATATAATAAGTATCAATTCAGGGGCCCTTCTTCTACTCAATTCACAACTGTTCTATCCCGGCATTGATAAGCAATCTACATCTGCTTCTGTTGTGTATTGGTTATCATGTTTACCTGACGTGTGAAAGCCCCATGTTTGACAGTGCGCGTTAACAAAGAGACCAATGATTTTTATTAAAAGTTGTCATGTGTTTTTGTTACCTTGCACCGGCCAAAAAGTGCCGGAAATGACTTCATTTGCAGTCACTTGAAAAGTAGGGATTCTCAAATAAATGGTAAGAGGTTGGAACAAATCTAAAGGAATGCATGGCATATCTATATGTATGTGTACGCAGGTATCCATATATAAAGATAGATAGATAGATAGATAGATAGATAGATAGATAGATAGATAGATAGATAGATAGATAGATAGATAGATAGATAGATAGATAGATAGATAGATAGATAGATAGATAGATAGATAGATAGATAGATAGATAGATAGATAGATAGATAGATAGATAGATAGATAGATAGATAGATAGATAGATATTGGGAGAGAGAGAGCGTTACTATAAACTGAGACTTTATTTTCCATCAAGCTGTCTTTCCTTTCCTTCAGGAGCAGAATGTTCTGATCATCAGCGCTCCAGAATCTAGTGCTTGGTTGGCAAGCATCACACATTGTGATGTGTTAGCTAAGAGTTCCATGTCGTTCAGACTCATATATTCCTCTGTAGTTGTACCTTGGTGATTCAACAAAATGTGGCATCATAAGCAGCATTCTACTGCCATAGACTGGGCAGAAAAAACATTTAGAATTTCACTGAAAAAGAAAAAAAGCATACTTAGGCAGAGCTTTCTGGACAGTAAGGACATTAGAGTAAGTGATGAATAAGCACTGCTTTTGTTAATTTACATAGGCAGAACAGAGACTGCTGGGAAAAGCCTGAAATTAAAGGCACAGAAAATGCCTGCTTCTGGATAGAACACTAAGAAGGGTTGAAAGTTTTTTCTCTGACCCTGGCCACTCTTACAAGCAATCCTATGATAGTCAGAAGGACCCACCCTAAAAAGGAAGGGACAGCCATTTGGACCCTTTCCACCTTTTCTATATCTCGCCTGATCGAGCCTGATCGAGCGCTGATTGAGCGGATTAGCACATGTACTTCTCATTTTGGGAAGGTATTGCTTAGCTTGCTACCAGCAGCTCAGTTATGTAATGATGTTAGAGGCTTGCAAGGAATGCTTTAGTCCTGCATTAGGCCGTTTTTATTGCTACTTGCATTCAAGGGAAAGATAATTAGCCAGAATCTGTGGCCCAGTTATTCACCTTGGCATTCCGATTTGCACAAAGGGAATAAGCATTTGAGAGAAAATGCAACATGTGTTTCTTATGTTGCTATGAACAGCTTTTTATTCTTTCTCTTTAGGGTCTAGCCAATGCAGAAATAGATAAATAAGTGCTGACTTTCTGTAAGACGTGTCCAATGCTGGGACAAAATAAAAGGGGACACTTATAAATGATAGTGATATCATTTGAGAAAGGGTAAGTTGACACTGAATTTCATGTATATTCACAGACCAAGCATGAAAAAGTCCCCAGCATGATCTTCATTGCGTGCTTAGAGCTGGTATTAGCTTTTCAGAGGTGCGGGCCTTTCGAAGGCTCGTTGGTCTAGGGGTATGATTCTCGCTTTGGGTGCGAGAGGTCCCGGGTTCAAATCCCGGACGAGCCCTTTCATTGGTGCTTTTTTAAAGTAGTATTGCAGTATGCATTTCAAAGCCAATATCAATTTTCTCTTTGCAGTAGTGGATGAATATTTGCTAGAGTCTCATGCTTTTACCCTTGCCCTGCCTGAGCAAATAGGAAACATTTCTCTTTAAGCATTTTGCAAAAATGCTGAACTTGCATGGCATATACAAGCGTTCAGCTAGGGCTGTCTGGGAAGGTTGCATGAAAGAAATCTAAAACCAGAGGCCCTTGGAATAGCCTGTTTTGAGAAGTTTCATCACAGAAGAATCAACTGTAGACATCTGTTTCTGTAGTGTAGTGGTTATCACGTTCGCCTCACACGCGAAAGGTCCCCGGTTCGAAACCGGGCAGAAACAGTTGTTATATTGTCTTGGCTGCAATGTTGAGAGGTGCCGTTTTGCCATGAAATTGTCCAGGCCCTGAAGATGGTTTCATGCAGACTCGTTCCAAGAAAGTGAATTCTCTTAAAAACACTAAAGTAATTGGCATGTGGATGTATCTGTTGATTCACAGACCTCGCTTTGAAAAGAGCCCTGCATTCTGTTCATTGCTCACCTAGAACACGCATTAACTTTGGGAATTGTTGGCACCAACAGGCATCTTAGTTTAGTGGAGTGTTTCTGGTGTTTAAGTGCAGAAGCCCTGGGCTCAATTCCTCGGTGACCCTTCTCAAGGTGATGATACAAATGCATCGTCACCTTTACGTTTAATGTCAGAATTGTTTATTTCTATTTGGTGGTGTATGAATGCTTGCAATAGTATGTTGATTTTTTCTAGACTTGAATGAATAAAAGCAAATCACTCCTCTTTATGTATTTTTCTAATACATTGATATTTGCATCTCCTTTCCTAGCCTGCATTTTTCATTATCTTACAGGCTGTATATAATAAGTATCAATTCAGGGGCCCTTCTTCTACTCAATTCACAACTGTTCTATCCCGGCATTGATAAGCAATCTACATCTGCTTCTGTTGTGTATTGGTTATCATGTTTACCTGACGTGTGAAAGCCCCATGTTTGACAGTGCGCGTTAACAAAGAGACCAATGATTTTTATTAAAAGTTGTCATGTGTTTTTGTTACCTTGCACCGGCCAAAAAGTGCCGGAAATGACTTCATTTGCAGTCACTTGAAAAGTAGGGATTCTCAAATAAATGGTAAGAGGTTGGAACAAATCTAAAGGAATGCATGGCATATCTATATGTATGTGTACGCAGGTATCCATATATAAAGATAGATAGATAGATAGATAGATAGATAGATAGATAGATAGATAGATAGATAGATAGATAGATAGATAGATAGATAGATAGATAGATAGATAGATAGATAGATAGATAGATAGATAGATAGATAGATAGATAGATAGATAGATAGATAGATAGATAGATAGATAGATAGATAGATAGATAGATATTGGGAGAGAGAGAGCGTTACTATAAACTGAGACTTTATTTTCCATCAAGCTGTCTTTCCTTTCCTTCAGGAGCAGAATGTTCTGATCATCAGCGCTCCAGAATCTAGTGCTTGGTTGGCAAGCATCACACATTGTGATGTGTTAGCTAAGAGTTCCATGTCGTTCAGACTCATATATTCCTCTGTAGTTGTACCTTGGTGATTCAACAAAATGTGGCATCATAAGCAGCATTCTACTGCCATAGACTGGGCAGAAAAAACATTTAGAATTTCACTGAAAAAGAAAAAAAGCATACTTAGGCAGAGCTTTCTGGACAGTAAGGACATTAGAGTAAGTGATGAATAAGCACTGCTTTTGTTAATTTACATAGGCAGAACAGAGACTGCTGGGAAAAGCCTGAAATTAAAGGCCCAGAAAATGCCTGCTTCTGGATAGAACACTAAGAAGGGTTGAAAGTTTTTTCTCTGACCCTGGCCACTCTTACAAGCAATCCTATGATAGTCAGAAGGACCCACCCTAAAAAGGAAGGGACAGCCATTTGGACCCTTTCCACCTTTTCTATATCTCGCCTGATCGAGCGCTGATTGAGCGGATTAGCACATGTACTTCTCATTTTGGGAAGGTATTGCTTAGCTTGCTACCAGCAGCTCAGTTATGTTATGATGTTAGAGGCTTGCAAGGAATGCTTTAGTCCTGCATTAGGCCGTTTTTATTGCTACTTGCATTCAAGGGAAAGATAATTAGCCAGAATCTGTGGCCCAGTTATTCACCTTGGCATTCCGATTTGCACAAAGGGAATAAGCATTTGAGAGAAAATGCAACATGTGTTTCTTATGTTGCTATGAACAGCTTTTTATTCTTTCTCTTTAGGGTCTAGCCAATGCAGAAATAGATAAATAAGTGCTGACTTTCTGTAAGACGTGTCCAATGCTGGGACAAAATAAAAGGGGACACTTATAAATGATAGTGATATCATTTGAGAAAGGGTAAGTTGACACTGAATTTCATGTATATTCACAGACCAAGCATGAAAAAGTCCCCAGCATGATCTTCATTGCGTGCTTAGAGCTGGTATTAGCTTTTCAGAGGTGCGGGCCTTTCGAAGGCTCGTTGGTCTAGGGGTATGATTCTCGCTTTGGGTGCGAGAGGTCCCGGGTTCAAATCCCGGACGAGCCCTTTCATTGGTGCTTTTTTAAAGTAGTATTGCAGTATGCATTTCAAAGCCAATATCAATTTTCTCTTTGCAGTAGTGGATGAATATTTGCTAGAGTCTCATGCTTTTAACCTTGCCCTGCCTGAGCAAATAGGAAACATTTCTCTTTAAGCATTTTGCAAAAATGCTGAACTTGCATGGCATATACAAGCGTTCAGCTAGGGCTGTCTGGGAAGGTTGCATGAAAGAAATCTAAAACCAGAGGCCCTTGGAATAGCCTGTTTTGAGAAGTTTCATCACAGAAGAATCAACTGTAGACATCTGTTTCTGTAGTGTAGTGGTTATCACGTTCGCCTCACACGCGAAAGGTCCCCGGTTCGAAACCGGGCAGAAACAGTTGTTATATTGTCTTGGCTGCAATGTTGAGAGGTGCCGTTTTGCCATGAAATTGTCCAGGCCCTGAAGATGGTTTCATGCAGACTCGTTCCAAGAAAGTGAATTCTCTTAAAAACACTAAAGTAATTGGCATGTGGATGTATCTGTTGATTCACAGACCTCGCTTTGAAAAGAGCCCTGCATTCTGTTCATTGCTCACCTAGAACACGCATTAACTTTGGGAATTGTTGGCACCAACAGGCATCTTAGTTTAGTGGAGTGTTTCTGGTGTTTAAGTGCAGAAGCCCTGGGCTCAATTCCTCGGTGACCCTTCTCAAGGTGATGATACAAATGCATCGTCACCTTTACGTTTAATGTCAGAATTGTTTATTTCTATTTGGTGGTGTATGAATGCTTGCAATAGTATGTTGATTTTTTCTAGACTTGAATGAATAAAAGCAAATCACTCCTCTTTATGTATTTTTCTAATACATTGATATTTGCATCTCCTTTCCTAGCCTGCATTTTTCATTATCTTACAGGCTGTATATAATAAGTATCAATTCAGGGGCCCTTCTTCTACTCAATTCACAACTGTTCTATCCCGGCATTGATAAGCAATCTACATCTGCTTCTGTTGTGTATTGGTTATCATGTTTACCTGACGTGTGAAAGCCCCATGTTTGACAGTGCGCGTTAACAAAGAGACCAATGATTTTTATTAAAAGTTGTCATGTGTTTTTGTTACCTTGCACCGGCCAAAAAGTGCCGGAAATGACTTCATTTGCAGTCACTTGAAAAGTAGGGATTCTCAAATAAATGGTAAGAGGTTGGAACAAATCTAAAGGAATGCATGGCATATCTATATGTATGTGTACGCAGGTATCCATATATAAAGATAGATAGATAGATAGATAGATAGATAGATAGATAGATAGATAGATAGATAGATAGATAGATAGATAGATAGATAGATAGATAGATAGATAGATAGATAGATAGATAGATAGATAGATAGATAGATAGATAGATAGATAGATAGATAGATAGATAGATAGATAGATAGATAGATAGATATTGGGAGAGAGAGAGCGTTACTATAAACTGAGACTTTATTTTCCATCAAGCTGTCTTTCCTTTCCTTCAGGAGCAGAATGTTCTGATCATCAGCGCTCCAGAATCTAGTGCTTGGTTGGCAAGCATCACACATTGTGATGTGTTAGCTAAGAGTTCCATGTCGTTCAGACTCATATATTCCTCTGTAGTTGTACCTTGGTGATTCAACAAAATGTGGCATCATAAGCAGCATTCTACTGCCATAGACTGGGCAGAAAAAACATTTAGAATTTCACTGAAAAAGAAAAAAAGCATACTTAGGCAGAGCTTTCTGGACAGTAAGGACATTAGAGTAAGTGATGAATAAGCACTGCTTTTGTTAATTTACATAGGCAGAACAGAGACTGCTGGGAAAAGCCTGAAATTAAAGGCCCAGAAAATGCCTGCTTCTGGATAGAACACTAAGAAGGGTTGAAAGTTTTTTCTCTGACCCTGGCCACTCTTACAAGCAATCCTATGATAGTCAGAAGGACCCACCCTAAAAAGGAAGGGACAGCCATTTGGACCCTTTCCACCTTTTCTATATCTCGCCTGATCGAGCGCTGATTGAGCGGATTAGCACATGTACTTCTCATTTTGGGAAGGTATTGCTTAGCTTGCTACCAGCAGCTCAGTTATGTTATGATGTTAGAGGCTTGCAAGGAATGCTTTAGTCCTGCATTAGGCCGTTTTTATTGCTACTTGCATTCAAGGGAAAGATAATTAGCCAGAATCTGTGGCCCAGTTATTCACCTTGGCATTCCGATTTGCACAAAGGGAATAAGCATTTGAGAGAAAATGCAACATGTGTTTCTTATGTTGCTATGAACAGCTTTTTATTCTTTCTCTTTAGGGTCTAGCCAATGCAGAAATAGATAAATAAGTGCTGACTTTCTGTAAGACGTGTCCAATGCTGGGACAAAATAAAAGGGGACACTTATAAATGATAGTGATATCATTTGAGAAAGGGTAAGTTGACACTGAATTTCATGTATATTCACAGACCAAGCATGAAAAAGTCCCCAGCATGATCTTCATTGCGTGCTTAGAGCTGGTATTAGCTTTTCAGAGGTGCGGGCCTTTCGAAGGCTCGTTGGTCTAGGGGTATGATTCTCGCTTTGGGTGCGAGAGGTCCCGGGTTCAAATCCCGGACGAGCCCTTTCATTGGTGCTTTTTTAAAGTAGTATTGCAGTATGCATTTCAAAGCCAATATCAATTTTCTCTTTGCAGTAGTGGATGAATATTTGCTAGAGTCTCATGCTTTTAACCTTGCCCTGCCTGAGCAAATAGGAAACATTTCTCTTTAAGCATTTTGCAAAAATGCTGAACTTGCATGGCATATACAAGCGTTCGGCTAGGGCTGTCTGGGAAGGTTGCATGAAAGAAATCTAAAACCAGAGGCCCTTGGAATAGCCTGTTTTGAGAAGTTTCATCACAGAAGAATCAACTGTAGACATCTGTTTCTGTAGTGTAGTGGTTATCACGTTCGCCTCACACGCGAAAGGTCCCCGGTTCGAAACCGGGCAGAAACAGTTGTTATATTGTCTTGGCTGCAATGTTGAGAGGTGCCGTTTTGCCATGAAATTGTCCAGGCCCTGAAGATGGTTTCATGCAGACTCGTTCCAAGAAAGTGAATTCTCTTAAAAACACTAAAGTAATTGGCATGTGGATGTATCTGTTGATTCACAGACCTCGCTTTGAAAAGAGCCCTGCATTCTGTTCATTGCTCACCTAGAACACGCATTAACTTTGGGAATTGTTGGCACCAACAGGCATCTTAGTTTAGTGGAGTGTTTCTGGTGTTTAAGTGCAGAAGCCCTGGGCTCAATTCCTCGGTGACCCTTCTCAAGGTGATGATACAAATGCATCGTCACCTTTAAGTTTAATGTCAGAATTGTTTATTTCTATTTGGTGGTGTATGAATGCTTGCAATAGTATGTTGATTTTTTCTAGCCTTGAATGAACAAAAGCAAATCACTCCTCTTTATGTATTTTTCTAATACATTGATATTTGCATCTCCTTTCCTAGCCTGCATTTTTCATTATCCTACAGGCTGTATATAATAAGTATCAATTCAGGGGCCCTTCTTCTACTCAATTCACAACTGTTCTATCCCGGCATTGATAAGCAATCTACATCTGCTTCTGTTGTGTATTGGTTATCATGTTTACCTGACGTGTGAAAGCCCCATGTTTGACAGTGCGCGTTAACAAAGAGACCAATGATTTTTATTAAAAGTTGTCATGTGTTTTTGTTACCTTGCACCGGCCAAAAAGTGCCGGAAATGACTTCATTTGCAGTCACTTGAAAAGTAGGGATTCTCAAATAAATGGTAAGAGGTTGGAACAAATCTAAAGGAATGCATGGCATATCTATATGTATGTGTACGCAGGTATCCATATATAAAGATAGATAGATAGATAGATAGATAGATAGATAGATAGATAGATAGATAGATAGATAGATAGATAGATAGATAGATAGATAGATAGATAGATAGATAGATAGATAGATAGATAGATAGATAGATAGATAGATAGATAGATAGATAGATAGGTAGAGAGAGAGCGTTACTATAAACTGAGACTTTATTTTCCATCAAGCTGTCTTTCCTTTCCTTCAGGAGCAGAATGTTCTGATCATCAGCGCTCCAGAATCTAGTGCTTGGTTGGCAAGCATCACACATTGTGATGTGTTAGCTAAGAGTTCCATGTCGTTCAGACTCATATATTCCTCTGTAGTTGTACCTTGGTGATTCAACAAAATGTGGCATCATAAGCAGCATTCTACTGCCATAGACTGGGCGGAAAAAACATTTAGAATTTCACTGAAAAAGAAAAAAAGCATACTTAGGCAGAGCTTTCTGGACAGTAAGGACATTAGAGTAAGTGATGAATAAGCACTGCTTTTGTTAATTTACATAGGCAGAACAGAGACTGCTGGGAAAAGCCTGAAATTAAAGGCCCAGAAAATGCCTGCTTCTGGATAGAACACTAAGAAGGGTTGAAAGTTTTTTCTCTGACCCTGGCCACTCTTACAAGCAATCCTATGATAGTCAGAAGGACCCACACTAAAAAGGAAGGGACAGCCATTTGGACCCTTTCCACCTTTTCTATATCTCGCCTGATCGAGCCTGATCGAGCGCTGATTGAGCGGATTAGCACATGTACTTCTCATTTTGGGAAGGTATTGCTTAGCTTGCTACCAGCAGCTCAGTTATGTTATGATGTTAGAGGCTTGCAAGGAATGCTTTAGTCCTGCATTAGGCCGTTTTTATTGCTACTTGCATTCAAGGGAAAGATAATTAGCCAGAATCTGTGGCCCAGTTATTCATCTTGGCATTCCGATTTGCACAAAGGGAATAAGCATTTGAGAGAAAATGCAACATGTGTTTCTTATGTTGCTATGAACAGCTTTTTATCCTTTCTCTTTAGGGTCTAGCCAATGCAGAAATAGATAAATAAGTGCTGACTTTCTGTAAGACGTGTCCAATGCTGGGACAAAATAAAAGGGGACACTTATAAATGATAGTGATATCATTTGAGAAAGGGTAAGTTGACACTGAATTTCATGTATATTCACAGACCAAGCATGAAAAAGTCCCCAGCATGATCTTCATTGCGTGCTTAGAGCTGGTATTAGCTTTTCAGAGGTGCGGGCCTTTCGAAGGCTCGTTGGTCTAGGGGTATGATTCTCGCTTTGGGTGTGAGAGGTCCCGGGTTCAAATCCCGGACGAGCCCTTTCATTGGTGCTTTTTTAAAGTAGTATTGCAGTATGCATTTCAAAGCCAATATCAATTTTCTCTTTGCAGTAGTGGATGAATATTTGCTAGAGTCTCATGCTTTTAACCTTGCCCTGCCTGAGCAAATAGGAAACATTTCTCTTTAAGCATTTTGCAAAAATGCTGAACTTGCATGGCATATACAAGCGTTCGGCTAGGGCTGTCTGGGAAGGTTGCATGAAAGAAATCTAAAACCAGAGGCCCTTGGAATAGCCTGTTTTGAGAAGTTTCATCACAGAAGAATCAACTGTAGACATCTGTTTCTGTAGTGTAGTGGTTATCACGTTCGCCTCACACGCGAAAGGTCCCCGGTTCGAAACCGGGCAGAAACAGTTGTTATATTGTCTTGGCTGCAATGTTGAGAGGTGCCGTTTTGCCATGAAATTGTCCAGGCCCTGAAGATGGTTTCATGCAGACTCGTTCCAAGAAAGTGAATTCTCTTAAAAACACTAAAGTAATTGGCATGTGGATGTATCTGTTGATTCACAGACCTCGCTTTGAAAAGAGCCCTGCATTCTGTTCATTGCTCACCTAGAACACGCATTAACTTTGGGAATTGTTGGCACCAACAGGCATCTTAGTTTAGTGGAGTGTTTCTGGTGTTTAAGTGCAGAAGCCCTGGGCTCAATTCCTCGGTGACCCTTCTCAAGGTGATGATACAAATGCATCGTCACCTTTACGTTTAATGTCAGAATTGTTTATTTCTATTTGGTGGTGTATGAATGCTTGCAATAGTATGTTGATTTTTTCTAGCCTTGAATGAATAAAAGCAAATCACTCCTCTTTATGTATTTTTCTAATACATTGATATTTGCATCTCCTTTCCTAGCCTGCATTTTTCATTATCTTACAGGCTGTATATAATAAGTATCAATTCAGGGGCCCTTCTTCTACTCAATTCACAACTGTTCTATCCCGGCATTGATAAGCAATCTACATCTGCTTCTGTTGTGTATTGGTTATCATGTTTACCTGACGTGTGAAAGCCCCATGTTTGACAGTGCGCGTTAACAAAGAGACCAATGATTTTTATTAAAAGTTGTCATGTGTTTTTGTTACCTTGCACCGGCCAAAAAGTGCCGGAAATGACTTCATTTGCAGTCACTTGAAAAGTAGGGATTCTCAAATAAATGGTAAGAGGTTGGAACAAATCTAAAGGAATGCATGGCATATCTATATGTATGTGTACGCAGGTATCCATATATAAAGATAGATAGATAGATAGATAGATAGATAGATAGATAGATAGATAGATAGATAGATAGATAGATAGATAGATAGATAGATAGATAGATAGATAGATAGATAGATAGATAGATAGATAGATAGATAGATAGATAGATAGATAGATAGATATTGGGAGAGAGAGAGCGTTACTATAAACTGAGACTTTATTTTCCATCAAGCTGTCTTTCCTTTCCTTCAGGAGCAGAATGTTCTGATCATCAGCGCTCCAGAATCTAGTGCTTGGTTGGCAAGCATCACACATTGTGATGTGTTAGCTAAGAGTTCCATGTCGTTCAGACTCATATATTCCTCTGTAGTTGTACTTTGGTGATTCAACAAAATGTGGCATCATAAGCAGCATTCTACTGCCATAGACTGGGCAGAAAAAACATTTAGAATTTCACTGAAAAAGAAAAAAAGCATACTTAGGCAGAGCTTTCTGGACAGTAAGGACATTAGAGTAAGTGATGAATAAGCACTGCTTTTGTTAATTTACATAGGCAGAACAGAGACTGCTGGGAAAAGCCTGAAATTAAAGGCCCAGAAAATGCCTGCTTCTGGATAGAACACTAAGAAGGGTTGAAAGTTTTTTCTCTGACCCTGGCCACTCTTACAAGCAATCCTATGATAGTCAGAAGGACCCACCCTAAAAAGGAAGGGACAGCCATTTGGACCCTTTCCACCTTTTCTATATCTCGCCTGATCGAGCGCTGATTGAGCGGATTAGCACATGTACTTCTCATTTTGGGAAGGTATTGCTTAGCTTGCTACCAGCAGCTCAGTTATGTTATGATGTTAGAGGCTTGCATGGAATGCTTTAGTCCTGCATTAGGCCGTTTTTATTGCTACTTGCATTCAAGGGAAAGATAATTAGCCAGAATCTGTGGCCCAGTTATTCACCTTGGCATTCCGATTTGCACAAAGGGAATAAGCATTTGAGAGAAAATGCAACATGTGTTTCTTATGTTGCTATGAACAGCTTTTTATTCTTTCTCTTTAGGGTCTAGCCAATGCAGAAATAGATAAATAAGTGCTGACTTTCTGTAAGACGTGTCCAATGCTGGGACAAAATAAAAGGGGACACTTATAAATGATAGTGATATCATTTGAGAAAGGGTAAGTTGACACTGAATTTCATGTATATTCACAGACCAAGCATGAAAAAGTCCCCAGCATGATCTTCATTGCGTGCTTAGAGCTGGTATTAGCTTTTCAGAGGTGCGGGCCTTTCGAAGGCTCGTTGGTCTAGGGGTATGATTCTCGCTTTGGGTGCGAGAGGTCCCGGGTTCAAATCCCGGACGAGCCCTTTCATTGGTGCTTTTTTAAAGTAGTATTGCAGTATGCATTTCAAAGCCAATATCAATTTTCTCTTTGCAGTAGTGGATGAATATTTGCTAGAGTCTCATGCTTTTAACCTTGCCCTGCCTGAGCAAATAGGAAACATTTCTCTTTAAGCATTTTGCAAAAATGCTGAACTTGCATGGCATATACAAGCGTTCAGCTAGGGCTGTCTGGGAAGGTTGCATGAAAGAAATCTAAAACCAGAGGCCCTTGGAATAGCCTGTTTTGAGAAGTTTCATCACAGAAGAATCAACTGTAGACATCTGTTTCTGTAGTGTAGTGGTTATCACGTTCGCCTCACACGCGAAAGGTCCCCGGTTCGAAACCGGGCAGAAACAGTTGTTATATTGTCTTGGCTGCAATGTTGAGAGGTGCCGTTTTGCCATGAAATTGTCCAGGCCCTGAAGATGGTTTCATGCAGACTCGTTCCAAGAAAGTGAATACTCTTAAAAACACTAAAGTAATTGGCATGTGGATGTATCTGTTGATTCACAGACCTCGCTTTGAAAAGAGCCCTGCATTCTGTTCATTGCTCACCTAGAACACGCATTAACTTTGGGAATTGTTGGCACCAACAGGCATCTTAGTTTAGTGGAGTGTTTCTGGTGTTTAAGTGCAGAAGCCCTGGGCTCAATTCCTCGGTGACCCTTCTCAAGGTGATGATACAAATGCATCGTCACCTTTACGTTTAATGTCAGAATTGTTTATTTCTATTTGGTGGTGTATGAATGCTTGCAATAGTATGTTGATTTTTTCTAGCCTTGAATGAATAAAAGCAAATCACTCCTCTTTATGTATTTTTCTAATACATTGATATTTGCATCTCCTTTCCTAGCCTGCATTTTTCATTATCTTACAGGCTGTATATAATAAGTATCAATTCATGGGCCCTTCTTCTACTCAATTCACAACTGTTCTATCCCGGCATTGATAAGCAATCTACATCTGCTTCTGTTGTGTATTGGTTATCATGTTTACCTGACGTGTGAAAGCCCCATGTTTGACAGTGCGCGTTAACAAAGAGACCAATGATTTTTATTAAAAGTTGTCATGTGTTTTTGTTACCTTGCACCGGCCAAAAAGTGCCGGAAATGACTTCATTTGCAGTCACTTGAAAAGTAGGGATTCTCAAATAAATGGTAAGAGGTTGGAACAAATCTAAAGGAATGCATGGCATATCTATATGTATGTGTACGCAGGTATCCATATATAAAGATAGATAGATAGATAGATAGATAGATAGATAGATAGATAGATAGATAGATAGATAGATAGATAGATAGATAGATAGATAGATAGATAGATAGATAGATAGATAGATAGATAGATAGATAGATAGATAGATAGATAGATAGATAGATAGATAGATAGATAGATAGATAGATAGATAGATAGATATTGGGAGAGAGAGAGCGTTACTATAAACTGAGACTTTATTTTCCATCAAGCTGTCTTTCCTTTCCTTCAGGAGCAGAATGTTCTGATCATCAGCGCTCCAGAATCTAGTGCTTGGTTGGCAAGCATCACACATTGTGATGTGTTAGCTAAGAGTTCCATGTCGTTCAGACTCATATATTCCTCTGTAGTTGTACCTTGGTGATTCAACAAAATGTGGCATCATAAGCAGCATTCTACTGCCATAGACTGGGCAGAAAAAACATTTAGAATTTCACTGAAAAAGAAAAAAAGCATACTTAGGCAGAGCTTTCTGGACAGTAAGGACATTAGAGTAAGTGATGAATAAGCACTGCTTTTGTTAATTTACATAGGCAGAACAGAGACTGCTGGGAAAAGCCTGAAATTAAAGGCCCAGAAAATGCCTGCTTCTGGATAGAACACTAAGAAGGGTTGAAAGTTTTTTCTCTGACCCTGGCCACTCTTACAAGCAATCCTATGATAGTCAGAAGGACCCACCCTAAAAAGGAAGGGACAGCCATTTGGACCCTTTCCACCTTTTCTATATCTCGCCTGATCGAGCGCTGATTGAGCGGATTAGCACATGTACTTCTCATTTTGGGAAGGTATTGCTTAGCTTGCTACCAGCAGCTCAGTTATGTTATGATGTTAGAGGCTTGCATGGAATGCTTTAGTCCTGCATTAGGCCGTTTTTATTGCTACTTGCATTCAAGGGAAAGATAATTAGCCAGAATCTGTGGCCCAGTTATTCACCTTGGCATTCCGATTTGCACAAAGGGAATAAGCATTTGAGAGAAAATGCAACATGTGTTTCTTATGTTGCTATGAACAGCTTTTTATTCTTTCTCTTTAGGGTCTAGCCAATGCAGAAATAGATAAATAAGTGCTGACTTTCTGTAAGACGTGTCCAATGCTGGGACAAAATAAAAGGGGACACTTATAAATGATAGTGATATCATTTGAGAAAGGGTAAGTTGACACTGAATTTCATGTATATTCACAGACCAAGCATGAAAAAGTCCCCAGCATGATCTTCATTGCGTGCTTAGAGCTGGTATTAGCTTTTCAGAGGTGCGGGCCTTTCGAAGGCTCGTTGGTCTAGGGGTATGATTCTCGCTTTGGGTGCGAGAGGTCCCGGGTTCAAATCCCGGACGAGCCCTTTCATTGGTGCTTTTTTAAAGTAGTATTGCAGTATGCATTTCAAAGCCAATATCAATTTTCTCTTTGCAGTAGTGGATGAATATTTGCTAGAGTCTCATGCTTTTAACCTTGCCCTGCCTGAGCAAATAGGAAACATTTCTCTTTAAGCATTTTGCAAAAATGCTGAACTTGCATGGCATATACAAGCGTTCAGCTAGGGCTGTCTGGGAAGGTTGCATGAAAGAAATCTAAAACCAGAGGCCCTTGGAATAGCCTGTTTTGAGAAGTTTCATCACAGAAGAATCAACTGTAGACATCTGTTTCTGTAGTGTAGTGGTTATCACGTTCGCCTCACACGCGAAAGGTCCCCGGTTCGAAACCGGGCAGAAACAGTTGTTATATTGTCTTGGCTGCAATGTTGAGAGGTGCCGTTTTGCCATGAAATTGTCCAGGCCCTGAAGATGGTTTCATGCAGACTCGTTCCAAGAAAGTGAATACTCTTAAAAACACTAAAGTAATTGGCATGTGGATGTATCTGTTGATTCACAGACCTCGCTTTGAAAAGAGCCCTGCATTCTGTTCATTGCTCACCTAGAACACGCATTAACTTTGGGAATTGTTGGCACCAACAGGCATCTTAGTTTAGTGGAGTGTTTCTGGTGTTTAAGTGCAGAAGCCCTGGGCTCAATTCCTCGGTGACCCTTCTCAAGGTGATGATACAAATGCATCGTCACCTTTACGTTTAATGTCAGAATTGTTTATTTCTATTTGGTGGTGTATGAATGCTTGCAATAGTATGTTGATTTTTTCTAGCCTTGAATGAATAAAAGCAAATCACTCCTCTTTATGTATTTTTCTAATACATTGATATTTGCATCTCCTTTCCTAGCCTGCATTTTTCATTATCTTACAGGCTGTATATAATAAGTATCAATTCAGGGGCCCTTCTTCTACTCAATTCACAACTGTTCTATCCCGGCATTGATAAGCAATCTACATCTGCTTCTGTTGTGTATTGGTTATCATGTTTACCTGACGTGTGAAAGCCCCATGTTTGACAGTGCGCGTTAACAAAGAGACCAATGATTTTTATTAAAAGTTGTCATGTGTTTTTGTTACCTTGCACCGGCCAAAAAGTGCCGGAAATGACTTAATTTGCAGTCACTTGAAAAGTAGGGATTCTCAAATAAATGGTAAGAGGTTGGAACAAATCTAAAGGAATGCATGGCATATCTATATGTATGTGTACGCAGGTATCCATATATAAAGATAGATAGATAGATAGATAGATAGATAGATAGATAGATAGATAGATAGATAGATAGATAGATAGATAGATAGATAGATAGATAGATAGATAGATAGATAGATAGATAGATAGATAGATAGATAGATAGATAGATAGATAGATAGATAGATAGATAGATAGATATTGGGAGAGAGAGAGCGTTACTATAAACTGAGACTTTATTTTCCATCAAGCTGTCTTTCCTTTCCTTCAGGAGCAGAATGTTCTGATCATCAGCGCTCCAGAATCTAGTGCTTGGTTGGCAAGCATCACACATTGTGATGTGTTAGCTAAGAGTTCCATGTCGTTCAGACTCATATATTCCTCTGTAGTTGTACCTTGGTGATTCAACAAAATGTGGCATCATAAGCAGCATTCTACTGCCATAGACTGGGCAGAAAAAACATTTAGAATTTCACTGAAAAAGAAAAAAAGCATACTTAGGCAGAGCTTTCTGGACAGTAAGGACATTAGAGTAAGTGATGAATAAGCACTGCTTTTGTTAATTTACATAGGCAGAACAGAGACTGCTGGGAAAAGCCTGAAATTAAAGGCCCAGAAAATGCCTGCTTCTGGATAGAACACTAAGAAGGGTTGAAAGTTTTTTCTCTGACCCTGGCCACTCTTACAAGCAATCCTATGATAGTCAGAAGGACCCACCCTAAAAAGGAAGGGACAGCCATTTGGACCCTTTCCACCTTTTCTATATCCCGCCTGATCGAGCCTGATCGAGCGCTGATTGAGCGGATTAGCACATGTACTTCTCATTTTGGGAAGGTATTGCTTAGCTTGCTACCAGCAGCTCAGTTATGTTATGATGTTAGAGGCTTGCAAGGAATGCTTTAGTCCTGCATTAGGCCGTTTTTATTGCTACTTGCATTCAAGGGAAAGATAATTAGCCAGAATCTGTGGCCCAGTTATTCACCTTGGCATTCCGATTTGCACAAAGGGAATAAGCATTTGAGAGAAAATGCAACATGTGTTTCTTATGTTGCTATGAACAGCTTTTTATTCTTTCTCTTTAGGGTCTAGCCAATGCAGAAATAGATAAATAAGTGCTGACTTTCTGTAAGACGTGTCCAATGCTGGGACAAAATAAAAGGGGACACTTATAAATGATAGTGATATCATTTGAGAAAGGGTAAGTTGACACTGAATTTCATGTATATTCACAGACCAAGCATGAAAAAGTCCCCAGCATGATCTTCATTGCGTGCTTAGAGCTGGTATTAGCTTTTCAGAGGTGCGGGCCTTTCGAAGGCTCGTTGGTCTAGGGGTATGATTCTCGCTTTGGGTGCGAGAGGTCCCGGGTTCAAATCCCGGACGAGCCCTTTCATTGGTGCTTTTTTAAAGTAGTATTGCAGTATGCATTTCAAAGCCAATATCAATTTTCTCTTTGCAGTAGTGGATGAATATTTGCTAGAGTCTCATGCTTTTAACCTTGCCCTGCCTGAGCAAATAGGAAACATTTCTCTTTAAGCATTTTGCAAAAATGCTGAACTTGCATGGCATATACAAGCGTTCGGCTAGGGCTGTCTGGGAAGGTTGCATGAAAGAAATCTAAAACCAGAGGCCCTTGGAATAGCCTGTTTTGAGAAGTTTCATCACAGAAGAATCAACTGTAGACATCTGTTTCTGTAGTGTAGTGGTTATCACGTTCGCCTCACACGCGAAAGGTCCCCGGTTCGAAACCGGGCAGAAACAGTTGTTATATTGTCTTGGCTGCAATGTTGAGAGGTGCCATTTTGCCATGAAATTGTCCAGGCCCTGAAGATGGTTTCATGCAGACTCGTTCCAAGAAAGTGAATTCTCTTAAAAACACTAAAGTAATTGGCATGTGGATGTATCTGTTGATTCACAGACCTCGCTTTGAAAAGAGCCCTGCATTCTGTTCATTGCTCACCTAGAACACGCATTAACTTTGGGAATTGTTGGCACCAACAGGCATCTTAGTTTAGTGGAGTGTTTCTGGTGTTTAAGTGCAGAAGCCCTGGGCTCAATTCCTCGGTGACCCTTCTCAAGGTGATGATACAAATGCATCGTCACCTTTAAGTTTAATGTCAGAATTGTTTATTTCTATTTGGTGGTGTATGAATGCTTGCAATAGTATGTTGATTTTTTCTAGCCTTGAATGAATAAAAGCAAATCACTCCTCTTTATGTATTTTTCTAATACATTGATATTTGCATCTCCTTTCCTAGCCTGCATTTTTCATTATCCTACAGGCTGTATATAATAAGTATCAATTCAGGGGCCCTTCTTCTACTCAATTCACAACTGTTCTATCCCGACATTGATAAGCAATCTACATCTGCTTCTGTTGTGTATTGGTTATCATGTTTACCTGACGTGTGAAAGCCCCATGTTTGACAGTGCGCGTTAACAAAGAGACCAATGATTTTTATTAAAAGTTGTCATGTGTTTTTGTTACCTTGCACCGGCCAAAAAGTGCCGGAAATGACTTCATTTGCAGTCACTTGAAAAGTAGGGATTCTCAAATAAATGGTAAGAGGTTGGAACAAATCTAAAGGAATGCATGGCATATCTATATGTATGTGTACGCAGGTATCCATATATAAAGATAGATAGATAGATAGATAGATAGATAGATAGATAGATAGATAGATAGATAGATAGATAGATAGATAGATAGATAGATAGATAGATAGATAGATAGATAGATAGATAGATAGATAGATAGATAGATAGATAGATAGATAGATAGATAGATAGATAGATAGATAGATAGATAGATATTGGGAGAGAGAGAGCGTTACTATAAACTGAGACTTTATTTTCCATCAAGCTGTCTTTCCTTTCCTTCAGGAGCAGAATGTTCTGATCATCAGCGCTCCAGAATCTAGTGCTTGGTTGGCAAGCATCACACATTGTGATGTGTTAGCTAAGAGTTCCATGTCGTTCAGACTCATATATTCCTCTGTAGTTGTACCTTGGTGATTCAACAAAATGTGGCATCATAAGCAGCATTCTACTGCCATAGACTGGGCAGAAAAAACATTTAGAATTTCACTGAAAAAGAAAAAAAGCATACTTAGGCAGAGCTTTCTGGACAGTAAGGACATTAGAGTAAGTGATGAATAAGCACTGCTTTTGTTAATTTACATAGGCAGAACAGAGACTGCTGGGAAAAGCCTGAAATTAAAGGCCCAGAAAATGCCTGCTTCTGGATAGAACACTAAGAAGGGTTGAAAGTTTTTTCTCTGACCCTGGCCACTCTTACAAGCAATCCTATGATAGTCAGAAGGACCCACCCTAAAAAGGAAGGGACAGCCATTTGGACCCTTTCCACCTTTTCTATATCTCGCCTGATCGAGCGCTGATTGAGCGGATTAGCACATGTACTTCTCATTTTGGGAAGGTATTGCTTAGCTTGCTACCAGCAGCTCAGTTATGTTATGATGTTAGAGGCTTGCATGGAATGCTTTAGTCCTGCATTAGGCCGTTTTTATTGCTACTTGCATTCAAGGGAAAGATAATTAGCCAGAATCTGTGGCCCAGTTATTCACCTTGGCATTCCGATTTGCACAAAGGGAATAAGCATTTGAGAGAAAATGCAACATGTGTTTCTTATGTTGCTATGAACAGCTTTTTATTCTTTCTCTTTAGGGTCTAGCCAATGCAGAAATAGATAAATAAGTGCTGACTTTCTGTAAGACGTGTCCAATGCTGGGACAAAATAAAAGGGGACACTTATAAATGATAGTGATATCATTTGAGAAAGGGTAAGTTGACACTGAATTTCATGTATATTCACAGACCAAGCATGAAAAAGTCCCCAGCATGATCTTCATTGCGTGCTTAGAGCTGGTATTAGCTTTTCAGAGGTGCGGGCCTTTCGAAGGCTCGTTGGTCTAGGGGTATGATTCTCGCTTTGGGTGCGAGAGGTCCCGGGTTCAAATCCCGGACGAGCCCTTTCATTGGTGCTTTTTTAAAGTAGTATTGCAGTATGCATTTCAAAGCCAATATCAATTTTCTCTTTGCAGTAGTGGATGAATATTTGCTAGAGTCTCATGCTTTTAACCTTGCCCTGCCTGAGCAAATAGGAAACATTTCTCTTTAAGCATTTTGCAAAAATGCTGAACTTGCATGGCATATACAAGCGTTCAGCTAGGGCTGTCTGGGAAGGTTGCATGAAAGAAATCTAAAACCAGAGGCCCTTGGAATAGCCTGTTTTGAGAAGTTTCATCACAGAAGAATCAACTGTAGACATCTGTTTCTGTAGTGTAGTGGTTATCACGTTCACCTCACACGCGAAAGGTCCCCGGTTCGAAACCGGGCAGAAACAGTTGTTATATTGTCTTGGCTGCAATGTTGAGAGGTGCCGTTTTGCCATGAAATTGTCCAGGCCCTGAAGATGGTTTCATGCAGACTCGTTCCAAGAAAGTGAATACTCTTAAAAACACTAAAGTAATTGGCATGTGGATGTATCTGTTGATTCACAGACCTCGCTTTGAAAAGAGCCCTGCATTCTGTTCATTGCTCACCTAGAACACGCATTAACTTTGGGAATTGTTGGCACCAACAGGCATCTTAGTTTAGTGGAGTGTTTCTGGTGTTTAAGTGCAGAAGCCCTGGGCTCAATTCCTCGGTGACCCTTCTCAAGGTGATGATACAAATGCATCGTCACCTTTACGTTTAATGTCAGAATTGTTTATTTCTATTTGGTGGTGTATGAATGCTTGCAATAGTATGTTGATTTTTTCTAGCCTTGAATGAATAAAAGCAAATCACTCCTCTTTATGTATTTTTCTAATACATTGATATTTGCATCTCCTTTCCTAGCCTGCATTTTTCATTATCTTACAGGCTGTATATAATAAGTATCAATTCAGGGGCCCTTCTTCTACTCAATTCACAACTGTTCTATCCCGGCATTGATAAGCAATCTACATCTGCTTCTGTTGTGTATTGGTTATCATGTTTACCTGACGTGTGAAAGCCCCATGTTTGACAGTGCGCGTTAACAAAGAGACCAATGATTTTTATTAAAAGTTGTCATGTGTTTTTGTTACCTTGCACCGGCCAAAAAGTGCCGGAAATGACTTCATTTGCAGTCACTTGAAAAGTAGGGATTCTCAAATAAATGGTAAGAGGTTGGAACAAATCTAAAGGAATGCATGGCATATCTATATGTATGTGTACGCAGGTATCCATATATAAAGATAGATAGATAGATAGATAGATAGATAGATAGATAGATAGATAGATAGATAGATAGATAGATAGATAGATAGATAGATAGATAGATAGATAGATAGATAGATAGATAGATAGATAGATAGATAGATAGATAGATAGATAGATAGATAGATAGATAGATAGATAGATAGATAGATAGATAGATAGATAGATAGATAGATAGATAGATAGATATTGGGAGAGAGAGAGCGTTACTATAAACTGAGACTTTATTTTCCATCAAGCTGTCTTTCCTTTCCTTCAGGAGCAGAATGTTCTGATCATCAGCGCTCCAGAATCTAGTGCTTGGTTGGCAAGCATCACACATTGTGATGTGTTAGCTAAGAGTTCCATGTCGTTCAGACTCATATATTCCTCTGTAGTTGTACCTTGGTGATTCAACAAAATGTGGCATCATAAGCAGCATTCTACTGCCATAGACTGGGCAGAAAAAACATTTAGAATTTCACTGAAAAAGAAAAAAAGCATACTTAGGCAGAGCTTTCTGGACAGTAAGGACATTAGAGTAAGTGATGAATAAGCACTGCTTTTGTTAATTTACATAGGCAGAACAGAGACTGCTGGGAAAAGCCTGATATTAAAGGCCCAGAAAATGCCTGCTTCTGGATAGAACACTAAGAAGGGTTGAAAGTTTTTTCTCTGACCCTGGCCACTCTTACAAGCAATCCTATGATAGTCAGAAGGACCCACCCTAAAAAGGAAGGGACAGCCATTTGGACCCTTTCCACCTTTTCTATATCCCGCCTGATCGAGCCTGATCGAGCGCTGATTGAGCGGATTAGCACATGTACTTCTCATTTTGGGAAGGTATTGCTTAGCTTGCTACCAGCAGCTCAGTTATGTTATGATGTTAGAGGCTTGCAAGGAATGCTTTAGTCCTGCATTAGGCCGTTTTTATTGCTACTTGCATTCAAGGGAAAGATAATTAGCCAGAATCTGTGGCCCAGTTATTCACCTTGGCATTCCGATTTGCACAAAGGGAATAAGCATTTGAGAGAAAATGCAACATGTGTTTCTTATGTTGCTATGAACAGCTTTTTATTCTTTCTCTTTAGGGTCTAGCCAATGCAGAAATAGATAAATAAGTGCTGACTTTCTGTAAGACGTGTCCAATGCTGGGACAAAATAAAAGGGGACACTTATAAATGATAGTGATATCATTTGAGAAAGGGTAAGTTGACACTGAATTTCATGTATATTCACAGACCAAGCATGAAAAAGTCCCCAGCATGATCTTCATTGCGTGCTTAGAGCTGGTATTAGCTTTTCAGAGGTGCGGGCCTTTCGAAGGCTCGTTGGTCTAGGGGTATGATTCTCGCTTTGGGTGCGAGAGGTCCCGGGTTCAAATCCCGGACGAGCCCTTTCATTGGTGCTTTTTTAAAGTAGTATTGCAGTATGCATTTCAAAGCCAATATCAATTTTCTCTTTGCAGTAGTGGATGAATATTTGCTAGAGTCTCATGCTTTTAACCTTGCCCTGCCTGAGCAAATAGGAAACATTTCTCTTTAAGCATTTTGCAAAAATGCTGAACTTGCATGGCATATACAAGCGTTCGGCTAGGGCTGTCTGGGAAGGTTGCATGAAAGAAATCTAAAACCAGAGGCCCTTGGAATAGCCTGTTTTGAGAAGTTTCATCACAGAAGAATCAACTGTAGACATCTGTTTCTGTAGTGTAGTGGTTATCACGTTCGCCTCACACGCGAAAGGTCCCCGGTTCGAAACCGGGCAGAAACAGTTGTTATATTGTCTTGGCTGCAATGTTGAGAGGTGCCATTTTGCCATGAAATTGTCCAGGCCCTGAAGATGGTTTCATGCAGACTCGTTCCAAGAAAGTGAATTCTCTTAAAAACACTAAAGTAATTGGCATGTGGATGTATCTGTTGATTCACAGACCTCGCTTTGAAAAGAGCCCTGCATTCTGTTCATTGCTCACCTAGAACACGCATTAACTTTGGGAATTGTTGGCACCAACAGGCATCTTAGTTTAGTGGAGTGTTTCTGGTGTTTAAGTGCAGAAGCCCTGGGCTCAATTCCTCGGTGACCCTTCTCAAGGTGATGATACAAATGCATCGTCACCTTTAAGTTTAATGTCAGAATTGTTTATTTCTATTTGGTGGTGTATGAATGCTTGCAATAGTATGGTGATTTTTTCTAGCCTTGAATGAATAAAAGCAAATCACTCCTCTTTATGTATTTTTCTAATACATTCATATTTGCATCTCCTTTCCTAGCCTGCATTTTTCATTATCCTACAGGCTGTATATAATAAGTATCAATTCAGGGGCCCTTCTTCTACTCAATTCACAACTGTTCGATCCCGACATTGATAAGCAATCTACATCTGCTTCTGTTGTGTATTGGTTATCATGTTTACCTGACGTGTGAAAGCCCCATGTTTGACAGTGCGCGTTAACAAAGAGACCAATGATTTTTATTAAAAGTTGTCATGTGTTTTTGTTACCTTGCACCGGCCAAAAAGTGCCGGAAATGACTTCATTTGCAGTCACTTGAAAAGTAGGGATTCTCAAATAAATGGTAAGAGGTTGGAACAAATCTAAAGGAATGCATGGCATATCTATATGTATGTGTACGCAGGTATCCATATATAAAGATAGATAGATAGATAGATAGATAGATAGATAGATAGATAGATAGATAGATAGATAGATAGATAGATAGATAGATAGATAGATAGATAGATAGATAGATAGATAGATAGATAGATAGATAGATAGATAGATAGATAGATAGATAGATAGATAGATAGATAGATAGATAGATAGATAGATAGATAGATATTGGGAGAGAGAGAGCGTTACTATAAACTGAGACTTCATTTTCCATCAAGCTGTCTTTCCTTTCCTTCAGGAGCAGAATGTTCTGATCATCAGCGCTCCAGAATCTAGTGCTTGGTTGGCAAGCATCACACATTGTGATGTGTTAGCTAAGAGTTCCATGTCGTTCAGACTCATATATTCCTCTGTAGTTGTACCTTGGTGATTCAACAAAATGTGGCATCATAAGCAGCATTCTACTGCCATAGACTGGGCGGAAAAAACATTTAGAATTTCACTGAAAAAGAAAAAAAGCATACTTAGGCAGAGCTTTCTGGACAGTAAGGACATTAGAGTAAGTGATGAATAAGCACTGCTTTTGTTAATTTACATAGGCAGAACAGAGACTGCTGGGAAAAGCCTGAAATTAAAGGCCCAGAAAATGCCTGCTTCTGGATAGAACACTAAGAAGGGTTGAAAGTTTTTTCTCTGACCCTGGCCACTCTTACAAGCAATCCTATGATAGTCAGAAGGACCCACACTAAAAAGGAAGGGACAGCCATTTGGACCCTTTCCACCTTTTCTATATCTCGCCTGATCGAGCCTGATCGAGCGCTGATTGAGCGGATTAGCACATGTACTTCTCATTTTGGGAAGGTATTGCTTAGCTTGCTACCAGCAGCTCAGTTATGTTATGATGTTAGAGGCTTGCAAGGAATGCTTTAGTCCTGCATTAGGCCGTTTTTATTGCTACTTGCATTCAAGGGAAAGATAATTAGCCAGAATCTGTGGCCCAGTTATTCATCTTGGCATTCCGATTTGCACAAAGGGAATAAGCATTTGAGAGAAAATGCAACATGTGTTTCTTATGTTGCTATGAACAGCTTTTTATCCTTTCTCTTTAGGGTCTAGCCAATGCAGAAATAGATAAATAAGTGCTGACTTTCTGTAAGACGTGTCCAATGCTGGGACAAAATAAAAGGGGACACTTATAAATGATAGTGATATCATTTGAGAAAGGGTAAGTTGACACTGAATTTCATGTATATTCACAGACCAAGCATGAAAAAGTCCCCAGCATGATCTTCATTGCGTGCTTAGAGCTGGTATTAGCTTTTCAGAGGTGCGGGCCTTTCGAAGGCTCGTTGGTCTAGGGGTATGATTCTCGCTTTGGGTGCGAGAGGTCCCGGGTTCAAATCCCGGACGAGCCCTTTCATTGGTGCTTTTTTAAAGTAGTATTGCAGTATGCATTTCAAAGCCAATATCAATTTTCTCTTTGCAGTAGTGGATGAATATTTGCTAGAGTCTCATGCTTTTAACCTTGCCCTGCCTGAGCAAATAGGAAACATTTCTCTTTAAGCATTTTGCAAAAATGCTGAACTTGCATGGCATATACAAGCGTTCAGCTAGGGCTGTCTGGGAAGGTTGCATGAAAGAAATCTAAAACCAGAGGCCCTTGGAATAGCCTGTTTTGAGAAGTTTCATCACAGAAGAATCAACTGTAGACATCTGTTTCTGTAGTGTAGTGGTTATCACGTTCGCCTCACACGCGAAAGGTCCCCGGTTCGAAACCGGGCAGAAACAGTTGTTATATTGTCTTGGCTGCAATGTTGAGAGGTGCCGTTTTGCCATGAAATTGTCCAGGCCCTGAAGATGGTTTCATGCAGACTCGTTCCAAGAAAGTGAATTCTCTTAAAAACACTAAAGTAATTGGCATGTGGATGTATCTGTTGATTCACAGACCTCGCTTTGAAAAGAGCCCTGCATTCTGTTCATTGCTCACCTAGAACACGCATTAACTTTGGGAATTGTTGGCACCAACAGGCATCTTAGTTTAGTGGAGTGTTTCTGGTGTTTAAGTGCAGAAGCCCTGGGCTCAATTCCTCGGTGACCCTTCTCAAGGTGATGATACAAATGCATCGTCACCTTTACGTTTAATGTCAGAATTGTTTATTTCTATTTGGTGGTGTATGAATGCTTGCAATAGTATGTTGATTTTTTCTAGCCTTGAATGAATAAAAGCAAATCACTCCTCTTTATGTATTTTTCTAATACATTGATATTTGCATCTCCTTTCCTAGCCTGCATTTTTCATTATCTTACAGGCTGTATATAATAAGTATCAATTCAGGGGCCCTTCTTCTACTCAATTCACAACTGTTCTATCCCGGCATTGATAAGCAATCTACATCTGCTTCTGTTGTGTATTGGTTATCATGTTTACCTGACGTGTGAAAGCCCCATGTTTGACAGTGCGCGTTAACAAAGAGACCAATGATTTTTATTAAAAGTTGTCATGTGTTTTTGTTACCTTGCACCGGCCAAAAAGTGCCGGAAATGACTTCATTTGCAGTCACTTGAAAAGTAGGGATTCTCAAATAAATGGTAAGAGGTTGGAACAAATCTAAAGGAATGCATGGCATATCTATATGTATGTGTACGCAGGTATCCATATATAAAGATAGATAGATAGATAGATAGATAGATAGATAGATAGATAGATAGATAGATAGATAGATAGATAGATAGATAGATAGATAGATAGATAGATAGATAGATAGATAGATAGATAGATAGATAGATAGATAGATAGATATTGGGAGAGAGAGAGCGTTACTATAAACTGAGACTTTATTTTCCATCAAGCTGTCTTTCCTTTCCTTCAGGAGCAGAATGTTCTGATCATCAGCGCTCCAGAATCTAGTGCTTGGTTGGCAAGCATCACACATTGTGATGTGTTAGCTAAGAGTTCCATGTCGTTCAGACTCATATATTCCTCTGTAGTTGTACCTTGGTGATTCAACAAAATGTGGCATCATAAGCAGCATTCTACTGCCATAGACTGGGCAGAAAAAACATTTAGAATTTCACTGAAAAAGAAAAAAAGCATACTTAGGCAGAGCTTTCTGGACAGTAAGGACATTAGAGTAAGTGATGAATAAGCACTGCTTTTGTTAATTTACATAGGCAGAACAGAGACTGCTGGGAAAAGCCTGAAATTAAAGGCACAGAAAATGCCTGCTTCTGGATAGAACACTAAGAAGGGTTGAAAGTTTTTTCTCTGACCCTGGCCACTCTTACAAGCAATCCTATGATAGTCAGAAGGACCCACACTAAAAAGGAAGGGACAGCCATTTGGACCCTTTCCACCTTTTCTATATCTCGCCTGATCGAGCGCTGATTGAGCGGATTAGCACATGTACTTCTCATTTTGGGAAGGTATTGCTTAGCTTGCTACCAGCAGCTCAGTTATGTTATGATGTTAGAGGCTTGCAAGGAATGCTTTAGTCCTGCATTAGGCCGTTTTTATTGCTACTTGCATTCAAGGGAAAGATAATTAGCCAGAATCTGTGGCCCAGTTATTCACCTTGGCATTCCGATTTGCACAAAGGGAATAAGCATTTGAGAGAAAATGCAACATGTGTTTCTTATGTTGCTATGAACAGCTTTTTATTCTTTCTCTTTAGGGTCTAGCCAATGCAGAAATAGATAAATAAGTGCTGACTTTCTGTAAGACGTGTCCAATGCTGGGACAAAATAAAAGGGGACACTTATAAATGATAGTGATATCATTTGAGAAAGGGTAAGTTGACACTGAATTTCATGTATATTCACAGACCAAGCATGAAAAAGTCCCCAGCATGATCTTCATTGCGTGCTTAGAGCTGGTATTAGCTTTTCAGAGGTGCGGGCCTTTCGAAGGCTCGTTGGTCTAGGGGTATGATTCTCGCTTTGGGTGCGAGAGGTCCCGGGTTCAAATCCCGGACGAGCCCTTTCATTGGTGCTTTTTTAAAGTAGTATTGCAGTATGCATTTCAAAGCCAATATCAATTTTCTCTTTGCAGTAGTGGATGAATATTTGCTAGAGTCTCATGCTTTTAACCTTGCCCTGCCTGAGCAAATAGGAAACATTTCTCTTTAAGCATTTTGCAAAAATGCTGAACTTGCATGGCATATACAAGCGTTCGGCTAGGGCTGTCTGGGAAGGTTGCATGAAAGAAATCTAAAACCAGAGGCCCTTGGAATAGCCTGTTTTGAGAAGTTTCATCACAGAAGAATCAACTGTAGACATCTGTTTCTGTAGTGTAGTGGTTATCACGTTCGCCTCACATGCGAAAGGTCCCTTGTTCGAAACCGGGCAGAAACAGTTGTTATATTGTCTTGGCTGCAATGTTGAGAGGTGCAGTTTTGCCATGAAATTGTCCAGGCCCTGTAGATGGTTTCATGCAGACTCGTTCCAAGAAAGTGAATTCTCTTAAAAACACTAAAGTAATTGGCATGTGGATGTATCTGTTGATTCACAGACCTCGCTTTGAAAAGAGCCCTGCATTCTGTTCATTGCTCACCTAGAACACGCATTAACTTTGGGAATTGTTGGCACCAACAGGCATCTTAGTTTAGTGGAGTGTTTCTGGTGTTTAAGTGCAGAAGCCCTGGGCTCAATTCCTCGGTGACCCTTCTCAAGGTGATGATACAAATGCATCGTCACCTTTAAGTTTAATGTCAGAATTGTTTATTTCTATTTGGTGGTGTATGAATGCTTGCAATAGTATGTTGATTTTTTCTAGCCTTGAATGAATAAAAGCAAATCACTCCTCTTTATGTATTTTTCTAATACATTGATATTTGCATCTCCTTTCCTAGCCTGCATTTTTCATTATCTTACAGGCTGTATATAATAAGTATCAATTCAGGGGCCCTTCTTCTACTCAATTCACAACTGTTCTATCCCGGCATTGATAAGCAATCTACATCTGCTTCTGTTGTGTATTGGTTATCATGTTTACCTGACGTGTGAAAGCCCCATGTTTGACAGTGCGCGTTAACAAAGAGACCAATGATTTTTATTAAAAGTTGTCATGTGTTTTTGTTACCTTGCACCGGCCAAAAAGTGCCGGAAATGACTTCATTTGCAGTCACTTGAAAAGTAGGGATTCTCAAATAAATGGTAAGAGGTTGGAACAAATCTAAAGGAATGCATGGCATATCTATATGTATGTGTACGCAGGTATCCATATATAAAGATAGATAGATAGATAGATAGATAGATAGATAGATAGATAGATAGATAGATAGATAGATAGATAGATAGATAGATAGATAGATAGATAGATAGATAGATAGATAGATAGATAGATAGATAGATAGATAGATAGATAGATAGATAGATAGATAGATAGATAGATAGATAGATAGATAGATAGATATTGGGAGAGAGAGAGCGTTACTATAAACTGAGACTTTATTTTCCATCAAGCTGTCTTTCCTTTCCTTCAGGAGCAGAATGTTCTGATCATCAGCGCTCCAGAATCTAGTGCTTGGTTGGCAAGCATCACACATTGTGATGTGTTAGCTAAGAGTTCCATGTCGTTCAGACTCATATATTCCTCTGTAGTTGTACCTTGGTGATTCAACAAAATGTGGCATCATAAGCAGCATTCTACTGCCATAGACTGGGCAGTAAAAACATTTAGAATTTCACTGAAAAAGAAAAAAAGCATACTTAGGCAGAGCTTTCTGGACAGTAAGGACATTAGAGTAAGTGATGAATAAGCACTGCTTTTGTTAATTTACATAGGCAGAACAGAGACTGCTGGGAAAAGCCTGAAATTAAAGGCACAGAAAACGCCTGCTTCTGGATAGAACACTAAGAAGGGTTGAAAGTTTTTTCTCTGACCCTGGCCACTCTTACAAGCAATCCTATGATAGTCAGAAGGACCCACCCTGAAAAGGAAGGGACAGCCATTTGGACCCTTTCCACCTTTTCTATATCTCGCCTGATCGCAACCTGATCGAGCGCTGATTGAGCGGATTAGCACATGTACTTCTCATTTTGGGAAGGTATTGCTTAGCTTGCTACCAGCAGCTCAGTTATGTTATGATGTTAGAGGCTTGCAAGGAATGCTTTAGTCCTGCATTAGGCCGTTTTTATTGCTACTTGCATTCAAGGGAAAGATAATTAGCCAGAATCTGTGGCCCAGTTATTCACCTTGGCATTCCGATTTGCACAAAGGGAATAAGCATTTGAGAGAAAATGCAACATGTGTTTCTTATGTTGCTATGAACAGCTTTTTATTCTTTCTCTTTAGGGTCTAGCCAATGCAGAAATAGATAAATAAGTGCTGACTTTCTGTAAGACGTGTCCAATGCTGGGACAAAATAAAAGGGGACACTTATAAATGATAGTGATATCATTTGAGAAAGGGTAAGTTGACACTGAATTTCATGTATATTCACAGACCAAGCATGAAAAAGTCCCCAGCATGATCTTCATTGCGTGCTTAGAGCTGGTATTAGCTTTTCAGAGGTGCGGGCCTTTCGAAGGCTCGTTGGTCTAGGGGTATGATTCTCGCTTTGGGTGCGAGAGGTCCCGGGTTCAAATCCCGGACGAGCCCTTTCATTGGTTTTTAAAGTAGTATTGCAGTATGCATTTCAAAGCCAATATCAATTTTCTCTTTGCAGTAGTGGATGAATATTTGCTAGAGTCTCATGCTTTTAACCTTGCCCTGCCTGAGCAACTAGGAAACATTTCTCTTTAAGCATTTTGCAAAAATGCTGAACTTGCATGGCATATACAAGCGTTCAGCTAGGGCTGTCTGGGAAGGTTGCATGAAAGAAATCTAAAACCAGAGGCCCTTGGAATAGCCTGTTTTGAGAAATTTCATCACAGAAGAATCAACTGTAGACATCTGTTTCTGTAGTGTAGTGGTTATCACGTTCGCCTCACACGCGAAAGGTCCCCGGTTCGAAACCGGGCAGAAAAAGTTGTTATATTGTCTTGGCTGCAATGTTGAGAGGTGCCGTTTTGCCATGAAATTGTCCAGGCCCTGAAGATGGTTTCATGCAGACTCGTTCCAAGAAAGTGAATTCTCCTAAAAACACTAAAGTAATTGGCATGTGGATGTATCTGTTGATTCACAGACCTCGCTTTGAAAAGAGCCCTGCATTCTGTTCATTGCTCACCTAGAACACGCATTAACTTTGGGAATTGTTGGCACCAACAGGCATCTTAGTTTAGTGGAGTGTTTCTGGTGTTTAAGTGCAGAAGCCCTGGGCTCAATTCCTCGGTGACCCTTCTCAAGGTGATGATACAAATGCATCGTCACCTTTACGTTTAATGTCAGAATTGTTTATTTCTATTTGGTGGTGTATGAATGCTTGCAATAGTATGTTGATTTTTTCTAGCCTTGAATGAATAAAAGCAAATCACTCCTCTTTATGTATTTTTCTAATACATTGATATTTGCATCTCCTTTCCTAGCCTGCATTTTTCATTATCTTACAGGCTGTATATAATAAGTATCAATTCAGGGGCCCTTCTTCTACTCAATTCACAACTGTTCTATCCCGGCATTGATAAGCAATCTACATCTGCTTCTGTTGTGTATTGGTTATCATGTTTACCTGACGTGTGAAAGCCCCATGTTTGACAGTGCGCGTTAACAAAGAGACCAATGATTTTTATTAAAAGTTGTCATGTGTTTTTGTTACCTTGCACCGGCCAAAAAGTGCCGGAAATGACTTCATTTGCAGTCACTTGAAAAGTAGGGATTCTCAAATAAATGGTAAGAGGTTGGAACAAATCTAAAGGAATGCATGGCATATCTATATGTATGTGTACGCAGGTATCCATATATAAAGATAGATAGATAGATAGATAGATAGATAGATAGATAGATAGATAGATAGATAGATAGATAGATAGATAGATAGATAGATAGATAGATAGATAGATAGATAGATAGATAGATAGATAGATAGATAGATAGATAGATAGATAGATAGATAGATAGATAGATAGATAGATAGATAGATAGATAGATAGATAGATAGATAGATAGATATTGGGAGAGAGAGAGCGTTACTATAAACTGAGACTTTATTTTCCATCAAGCTGTCTTTCCTTTCCTTCAGGAGCAGAATGTTCTGATCATCAGCGCTCCAGAATCTAGTGCTTGGTTGGCAAGCATCACACATTGTGATGTGTTAGCTAAGAGTTCCATGTCGTTCAGACTCATATATTCCTCTGTAGTTGTACCTTGGTGATTCAACAAAATGTGGCATCATAAGCAGCATTCTACTGCCATAGACTGGGCGGAAAAAACATTTAGAATTTCACTGAAAAAGAAAAAAAGCATACTTAGGCAGAGCTTTCTGGACAGTAAGGACATTAGAGTAAGTGATGAATAAGCACTGCTTTTGTTAATTTACATAGGCAGAACAGAGACTGCTGGGAAAAGCCTGAAATTAAAGGCCCAGAAAATGCCTGCTTCTGGATAGAACACTAAGAAGGGTTGAAAGTTTTTTCTCTGACCCTGGCCACTCTTACAAGCAATCCTATGATAGTCAGAAGGACCCACACTAAAAAGGAAGGGACAGCCATTTGGACCCTTTCCACCTTTTCTATATCTCGCCTGATCGAGCCTGATCGAGCGCTGATTGAGCGGATTAGCACATGTACTTCTCATTTTGGGAAGGTATTGCTTAGCTTGCTACCAGCAGCTCAGTTATGTTATGATGTTAGAGGCTTGCAAGGAATGCTTTAGTCCTGCATTAGGCCGTTTTTATTGCTACTTGCATTCAAGGGAAAGATAATTAGCCAGAATCTGTGGCCCAGTTATTCACCTTGGCATTCCGATTTGCACAAAGGGAATAAGCATTTGAGAGAAAATGCAACATGTGTTTCTTATGTTGCTATGAACAGCTTTTTATTCTTTCTCTTTAGGGTCTAGCCAATGCAGAAATAGATAAATAAGTGCTGACTTTCTGTAAGACGTGTCCAATGCTGGGACAAAATAAAAGGGGACACTTATAAATGATAGTGATATCATTTGAGAAAGGGTAAGTTGACACTGAATTTCATGTATATTCACAGACCAAGCATGAAAAAGTCCCCAGCATGATCTTCATTGCGTGCTTAGAGCTGGTATTAGCTTTTCAGAGGTGCGGGCCTTTCGAAGGCTCGTTGGTCTAGGGGTATGATTCTCGCTTTGGGTGCGAGAGGTCCCGGGTTCAAATCCCGGACGAGCCCTTTCATTGGTGCTTTTTTAAAGTAGTATTGCAGTATGCATTTCAAAGCCAATATCAATTTTCTCTTTGCAGTAGTGGATGAATATTTGCTAGAGTCTCATGCTTTTAACCTTGCCCTGCCTGAGCAAATAGGAAACATTTCTCTTTAAGCATTTTGCAAAAATGCTGAACTTGCATGGCATATACAAGCGTTCGGCTAGGGCTGTCTGGGAAGGTTGCATGAAAGAAATCTAAAACCAGAGGCCCTTGGAATAGCCTGTTTTGAGAAGTTTCATCACAGAAGAATCAACTGTAGACATCTGTTTCTGTAGTGTAGTGGTTATCAAGTTCGCCTCACATGCGAAAGGTCCCCGGTTCGAAACCGGGCAGAAACAGTTGTTATATTGTCTTGGCTGCAATGTTGAGAGGTGCCGTTTTGCCATGAAATTGTCCAGGCCCTGAAGATGGTTTCATGCAGACTCGTTCCAAGAAAGTGAATTCTCTTAAAAACACTAAAGTAATTGGCATGTGGATGTATCTGTTGATTCACAGACCTCGCTTTGAAAAGAGCCCTGCATTCTGTTCATTGCTCACCTAGAACACGCATTAACTTTGGGAATTGTTGGCACCAACAGGCATCTTAGTTTAGTGGAGTGTTTCTGGTGTTTAAGTGCAGAAGCCCTGGGCTCAATTCCTCGGTGACCCTTCTCAAGGTGATGATACAAATGCATCGTCACCTTTAAGTTTAATGTCAGAATTGTTTATTTCTATTTGGTGGTGTATGAATGCTTGCAATAGTATGTTGATTTTTTCTAGCCTTGAATGAATAAAAGCAAATCACTCCTCTTTATGTATTTTTCTAATACATTGATATTTGCATCTCCTTTCCTAGCCTGCATTTTTCATTATCTTACAGGCTGTATATAATAAGTATCAATTCAGGGGCCCTTCTTCTACTCAATTCACAACTGTTCTATCCCGGCATTGATAAGCAATCTACATCTGCTTCTGTTGTGTATTGGTTATCATGTTTACCTGACGTGTGAAAGCCCCATGTTTGACAGTGCGCGTTAACAAAGAGACCAATGATTTTTATTAAAAGTTGTCATGTGTTTTTGTTACCTTGCACCGGCCAAAAAGTGCCGGAAATGACTTCATTTGCAGTCACTTGAAAAGTAGGGATTCTCAAATAAATGGTAAGAGGTTGGAACAAATCTAAAGGAATGCATGGCATATCTATATGTATGTGTACGCAGGTATCCATATATAAAGATAGATAGATAGATAGATAGATAGATAGATAGATAGATAGATAGATAGATAGATAGATAGATAGATAGATAGATAGATAGATAGATAGATAGATAGATAGATAGATAGATAGATAGATAGATAGATAGATAGATAGATAGATAGATAGATAGATAGATAGATATTGGGAGAGAGAGAGCGTTACTATAAACTGAGACTTTATTTTCCATCAAGCTGTCTTTCCTTTCCTTCAGGAGCAGAATGTTCTGATCATCAGCGCTCCAGAATCTAGTGCTTGGTTGGCAAGCATCACACATTGTGATGGGTTAGCTAAGAGTTCCATGTCGTTCAGACTCATATATTCCTCTGTAGTTGTACCTTGGTGATTCAACAAAATGTGGCATCATAAGCAGCATTCTACTGCCATAGACTGGGCAGTAAAAACATTTAGAATTTCACTGAAAAAGAAAAAAAGCATACTTAGGCAGAGCTTTCTGGACAGTAAGGACATTAGAGTAAGTGATGAATAAGCACTGCTTTTGTTAATTTACATAGGCAGAACAGAGACTGCTGGGAAAAGCCTGAAATTAAAGGCACAGAAAATGCCTGCTTCTGGATAGAACACTAAGAAGGGTTGAAAGTTTTTTCTCTGACCCTGGCCACTCTTACAAGCAATCCTATGATAGTCAGAAGGACCCACCCTGAAAAGGAAGGGACAGCCATTTGGACCCTTTCCACCTTTTCTATATCTCGCCTGATCGCAACCTGATCGAGCGCTGATTGAGCGGATTAGCACATGTACTTCTCATTTTGGGAAGGTATTGCTTAGCTTGCTACCAGCAGCTCAGTTATGTTATGATGTTAGAGGCTTGCAAGGAATGCTTTAGTCCTGCATTAGGCCGTTTTTATTGCTACTTGCATTCAAGGGAAAGATAATTAGCCAGAATCTGTGGCCCAGTTATTCACCTTGGCATTCCGATTTGCACAAAGGGAATAAGCATTTGAGAGAAAATGCAACATGTGTTTCTTATGTTGCTATGAACAGCTTTTTATTCTTTCTCTTTAGGGTCTAGCCAATGCAGAAATAGATAAATAAGTGCTGACTTTCTGTAAGACGTGTCCAATGCTGGGACAAAATAAAAGGGGACACTTATATATGATAGTGATATCATTTGAGAAAGGGTAAGTTGACACTGAATTTCATGTATATTCACAGACCAAGCATGAAAAAGTCCCCAGCATGATCTTCATTGCGTGCTTAGAGCTGGTATTAGCTTTTCAGAGGTGCGGGCCTTTCGAAGGCTCGTTGGTCTAGGGGTATGATTCTCGCTTTGGGTGCGAGAGGTCCCGGGTTCAAATCCCGGACGAGCCCTTTCATTGGTGCTTTTTTAAAGTAGTATTGCAGTATGCATTTCAAAGCCAATATCAATTTTCTCTTTGCAGTAGTGGATGAATATTTGCTAGAGTCTCATGCTTTTAACCTTGCCCTGCCTGAGCAACTAGGAAACATTTCTCTTTAAGCATTTTGCAAAAATGCTGAACTTGCATGGCATATACAAGCGTTCAGCTAGGGCTGTCTGGGAAGGTTGCATGAAAGAAATCTAAAACCAGAGGCCCTTGGAATAGCCTGTTTTGAGAAATTTCATCACAGAAGAATCAACTGTAGACATCTGTTTCTGTAGTGTAGTGGTTATCACGTTCGCCTCACACGCGAAAGGTCCCCGGTTCGAAACCGGGCAGAAAAAGTTGTTATATTGTCTTGGCTGCAATGTTGAGAGGTGCCGTTTTGCCATGAAATTGTCCAGGCCCTGAAGATGGTTTCATGCAGACTCGTTCCAAGAAAGTGAATTCTCCTAAAAACACTAAAGTAATTGGCATGTGGATGTATCTGTTGATTCACAGACCTCGCTTTGAAAAGAGCCCTGCATTCTGTTCATTGCTCACCTAGAACACGCATTAACTTTGGGAATTGTTGGCACCAACAGGCATCTTAGTTTAGTGGAGTGTTTCTGGTGTTTAAGTGCAGAAGCCCTGGGCTCAATTCCTCGGTGACCCTTCTCAAGGTGATGATACAAATGCATCGTCACCTTTACGTTTAATGTCAGAATTGTTTATTTCTATTTGGTGGTGTATGAATGCTTGCAATAGTATGTTGATTTTTTCTAGCCTTGAATGAATAAAAGCAAATCACTCCTCTTTATGTATTTTTCTAATACATTGATATTTGCATCTCCTTTCCTAGCCTGCATTTTTCATTATCTTACAGGCTGTATATAATAAGTATCAATTCAGGGGCCCTTCTTCTACTCAATTCACAACTGTTCTATCCCGGCATTGATAAGCAATCTACATCTGCTTCTGTTGTGTATTGGTTATCATGTTTACCTGACGTGTGAAAGCCCCATGTTTGACAGTGCGCGTTAACAAAGAGACCAATGATTTTTATTAAAAGTTGTCATGTGTTTTTGTTACCTTGCACCGGCCAAAAAGTGCCGGAAATGACTTCATTTGCAGTCACTTGAAAAGTAGGGATTCTCAAATAAATGGTAAGAGGTTGGAACAAATCTAAAGGAATGCATGGCATATCTATATGTATGTGTACGCAGGTATCCATATATAAAGATAGATAGATAGATAGATAGATAGATAGATAGATAGATAGATAGATAGATAGATAGATAGATAGATAGATAGATAGATAGATAGATAGATAGATAGATAGATAGATAGATAGATAGATAGATAGATAGATAGATAGATAGATAGATAGATAGATATTGGGAGAGAGAGAGCGTTACTATAAACTGAGACTTTATTTTCCATCAAGCTGTCTTTCCTTTCCTTCAGGAGCAGAATGTTCTGATCATCAGCGCTCCAGAATCTAGTGCTTGGTTGGCAAGCATCACACATTGTGATGTGTTAGCTAAGAGTTCCATGTCGTTCAGACTCATATATTCCTCTGTAGTTGTACCTTGGTGATTCAACAAAATGTGGCATCATAAGCAGCATTCTACTGCCATAGACTGGGCAGTAAAAACATTTAGAATTTCACTGAAAAAGAAAAAAAGCATACTTAGGCAGAGCTTTCTGGACAGTAAGGACATTAGAGTAAGTGATGAATAAGCACTGCTTTTGTTAATTTACATAGGCAGAACAGAGACTGCTGGGAAAAGCCTGAAATTAAAGGCACAGAAAATGCCTGCTTCTGGATAGAACACTAAGAAGGGTTGAAAGTTTTTTCTCTGACCCTGGCCACTCTTACAAGCAATCCTATGATAGTCAGAAGGACCCACCCTGAAAAGGAAGGGACAGCCATTTGGACCCTTTCCACCTTTTCTATATCTCGCCTGATCGCAACCTGATCGAGCGCTGATTGAGCGGATTAGCACATGTACTTCTCATTTTGGGAAGGTATTGCTTAGCTTGCTACCAGCAGCTCAGTTATGTTATGATGTTAGAGGCTTGCAAGGAATGCTTTAGTCCTGCATTAGGCCGTTTTTATTGCTACTTGCATTCAAGGGAAAGATAATTAGCCAGAATCTGTGGCCCAGTTATTCACCTTGGCATTCCGATTTGCACAAAGGGAATAAGCATTTGAGAGAAAATGCAACATGTGTTTCTTATGTTGCTATGAACAGCTTTTTATTCTTTCTCTTTAGGGTCTAGCCAATGCAGAAATAGATAAATAAGTGCTGACTTTCTGTAAGACGTGTCCAATGCTGGGACAAAATAAAAGGGGACACTTATAAATGATAGTGATATCATTTGAGAAAGGGTAAGTTGACACTGAATTTCATGTATATTCACAGACCAAGCATGAAAAAGTCCCCAGCATGATCTTCATTGCGTGCTTAGAGCTGGTATTAGCTTTTCAGAGGTGCGGGCCTTTCGAAGGCTCGTTGGTCTAGGGGTATGATTCTCGCTTTGGGTGCGAGAGGTCCCGGGTTCAAATCCCGGACGAGCCCTTTCATTGGTGCTTTTTTAAAGTAGTATTGCAGTATGCATTTCAAAGCCAATATCAATTTTCTCTTTGCAGTAGTGGATGAATATTTGCTAGAGTCTCATGCTTTTAACCTTGCCCTGCCTGAGCAACTAGGAAACATTTCTCTTTAAGCATTTTGCAAAAATGCTGAACTTGCATGGCATATACAAGCGTTCAGCTAGGGCTGTCTGGGAAGGTTGCATGAAAGAAATCTAAAACCAGAGGCCCTTGGAATAGCCTGTTTTGAGAAATTTCATCACAGAAGAATCAACTGTAGACATCTGTTTCTGTAGTGTAGTGGTTATCACGTTCGCCTCACACGCGAAAGGTCCCCGGTTCGAAACCGGGCAGAAAAAGTTGTTATATTGTCTTGGCTGCAATGTTGAGAGGTGCCGTTTTGCCATGAAATTGTCCAGGCCCTGAAGATGGTTTCATGCAGACTCGTTCCAAGAAAGTGAATTCTCCTAAAAACACTAAAGTAATTGGCATGTGGATGTATCTGTTGATTCACAGACCTCGCTTTGAAAAGAGCCCTGCATTCTGTTCATTGCTCACCTAGAACACGCATTAACTTTGGGAATTGTTGGCACCAACAGGCATCTTAGTTTAGTGGAGTGTTTCTGGTGTTTAAGTGCAGAAGCCCTGGGCTCAATTCCTCGGTGACCCTTCTCAAGGTGATGATACAAATGCATCGTCACCTTTACGTTTAATGTCAGAATTGTTTATTTCTATTTGGTGGTGTATGAATGCTTGCAATAGTATGTTGATTTTTTCTAGCCTTGAATGAATAAAAGCAAATCACTCCTCTTTATGTATTTTTCTAATACATTGATATTTGCATCTCCTTTCCTAGCCTGCATTTTTCATTATCTTACAGGCTGTATATAATAAGTATCAATTCAGGGGCCCTTCTTCTACTCAATTCACAACTGTTCTATCCCGGCATTGATAAGCAATCTACATCTGCTTCTGTTGTGTATTGGTTATCATGTTTACCTGACGTGTGAAAGCCCCATGTTTGACAGTGCGCGTTAACAAAGAGACCAATGATTTTTATTAAAAGTTGTCATGTGTTTTTGTTACCTTGCACCGGCCAAAAAGTGCCGGAAATGACTTCATTTGCAGTCACTTGAAAAGTAGGGATTCTCAAATAAATGGTAAGAGGTTGGAACAAATCTAAAGGAATGCATGGCATATCTATATGTATGTGTACGCAGGTATCCATATATAAAGATAGATAGATAGATAGATAGATAGATAGATAGATAGATAGATAGATAGATAGATAGATAGATAGATAGATAGATAGATAGATAGATAGATAGATAGATAGATAGATAGATAGATAGATAGATAGATAGATAGATAGATAGATAGATAGATAGATAGATAGATAGATAGATAGATATTGGGAGAGAGAGAGCGTTACTATAAACTGAGACTTTATTTTCCATCAAGCTGTCTTTCCTTTCCTTCAGGAGCAGAATGTTCTGATCATCAGCGCTCCAGAATCTAGTGCTTGGTTGGCAAGCATCACACATTGTGATGTGTTAGCTAAGAGTTCCATGTCGTTCAGACTCATATATTCCTCTGTAGTTGTACCTTGGTGATTCAACAAAATGTGGCATCATAAGCAGCATTCTACTGCCATAGACTGGGCAGAAAAAACATTTAGAATTTCACTGAAAAAGAAAAAAAGCATACTTAGGCAGAGCTTTCTGGACAGTAAGGACATTAGAGTAAGTGATGAATAAGCACTGCTTTTGTTAATTTACATAGGCAGAACAGAGACTGCTGGGAAAAGCCTGAAATTAAAGGCACATAAAATGCCTGCTTCTGGATAGAACACTAAGAAGGGTTGAAAGTTTTTTCTCTGACCCTGGCCACTCTTACAAGCAATCCTATGATAGTCAGAAGGACCCACCCTAAAAAGGAAGGGACAGCCATTTGGACCCTTTCCACCTTTTCTATATCTCGCCTGATCGAGCCTGATCGAGCGCTGATTGAGCGGATTAGCACATGTACTTCTCATTTTGGGAAGGTATTGCTTAGCTTGCTACCAGCAGCTCAGTTATGTTATGATGTTAGAGGCTTGCATGGAATGCTTTAGTCCTGCATTAGGCCGTTTTTATTGCTACTTGCATTCAAGGGAAAGATAATTAGCCAGAATCTGTGGCCCAGTTATTCACCTTGGCATTCCGATTTGCATAAAGGGAATAAGCATTTGAGAGAAAATGCAACATGTGTTTCTTATGTTGCTATGAACAGCTTTTTATTCTTTCTCTTTAGGGTCTAGCCAATGCAGAAATAGATAAATAAGTGCTGACTTTCTGTAAGACGTGTCCAATGCTGGGACAAAATAAAAGGGGACACTTATAAATGATAGTGATATCATTTGAGAAAGGGTAAGTTGACACTGAATTTCATGTATATTCACAGACCAAGCATGAAAAAGTCCCCAGCATGATCTTCATTGCGTGCTTAGAGCTGGTATTAGCTTTTCAGAGGTGCGGGCCTTTCGAAGGCTCGTTGGTCTAGGGGTATGATTCTCGCTTTGGGTGCGAGAGGTCCCGGGTTCAAATCCCGGACGAGCCCTTTCATTGGTGCTTTTTTAAAGTAGTATTGCAGTATGCATTTCAAAGCCAATATCAATTTTCTCTTTGCAGTAGTGGATGAATATTTGCTAGAGTCTCATGCTTTTAACCTTGCCCTGCCTGAGCAAATAGGAAACATTTCTCTTTAAGCATTTTGCAAAAATGCTGAACTTGCATGGCATATACAAGCGTTCGGCTAGGGCTGTCTGGGAAGGTTGCATGAAAGAAATCTAAAACCAGAGGCCCTTGGAATAGCCTGTTTTGAGAAGTTTCATCACAGAAGAATCAACTGTAGACATCTGTTTCTGTAGTGTAGTGGTTATCACGTTCGCCTCACACGCGAAAGGTCCCCGGTTCGAAACCGGGCAGAAACAGTTGTTATATTGTCTTGGCTGCAATGTTGAGAGGTGCCGTTTTGCCATGAAATTGTCCAGGCCCTGAAGATGGTTTCATGCAGACTCGTTCCAAGAAAGTGAATTCTCTTAAAAACACTAAAGTAATTGGCATGTGGATGTATCTGTTGATTCACAGACCTCGCTTTGAAAAGAGCCCTGCATTCTGTTCATTGCTCACCTAGAACACGCATTAACTTTGGGAATTGTTGGCACCAACAGGCATCTTAGTTTAGTGGAGTGTTTCTGGTGTTTAAGTGCAGAAGCCCTGGGCTCAATTCCTCGGTGACCCTTCTCAAGGTGATGATACAAATGCATCGTCACCTTTAAGTTTAATGTCAGAATTGTTTATTTCTATTTGGTGGTGTATGAATGCTTGCAATAGTATGTTGATTTTTTCTAGCCTTGAATGAATAAAAGCAAATCACTCCTCTTTATGTATTTTTCTAATACATTGATATTTGCATCTCCTTTCCTAGCCTGCATTTTTCATTATCCTACAGGCTGTATATAATAAGTATCAATTCAGGGGCCCTTCTTCTACTCAATTCACAACTGTTCTATCCCGGCATTGATAAGCAATCTACATCTGCTTCTGTTGTGTATTGGTTATCATGTTTACCTGACGTGTGAAAGCCCCATGTTTGACAGTGCGCGTTAACAAAGAGACCAATGATTTTTATTAAAAGTTGTCATGTGTTTTTGTTACCTTGCACCGGCCAAAAAGTGCCGGAAATGACTTCATTTGCAGTCACTTGAAAAGTAGGGATTCTCAAATAAATGGTAAGAGGTTGGAACAAATCTAAAGGAATGCATGGCATATCTATATGTATGTGTACGCAGGTATCCATATATAAAGATAGATAGATAGATAGATAGATAGATAGATAGATAGATAGATAGATAGATAGATAGATAGATAGATAGATAGATAGATAGATAGATAGATAGATAGATAGATAGATAGATAGATAGATAGATAGATAGATAGATAGATAGATAGATAGATAGATAGATAGATAGATAGATAGATAGATAGATAGATATTGGGAGAGAGAGAGCGTTACTATAAACTGAGACTTTATTTTCCATCAAGCTGTCTTTCCTTTCCTTCAGGAGCAGAATGTTCTGATCATCAGCGCTCCAGAATCTAGTGCTTGGTTGGCAAGCATCACACATTGTGATGTGTTAGCTAAGAGTTCCATGTCGTTCAGACTCATATATTCCTCTGTAGTTGTACCTTGGTGATTCAACAAAATGTGGCATCATAAGCAGCATTCTACTGCCATAGACTGGGCAGTAAAAACATTTAGAATTTCACTGAAAAAGAAAAAAAGCATACTTAGGCAGAGCTTTCTGGACAGTAAGGACATTAGAGTAAGTGATGAATAAGCACTGCTTTTGTTAATTTACATAGGCAGAACAGAGACTGCTGGGAAAAGCCTGAAATTAAAGGCACAGAAAATGCCTGCTTCTGGATAGAACACTAAGAAGGGTTGAAAGTTTTTTCTCTGACCCTGGCCACTCTTACAAGCAATCCTATGATAGTCAGAAGGACCCACCCTGAAAAGGAAGGGACAGCCATTTGGACCCTTTCCACCTTTTCTATATCTCGCCTGATCGCAACCTGATCGAGCGCTGATTGAGCGGATTAGCACATGTACTTCTCATTTTGGGAAGGTATTGCTTAGCTTGCTACCAGCAGCTCAGTTATGTTATGATGTTAGATGCTTGCAAGGAATGCTTTAGTCCTGCATTAGGCCGTTTTTATTGCTACTTGCATTCAAGGGAAAGATAATTAGCCAGAATCTGTGGCCCAGTTATTCACCTTGGCATTCCGATTTGCACAAAGGGAATAAGCATTTGAGAGAAAATGCAACATGTGTTTCTTATGTTGCTATGAACAGCTTTTTATTCTTTCTCTTTAGGGTCTAGCCAATGCAGAAATAGATAAATAAGTGCTGACTTTCTGTAAGACGTGTCCAATGCTGGGACAAAATAAAAGGGGACACTTATAAATGATAGTGATATCATTTGAGAAAGGGTAAGTTGACACTGAATTTCATGTATATTCACAGACCAAGCATGAAAAAGTCCCCAGCATGATCTTCATTGCGTGCTTAGAGCTGGTATTAGCTTTTCAGAGGTGCGGGCCTTTCGAAGGCTCGTTGGTCTAGGGGTATGATTCTCGCTTTGGGTGCGAGAGGTCCCGGGTTCAAATCCGGGACGAGCCCTTTCATTGGTGCTTTTTTAAAGTAGTATTGCAGTATGCATTTCAAAGCCAATATCAATTTTCTCTTTGCAGTAGTGGATGAATATTTGCTAGAGTCTCATGCTTTTAACCTTGCCCTGCCTGAGCAACTAGGAAACATTTCTCTTTAAGCATTTTGCAAAAATGCTGAACTTGCATGGCATATACAAGCGTTCAGCTAGGGCTGTCTGGGAAGGTTGCATGAAAGAAATCTAAAACCAGAGGCCCTTGGAATAGCCTGTTTTGAGAAATTTCATCACAGAAGAATCAACTGTAGACATCTGTTTCTGTAGTGTAGTGGTTATCACGTTCGCCTCACACGCGAAAGGTCCCCGGTTCGAAACCGGGCAGAAAAAGTTGTTATATTGTCTTGGCTGCAATGTTGAGAGGTGCCGTTTTGCCATGAAATTGTCCAGGCCCTGAAGATGGTTTCATGCAGACTCGTTCCAAGAAAGTGAATTCTCCTAAAAACACTAAAGTAATTGGCATGTGGATGTATCTGTTGATTCACAGACCTCGCTTTGAAAAGAGCCCTGCATTCTGTTCATTGCTCACCTAGAACACGCATTAACTTTGGGAATTGTTGGCACCAACAGGCATCTTAGTTTAGTGGAGTGTTTCTGGTGTTTAAGTGCAGAAGCCCTGGGCTCAATTCCTCGGTGACCCTTCTCAAGGTGATGATACAAATGCATCGTCACCTTTACGTTTAATGTCAGAATTGTTTATTTCTATTTGGTGGTGTATGAATGCTTGCAATAGTATGTTGATTTTTTCTAGCCTTGAATGAATAAAAGCAAATCACTCCTCTTTATGTATTTTTCTAATACATTGATATTTGCATCTCCTTTCCTAGCCTGCATTTTTCATTATCTTACAGGCTGTATATAATAAGTATCAATTCAGGGGCCCTTCTTCTACTCAATTCACAACTGTTCTATCCCGGCATTGATAAGCAATCTACATCTGCTTCTGTTGTGTATTGGTTATCATGTTTACCTGACGTGTGAAAGCCCCATGTTTGACAGTGCGCGTTAACAAAGAGACCAATGATTTTTATTAAAAGTTGTCATGTGTTTTTGTTACCTTGCACCGGCCAAAAAGTGCCGGAAATGACTTCATTTGCAGTCACTTGAAAAGTAGGGATTCTCAAATAAATGGTAAGAGGTTGGAACAAATCTAAAGGAATGCATGGCATATCTATATGTATGTGTACGCAGGTATCCATATATAAAGATAGATAGATAGATAGATAGATAGATAGATAGATAGATAGATAGATAGATAGATAGATAGATAGATAGATAGATAGATAGATAGATAGATAGATAGATAGATAGATAGATAGATAGATAGATAGATAGATAGATAGATAGATAGATAGATAGATAGATAGATAGATATTGGGAGAGAGAGAGCGTTACTATAAACTGAGACTTTATTTTCCATCAAGCTGTCTTTCCTTTCCTTCAGGAGCAGAATGTTCTGATCATCAGCGCTCCAGAATCTAGTGCTTGGTTGGCAAGCATCACACATTGTGATGTGTTAGCTAAGAGTTCCATGTCGTTCAGACTCATATATTCCTCTGTAGTTGTACCTTGGTGATTCAACAAAATGTGGCATCATAAGCAGCATTCTACTGCCATAGACTGGGCAGAAAAAACATTTAGAATTTCACTGAAAAAGAAAAAAAGCATACTTAGGCAGAGCTTTCTGGACAGTAAGGACATTAGAGTAAGTGATGAATAAGCACTGCTTTTGTTAATTTACATAGGCAGAACAGAGACTGCTGGGAAAAGCCTGAAATTAAAGGCACATAAAATGCCTGCTTCTGGATAGAACTAAGAAGGGTTGAAAGTTTTTTCTCTGACCCTGGCCACTCTTACAAGCAATCCTATGATAGTCAGAAGGACCCACCCTAAAAAGGAAGGGACAGCCATTTGGACCCTTTCCACCTTTTCTATATCTCGCCTGATCGAGCCTGATCGAGCGCTGATTGAGCGGATTAGCACATGTACTTCTCATTTTGGGAAGGTATTGCTTAGCTTGCTACCAGCAGCTCAGTTATGTTATGATGTTAGAGGCTTGCATGGAATGCTTTAGTCCTGCATTAGGCCGTTTTTATTGCTACTTGCATTCAAGGGAAAGATAATTAGCCAGAATCTGTGGCCCAGTTATTCACCTTGGCATTCCGATTTGCATAAAGGGAATAAGCATTTGAGAGAAAATGCAACATGTGTTTCTTATGTTGCTATGAACAGCTTTTTATTCTTTCTCTTTAGGGTCTAGCCAATGCAGAAATAGATAAATAAGTGCTGACTTTCTGTAAGACGTGTCCAATGCTGGGACAAAATAAAAGGGGACACTTATAAATGATAGTGATATCATTTGAGAAAGGGTAAGTTGACACTGAATTTCATGTATATTCACAGACCAAGCATGAAAAAGTCCCCAGCATGATCTTCATTGCGTGCTTAGAGCTGGTATTAGCTTTTCAGAGGTGCGGGCCTTTCGAAGGCTCGTTGGTCTAGGGGTATGATTCTCGCTTTGGGTGCGAGAGGTCCCGGGTTCAAATCCCGGACGAGCCCTTTCATTGGTGCTTTTTTAAAGTAGTATTGCAGTATGCATTTCAAAGCCAATATCAATTTTCTCTTTGCAGTAGTGGATGAATATTTGCTAGAGTCTCATGCTTTTAACCTTGCCCTGCCTGAGCAAATAGGAAACATTTCTCTTTAAGCATTTTGCAAAAATGCTGAACTTGCATGGCATATACAAGCGTTCGGCTAGGGCTGTCTGGGAAGGTTGCATGAAAGAAATCTAAAACCAGAGGCCCTTGGAATAGCCTGTTTTGAGAAGTTTCATCACAGAAGAATCAACTGTAGACATCTGTTTCTGTAGTGTAGTGGTTATCACGTTCGCCTCACACGCGAAAGGTCCCCGGTTCGAAACCGGGCAGAAACAGTTGTTATATTGTCTTGGCTGCAATGTTGAGAGGTGCCGTTTTGCCATGAAATTGTCCAGGCCCTGAAGATGGTTTCATGCAGACTCGTTCCAAGAAAGTGAATTCTCTTAAAAACACTAAAGTAATTGGCATGTGGATGTATCTGTTGATTCACAGACCTCGCTTTGAAAAGAGCCCTGCATTCTGTTCATTGCTCACCTAGAACACGCATTAACTTTGGGAATTGTTGGCACCAACAGGCATCTTAGTTTAGTGGAGTGTTTCTGGTGTTTAAGTGCAGAAGCCCTGGGCTCAATTCCTCGGTGACCCTTCTCAAGGTGATGATACAAATGCATCGTCACCTTTAAGTTTAATGTCAGAATTGTTTATTTCTATTTGGTGGTGTATGAATGCTTGCAATAGTATGTTGATTTTTTCTAGCCTTGAATGAATAAAAGCAAATCACTCCTCTTTATGTATTTTTCTAATACATTGATATTTGCATCTCCTTTCCTAGCCTGCATTTTTCATTATCCTACAGGCTGTATATAATAAGTATCAATTCAGGGGCCCTTCTTCTACTCAATTCACAACTGTTCTATCCCGGCATTGATAAGCAATCTACATCTGCTTCTGTTGTGTATTGGTTATCATGTTTACCTGACGTGTGAAAGCCCCATGTTTGACAGTGCGCGTTAACAAAGAGACCAATGATTTTTATTAAAAGTTGTCATGTGTTTTTGTTACCTTGCACCGGCCAAAAAGTGCCGGAAATGACTTCATTTGCAGTCACTTGAAAAGTAGGGATTCTCAAATAAATGGTAAGAGGTTGGAACAAATCTAAAGGAATGCATGGCATATCTATATGTATGTGTACGCAGGTATCCATATATAAAGATAGATAGATAGATAGATAGATAGATAGATAGATAGATAGATAGATAGATAGATAGATAGATAGATAGATAGATAGATAGATAGATAGATAGATAGATAGATAGATAGATAGATAGATAGATAGATATTGGGAGAGAGAGAGCGTTACTATAAACTGAGACTTTATTTTCCATCAAGCTGTCTTTCCTTTCCTTCAGGAGCAGAATGTTCTGATCATCAGCGCTCCAGAATCTAGTGCTTGGTTGGCAAGCATCACACATTGTGATGTGTTAGCTAAGAGTTCCATGTCGTTCAGACTCATATATTCCTCTGTAGTTGTACCTTGGTGATTCAACAAAATGTGGCATCATAAGCAGCATTCTACTGCCATAGACTGGGCGGAAAAAACATTTAGAATTTCACTGAAAAAGAAAAAAAGCATACTTAGGCAGAGCTTTCTGGACAGTAAGGACATTAGAGTAAGTGATGAATAAGCACTGCTTTTGTTAATTTACATAGGCAGAACAGAGACTGCTGGGAAAAGCCTGAAATTAAAGGCCCAGAAAATGCCTGCTTCTGGATAGAACACTAAGAAGGGTTGAAAGTTTTTTCTCTGACCCTGGCCACTCTTACAAGCAATCCTATGATAGTCAGAAGGACCCACACTAAAAAGGAAGGGACAGCCATTTGGACCCTTTCCACCTTTTCTATATCTCGCCTGATCGAGCCTGATCGAGCGCTGATTGAGCGGATTAGCACATGTACTTCTCATTTTGGGAAGGTATTGCTTAGCTTGCTACCAGCAGCTCAGTTATGTTATGATGTTAGAGGCTTGCAAGGAATGCTTTAGTCCTGCATTAGGCCGTTTTTATTGCTACTTGCATTCAAGGGAAAGATAATTAGCCAGAATCTGTGGCCCAGTTATTCATCTTGGCATTCCGATTTGCACAAAGGGAATAAGCATTTGAGAGAAAATGCAACATGTGTTTCTTATGTTGCTATGAACAGCTTTTTATCCTTTCTCTTTAGGGTCTAGCCAATGCAGAAATAGATAAATAAGTGCTGACTTTCTGTAAGACGTGTCCAATGCTGGGACAAAATAAAAGGGGACACTTATAAATGATAGTGATATCATTTGAGAAAGGGTAAGTTGACACTGAATTTCATGTATATTCACAGACCAAGCATGAAAAAGTCCCCAGCATGATCTTCATTGCGTGCTTAGAGCTGGTATTAGCTTTTCAGAGGTGCGGGCCTTTCGAAGGCTCGTTGGTCTAGGGGTATGATTCTCGCTTTGGGTGCGAGAGGTCCCGGGTTCAAATCCCGGACGAGCCCTTTCATTGGTGCTTTTTTAAAGTAGTATTGCAGTATGCATTTCAAAGCCAATATCAATTTTCTCTTTGCAGTAGTGGATGAATATTTGCTAGAGTCTCATGCTTTTAACCTTGCCCTGCCTGAGCAAATAGGAAACATTTCTCTTTAAGCATTTTGCAAAAATGCTGAACTTGCATGGCATATACAAGCGTTCGGCTAGGGCTGTCTGGGAAGGTTGCATGAAAGAAATCTAAAACCAGAGGCCCTTGGAATAGCCTGTTTTGAGAAGTTTCATCACAGAAGAATCAACTGTAGACATCTGTTTCTGTAGTGTAGTGGTTATCAAGTTCGCCTCACATGCGAAAGGTCCCCGGTTCGAAACCGGGCAGAAACAGTTGTTATATTGTCTTGGCTGCAATGTTGAGAGGTGCCGTTTTGCCATGAAATTGTCCAGGCCCTGAAGATGGTTTCATGCAGACTCGTTCCAAGAAAGTGAATTCTCTTAAAAACACTAAAGTAATTGGCATGTGGATGTATCTGTTGATTCACAGACCTCGCTTTGAAAAGAGCCCTGCATTCTGTTCATTGCTCACCTAGAACACGCATTAACTTTGGGAATTGTTGGCACCAACAGGCATCTTAGTTTAGTGGAGTGTTTCTGGTGTTTAAGTGCAGAAGCCCTGGGCTCAATTCCTCGGTGACCCTTCTCAAGGTGATGATACAAATGCATCGTCACCTTTAAGTTTAATGTCAGAATTGTTTATTTCTATTTGGTGGTGTATGAATGCTTGCAATAGTATGTTGATTTTTTCTAGCCTTGAATGAATAAAAGCAAATCACTCCTCTTTATGTATTTTTCTAATACATTGATATTTGCATCTCCTTTCCTAGCCTGCATTTTTCATTATCTTACAGGCTGTATATAATAAGTATCAATTCAGGGGCCCTTCTTCTACTCAATTCACAACTGTTCTATCCCGGCATTGATAAGCAATCTACATCTGCTTCTGTTGTGTATTGGTTATCATGTTTACCTGACGTGTGAAAGCCCCATGTTTGACAGTGCGCGTTAACAAAGAGACCAATGATTTTTATTAAAAGTTGTCATGTGTTTTTGTTACCTTGCACCGGCCAAAAAGTGCCGGAAATGACTTCATTTGCAGTCACTTGAAAAGTAGGGATTCTCAAATAAATGGTAAGAGGTTGGAACAAATCTAAAGGAATGCATGGCATATCTATATGTATGTGTACGCAGGTATCCATATATAAAGATAGATAGATAGATAGATAGATAGATAGATAGATAGATAGATAGATAGATAGATAGATAGATAGATAGATAGATAGATAGATAGATAGATAGATAGATAGATAGATAGATAGATAGATAGATAGATAGATAGATAGATAGATAGATAGATAGATAGATAGATAGATAGATAGATAGATAGATAGATAGATATTGGGAGAGAGAGAGCGTTACTATAAACTGAGACTTTATTTTCCATCAAGCTGTCTTTCCTTTCCTTCAGGAGCAGAATGTTCTGATCATCAGCGCTCCAGAATCTAGTGCTTGGTTGGCAAGCATCACACATTGTGATGGGTTAGCTAAGAGTTCCATGTCGTTCAGACTCATATATTCCTCTGTAGTTGTACCTTGGTGATTCAACAAAATGTGGCATCATAAGCAGCATTCTACTGCCATAGACTGGGCAGTAAAAACATTTAGAATTTCACTGAAAAAGAAAAAAAGCATACTTAGGCAGAGCTTTCTGGACAGTAAGGACATTAGAGTAAGTGATGAATAAGCACTGCTTTTGTTAATTTACATAGGCAGAACAGAGACTGCTGGGAAAAGACTGAAATTAAAGGCACAGAAAATGCCTGCTTCTGGATAGAACACTAAGAAGGGTTGAAAGTTTTTTCTCTGACCCTGGCCACTCTTACAAGCAATCCTATGATAGTCAGAAGGACCCACCCTGAAAAGGAAGGGACAGCCATTTGGACCCTTTCCACCTTTTCTATATCTCGCCTGATCGCAACCTGATCGAGCGCTGATTGAGCGGATTAGCACATGTACTTCTCATTTTGGGAAGGTATTGCTTAGCTTGCTACCAGCAGCTCAGTTATGTTATGATGTTAGAGGCTTGCAAGGAATGCTTTAGTCCTGCATTAGGCCGTTTTTATTGCTACTTGCATTCAAGGGAAAGATAATTAGCCAGAATCTGTGGCCCAGTTATTCACCTTGGCATTCCGATTTGCACAAAGGGAATAAGCATTTGAGAGAAAATGCAACATGTGTTTCTTATGTTGCTATGAACAGCTTTTTATTCTTTCTCTTTAGGGTCTAGCCAATGCAGAAATAGATAAATAAGTGCTGACTTTCTGTAAGACGTGTCCAATGCTGGGACAAAATAAAAGGGGACACTTATATATGATAGTGATATCATTTGAGAAAGGGTAAGTTGACACTGAATTTCATGTATATTCACAGACCAAGCATGAAAAAGTCCCCAGCATGATCTTCATTGCGTGCTTAGAGCTGGTATTAGCTTTTCAGAGGTGCGGGCCTTTCGAAGGCTCGTTGGTCTAGGGGTATGATTCTCGCTTTGGGTGCGAGAGGTCCCGGGTTCAAATCCCGGACGAGCCCTTTCATTGGTGCTTTTTTAAAGTAGTATTGCAGTATGCATTTCAAAGCCAATATCAATTTTCTCTTTGCAGTAGTGGATGAATATTTGCTAGAGTCTCATGCTTTTAACCTTGCCCTGCCTGAGCAACTAGGAAACATTTCTCTTTAAGCATTTTGCAAAAATGCTGAACTTGCATGGCATATACAAGCGTTCAGCTAGGGCTGTCTGGGAAGGTTGCATGAAAGAAATCTAAAACCAGAGGCCCTTGGAATAGCCTGTTTTGAGAAATTTCATCACAGAAGAATCAACTGTAGACATCTGTTTCTGTAGTGTAGTGGTTATCACGTTCGCCTCACACGCGAAAGGTCCCCGGTTCGAAACCGGGCAGAAAAAGTTGTTATATTGTCTTGGCTGCAATGTTGAGAGGTGCCGTTTTGCCATGAAATTGTCCAGGCCCTGAAGATGGTTTCATGCAGACTCGTTCCAAGAAAGTGAATTCTCCTAAAAACACTAAAGTAATTGGCATGTGGATGTATCTGTTGATTCACAGACCTCGCTTTGAAAAGAGCCCTGCATTCTGTTCATTGCTCACCTAGAACACGCATTAACTTTGGGAATTGTTGGCACCAACAGGCATCTTAGTTTAGTGGAGTGTTTCTGGTGTTTAAGTGCAGAAGCCCTGGGCTCAATTCCTCGGTGACCCTTCTCAAGGTGATGATACAAATGCATCGTCACCTTTACGTTTAATGTCAGAATTGTTTATTTCTATTTGGTGGTGTATGAATGCTTGCAATAGTATGTTGATTTTTTCTAGCCTTGAATGAATAAAAGCAAATCACTCCTCTTTATGTATTTTTCTAATACATTGATATTTGCATCTCCTTTCCTAGCCTGCATTTTTCATTATCTTACAGGCTGTATATAATAAGTATCAATTCAGGGGCCCTTCTTCTACTCAATTCACAACTGTTCTATCCCGGCATTGATAAGCAATCTACATCTGCTTCTGTTGTGTATTGGTTATCATGTTTACCTGACGTGTGAAAGCCCCATGTTTGACAGTGCGCGTTAACAAAGAGACCAATGATTTTTATTAAAAGTTGTCATGTGTTTTTGTTACCTTGCACCGGCCAAAAAGTGCCGGAAATGACTTCATTTGCAGTCACTTGAAAAGTAGGGATTCTCAAATAAATGGTAAGAGGTTGGAACAAATCTAAAGGAATGCATGGCATATCTATATGTATGTGTACGCAGGTATCCATATATAAAGATAGATAGATAGATAGATAGATAGATAGATAGATAGATAGATAGATAGATAGATAGATAGATAGATAGATAGATAGATAGATAGATAGATAGATAGATAGATAGATAGATAGATAGATAGATAGATAGATAGATAGATAGATAGATAGATAGATAGATAGATAGATAGATATTGGGAGAGAGAGAGCGTTACTATAAACTGAGACTTTATTTTCCATCAAGCTGTCTTTCCTTTCCTTCAGGAGCAGAATGTTCTGATCATCAGCGCTCCAGAATCTAGTGCTTGGTTGGCAAGCATCACACATTGTGATGTGTTAGCTAAGAGTTCCATGTCGTTCAGACTCATATATTCCTCTGTAGTTGTACCTTGGTGATTCAACAAAATGTGGCATCATAAGCAGCATTCTACTGCCATAGACTGGGCAGTAAAAACATTTAGAATTTCACTGAAAAAGAAAAAAAGCATACTTAGGCAGAGCTTTCTGGACAGTAAGGACATTAGAGTAAGTGATGAATAAGCACTGCTTTTGTTAATTTACATAGGCAGAACAGAGACTGCTGGGAAAAGCCTGAAATTAAAGGCACAGAAAATGCCTGCTTCTGGATAGAACACTAAGAAGGGTTGAAAGTTTTTTCTCTGACCCTGGCCACTCTTACAAGCAATCCTATGATAGTCAGAAGGACCCACCCTGAAAAGGAAGGGACAGCCATTTGGACCCTTTCCACCTTTTCTATATCTCGCCTGATCGCAACCTGATCGAGCGCTGATTGAGCGGATTAGCACATGTACTTCTCATTTTGGGAAGGTATTGCTTAGCTTGCTACCAGCAGCTCAGTTATGTTATGATGTTAGAGGCTTGCAAGGAATGCTTTAGTCCTGCATTAGGCCGTTTTTATTGCTACTTGCATTCAAGGGAAAGATAATTAGCCAGAATCTGTGGCCCAGTTATTCACCTTGGCATTCCGATTTGCACAAAGGGAATAAGCATTTGAGAGAAAATGCAACATGTGTTTCTTATGTTGCTATGAACAGCTTTTTATTCTTTCTCTTTAGGGTCTAGCCAATGCAGAAATAGATAAATAAGTGCTGACTTTCTGTAAGACGTGTCCAATGCTGGGACAAAATAAAAGGGGACACTTATAAATGATAGTGATATCATTTGAGAAAGGGTAAGTTGACACTGAATTTCATGTATATTCACAGACCAAGCATGAAAAAGTCCCCAGCATGATCTTCATTGCGTGCTTAGAGCTGGTATTAGCTTTTCAGAGGTGCGGGCCTTTCGAAGGCTCGTTGGTCTAGGGGTATGATTCTCGCTTTGGGTGCGAGAGGTCCCGGGTTCAAATCCCGGACGAGCCCTTTCATTGGTGCTTTTTTAAAGTAGTATTGCAGTATGCATTTCAAAGCCAATATCAATTTTCTCTTTGCAGTAGTGGATGAATATTTGCTAGAGTCTCATGCTTTTAACCTTGCCCTGCCTGAGCAACTAGGAAACATTTCTCTTTAAGCATTTTGCAAAAATGCTGAACTTGCATGGCATATACAAGCGTTCAGCTAGGGCTGTCTGGGAAGGTTGCATGAAAGAAATCTAAAACCAGAGGCCCTTGGAATAGCCTGTTTTGAGAAATTTCATCACAGAAGAATCAACTGTAGACATCTGTTTCTGTAGTGTAGTGGTTATCACGTTCGCCTCACACGCGAAAGGTCCCCGGTTCGAAACCGGGCAGAAAAAGTTGTTATATTGTCTTGGCTGCAATGTTGAGAGGTGCCGTTTTGCCATGAAATTGTCCAGGCCCTGAAGATGGTTTCATGCAGACTCGTTCCAAGAAAGTGAATTCTCCTAAAAACACTAAAGTAATTGGCATGTGGATGTATCTGTTGATTCACAGACCTCGCTTTGAAAAGAGCCCTGCATTCTGTTCATTGCTCACCTAGAACACGCATTAACTTTGGGAATTGTTGGCACCAACAGGCATCTTAGTTTAGTGGAGTGTTTCTGGTGTTTAAGTGCAGAAGCCCTGGGCTCAATTCCTCGGTGACCCTTCTCAAGGTGATGATACAAATGCATCGTCACCTTTACGTTTAATGTCAGAATTGTTTATTTCTATTTGGTGGTGTATGAATGCTTGCAATAGTATGTTGATTTTTTCTAGCCTTGAATGAATAAAAGCAAATCACTCCTCTTTATGTATTTTTCTAATACATTGATATTTGCATCTCCTTTCCTAGCCTGCATTTTTCATTATCTTACAGGCTGTATATAATAAGTATCAATTCAGGGGCCCTTCTTCTACTCAATTCACAACTGTTCTATCCCGGCATTGATAAGCAATCTACATCTGCTTCTGTTGTGTATTGGTTATCATGTTTACCTGACGTGTGAAAGCCCCATGTTTGACAGTGCGCGTTAACAAAGAGACCAATGATTTTTATTAAAAGTTGTCATGTGTTTTTGTTACCTTGCACCGGCCAAAAAGTGCCGGAAATGACTTCATTTGCAGTCACTTGAAAAGTAGGGATTCTCAAATAAATGGTAAGAGGTTGGAACAAATCTAAAGGAATGCATGGCATATCTATATGTATGTGTACGCAGGTATCCATATATAAAGATAGATAGATAGATAGATAGATAGATAGATAGATAGATAGATAGATAGATAGATAGATAGATAGATAGATAGATAGATAGATAGATAGATAGATAGATAGATAGATAGATAGATAGATAGATAGATAGATAGATAGATAGATAGATAGATAGATAGATAGATAGATAGATAGATAGATAGATAGATAGATAGATAGATAGATATTGGGAGAGAGAGAGCGTTACTATAAACTGAGACTTTATTTTCCATCAAGCTGTCTTTCCTTTCCTTCAGGAGCAGAATGTTCTGATCATCAGCGCTCCAGAATCTAGTGCTTGGTTGGCAAGCATCACACATTGTGATGTGTTAGCTAAGAGTTCCATGTCGTTCAGACTCATATATTCCTCTGTAGTTGTACCTTGGTGATTCAACAAAATGTGGCATCATAAGCAGCATTCTACTGCCATAGACTGGGCAGAAAAAACATTTAGAATTTCACTGAAAAAGAAAAAAAGCATACTTAGGCAGAGCTTTCTGGACAGTAAGGACATTAGAGTAAGTGATGAATAAGCACTGCTTTTGTTAATTTACATAGGCAGAACAGAGACTGCTGGGAAAAGCCTGAAATTAAAGGCACATAAAATGCCTGCTTCTGGATAGAACACTAAGAAGGGTTGAAAGTTTTTTCTCTGACCCTGGCCACTCTTACAAGCAATCCTATGATAGTCAGAAGGACCCACCCTAAAAAGGAAGGGACAGCCATTTGGACCCTTTCCACCTTTTCTATATCTCGCCTGATCGAGCCTGATCGAGCGCTGATTGAGCGGATTAGCACATGTACTTCTCATTTTGGGAAGGTATTGCTTAGCTTGCTACCAGCAGCTCAGTTATGTTATGATGTTAGAGGCTTGCATGGAATGCTTTAGTCCTGCATTAGGCCGTTTTTATTGCTACTTGCATTCAAGGGAAAGATAATTAGCCAGAATCTGTGGCCCAGTTATTCACCTTGGCATTCCGATTTGCATAAAGGGAATAAGCATTTGAGAGAAAATGCAACATGTGTTTCTTATGTTGCTATGAACAGCTTTTTATTCTTTCTCTTTAGGGTCTAGCCAATGCAGAAATAGATAAATAAGTGCTGACTTTCTGTAAGACGTGTCCAATGCTGGGACAAAATAAAAGGGGACACTTATAAATGATAGTGATATCATTTGAGAAAGGGTAAGTTGACACTGAATTTCATGTATATTCACAGACCAAGCATGAAAAAGTCCCCAGCATGATCTTCATTGCGTGCTTAGAGCTGGTATTAGCTTTTCAGAGGTGCGGGCCTTTCGAAGGCTCGTTGGTCTAGGGGTATGATTCTCGCTTTGGGTGCGAGAGGTCCCGGGTTCAAATCCCGGACGAGCCCTTTCATTGGTGCTTTTTTAAAGTAGTATTGCAGTATGCATTTCAAAGCCAATATCAATTTTCTCTTTGCAGTAGTGGATGAATATTTGCTAGAGTCTCATGCTTTTAACCTTGCCCTGCCTGAGCAAATAGGAAACATTTCTCTTTAAGCATTTTGCAAAAATGCTGAACTTGCATGGCATATACAAGCGTTCGGCTAGGGCTGTCTGGGAAGGTTGCATGAAAGAAATCTAAAACCAGAGGCCCTTGGAATAGCCTGTTTTGAGAAGTTTCATCACAGAAGAATCAACTGTAGACATCTGTTTCTGTAGTGTAGTGGTTATCACGTTCGCCTCACACGCGAAAGGTCCCCGGTTCGAAACCGGGCAGAAACAGTTGTTATATTGTCTTGGCTGCAATGTTGAGAGGTGCCGTTTTGCCATGAAATTGTCCAGGCCCTGAAGATGGTTTCATGCAGACTCGTTCCAAGAAAGTGAATTCTCTTAAAAACACTAAAGTAATTGGCATGTGGATGTATCTGTTGATTCACAGACCTCGCTTTGAAAAGAGCCCTGCATTCTGTTCATTGCTCACCTAGAACACGCATTAACTTTGGGAATTGTTGGCACCAACAGGCATCTTAGTTTAGTGGAGTGTTTCTGGTGTTTAAGTGCAGAAGCCCTGGGCTCAATTCCTCGGTGACCCTTCTCAAGGTGATGATACAAATGCATCGTCACCTTTAAGTTTAATGTCAGAATTGTTTATTTCTATTTGGTGGTGTATGAATGCTTGCAATAGTATGTTGATTTTTTCTAGCCTTGAATGAATAAAAGCAAATCACTCCTCTTTATGTATTTTTCTAATACATTGATATTTGCATCTCCTTTCCTAGCCTGCATTTTTCATTATCCTACAGGCTGTATATAATAAGTATCAATTCAGGGGCCCTTCTTCTACTCAATTCACAACTGTTCTATCCCGGCATTGATAAGCAATCTACATCTGCTTCTGTTGTGTATTGGTTATCATGTTTACCTGACGTGTGAAAGCCCCATGTTTGACAGTGCGCGTTAACAAAGAGACCAATGATTTTTATTAAAAGTTGTCATGTGTTTTTGTTACCTTGCACCGGCCAAAAAGTGCCGGAAATGACTTCATTTGCAGTCACTTGAAAAGTAGGGATTCTCAAATAAATGGTAAGAGGTTGGAACAAATCTAAAGGAATGCATGGCATATCTATATGTATGTGTACGCAGGTATCCATATATAAAGATAGATAGATAGATAGATAGATAGATAGATAGATAGATAGATAGATAGATAGATAGATAGATAGATAGATAGATAGATAGATAGATAGATAGATAGATAGATAGATAGATAGATAGATAGATATTGGGAGAGAGAGAGCGTTACTATAAACTGAGACTTTATTTTCCATCAAGCTGTCTTTCCTTTCCTTCAGGAGCAGAATGTTCTGATCATCAGCGCTCCAGAATCTAGTGCTTGGTTGGCAAGCATCACACATTGTGATGTGTTAGCTAAGAGTTCCATGTCGTTCAGACTCATATATTCCTCTGTAGTTGTACCTTGGTGATTCAACAAAATGTGGCATCATAAGCAGCATTCTACTGCCATAGACTGGGCGGAAAAAACATTTAGAATTTCACTGAAAAAGAAAAAAAGCATACTTAGGCAGAGCTTTCTGGACAGTAAGGACATTAGAGTAAGTGATGAATAAGCACTGCTTTTGTTAATTTACATAGGCAGAACAGAGACTGCTGGGAAAAGCCTGAAATTAAAGGCCCAGAAAATGCCTGCTTCTGGATAGAACACTAAGAAGGGTTGAAAGTTTTTTCTCTGACCCTGGCCACTCTTACAAGCAATCCTATGATAGTCAGAAGGACCCACACTAAAAAGGAAGGGACAGCCATTTGGACCCTTTCCACCTTTTCTATATCTCGCCTGATCGAGCCTGATCGAGCGCTGATTGAGCGGATTAGCACATGTACTTCTCATTTTGGGAAGGTATTGCTTAGCTTGCTACCAGCAGCTCAGTTATGTTATGATGTTAGAGGCTTGCAAGGAATGCTTTAGTCCTGCATTAGGCCGTTTTTATTGCTACTTGCATTCAAGGGAAAGATAATTAGCCAGAATCTGTGGCCCAGTTATTCATCTTGGCATTCCGATTTGCACAAAGGGAATAAGCATTTGAGAGAAAATGCAACATGTGTTTCTTATGTTGCTATGAACAGCTTTTTATCCTTTCTCTTTAGGGTCTAGCCAATGCAGAAATAGATAAATAAGTGCTGACTTTCTGTAAGACGTGTCCAATGCTGGGACAAAATAAAAGGGGACACTTATAAATGATAGTGATATCATTTGAGAAAGGGTAAGTTGACACTGAATTTCATGTATATTCACAGACCAAGCATGAAAAAGTCCCCAGCATGATCTTCATTGCGTGCTTAGAGCTGGTATTAGCTTTTCAGAGGTGCGGGCCTTTCGAAGGCTCGTTGGTCTAGGGGTATGATTCTCGCTTTGGGTGCGAGAGGTCCCGGGTTCAAATCCCGGACGAGCCCTTTCATTGGTGCTTTTTTAAAGTAGTATTGCAGTATGCATTTCAAAGCCAATATCAATTTTCTCTTTGCAGTAGTGGATGAATATTTGCTAGAGTCTCATGCTTTTAACCTTGCCCTGCCTGAGCAAATAGGAAACATTTCTCTTTAAGCATTTTGCAAAAATGCTGAACTTGCATGGCATATACAAGCGTTCGGCTAGGGCTGTCTGGGAAGGTTGCATGAAAGAAATCTAAAACCAGAGGCCCTTGGAATAGCCTGTTTTGAGAAGTTTCATCACAGAAGAATCAACTGTAGACATCTGTTTCTGTAGTGTAGTGGTTATCAAGTTCGCCTCACATGCGAAAGGTCCCCGGTTCGAAACCGGGCAGAAACAGTTGTTATATTGTCTTGGCTGCAATGTTGAGAGGTGCCGTTTTGCCATGAAATTGTCCAGGCCCTGAAGATGGTTTCATGCAGACTCGTTCCAAGAAAGTGAATTCTCTTAAAAACACTAAAGTAATTGGCATGTGGATGTATCTGTTGATTCACAGACCTCGCTTTGAAAAGAGCCCTGCATTCTGTTCATTGCTCACCTAGAACACGCATTAACTTTGGGAATTGTTGGCACCAACAGGCATCTTAGTTTAGTGGAGTGTTTCTGGTGTTTAAGTGCAGAAGCCCTGGGCTCAATTCCTCGGTGACCCTTCTCAAGGTGATGATACAAATGCATCGTCACCTTTAAGTTTAATGTCAGAATTGTTTATTTCTATTTGGTGGTGTATGAATGCTTGCAATAGTATGTTGATTTTTTCTAGCCTTGAATGAATAAAAGCAAATCACTCCTCTTTATGTATTTTTCTAATACATTGATATTTGCATCTCCTTTCCTAGCCTGCATTTTTCATTATCTTACAGGCTGTATATAATAAGTATCAATTCAGGGGCCCTTCTTCTACTCAATTCACAACTGTTCTATCCCGGCATTGATAAGCAATCTACATCTGCTTCTGTTGTGTATTGGTTATCATGTTTACCTGACGTGTGAAAGCCCCATGTTTGACAGTGCGCGTTAACAAAGAGACCAATGATTTTTATTAAAAGTTGTCATGTGTTTTTGTTACCTTGCACCGGCCAAAAAGTGCCGGAAATGACTTCATTTGCAGTCACTTGAAAAGTAGGGATTCTCAAATAAATGGTAAGAGGTTGGAACAAATCTAAAGGAATGCATGGCATATCTATATGTATGTGTACGCAGGTATCCATATATAAAGATAGATAGATAGATAGATAGATAGATAGATAGATAGATAGATAGATAGATAGATAGATAGATAGATAGATAGATAGATAGATAGATAGATAGATAGATAGATAGATAGATAGATAGATAGATAGATAGATAGATAGATAGATAGATAGATAGATAGATAGATAGATAGATAGATAGATAGATATTGGGAGAGAGAGAGCGTTACTATAAACTGAGACTTTATTTTCCATCAAGCTGTCTTTCCTTTCCTTCAGGAGCAGAATGTTCTGATCATCAGCGCTCCAGAATCTAGTGCTTGGTTGGCAAGCATCACACATTGTGATGGGTTAGCTAAGAGTTCCATGTCGTTCAGACTCATATATTCCTCTGTAGTTGTACCTTGGTGATTCAACAAAATGTGGCATCATAAGCAGCATTCTACTGCCATAGACTGGGCAGTAAAAACATTTAGAATTTCACTGAAAAAGAAAAAAAGCATACTTAGGCAGAGCTTTCTGGACAGTAAGGACATTAGAGTAAGTGATGAATAAGCACTGCTTTTGTTAATTTACATAGGCAGAACAGAGACTGCTGGGAAAAGACTGAAATTAAAGGCACAGAAAATGCCTGCTTCTGGATAGAACACTAAGAAGGGTTGAAAGTTTTTTCTCTGACCCTGGCCACTCTTACAAGCAATCCTATGATAGTCAGAAGGACCCACCCTGAAAAGGAAGGGACAGCCATTTGGACCCTTTCCACCTTTTCTATATCTCGCCTGATCGCAACCTGATCGAGCGCTGATTGAGCGGATTAGCACATGTACTTCTCATTTTGGGAAGGTATTGCTTAGCTTGCTACCAGCAGCTCAGTTATGTTATGATGTTAGAGGCTTGCAAGGAATGCTTTAGTCCTGCATTAGGCCGTTTTTATTGCTACTTGCATTCAAGGGAAAGATAATTAGCCAGAATCTGTGGCCCAGTTATTCACCTTGGCATTCCGATTTGCACAAAGGGAATAAGCATTTGAGAGAAAATGCAACATGTGTTTCTTATGTTGCTATGAACAGCTTTTTATTCTTTCTCTTTAGGGTCTAGCCAATGCAGAAATAGATAAATAAGTGCTGACTTTCTGTAAGACGTGTCCAATGCTGGGACAAAATAAAAGGGGACACTTATATATGATAGTGATATCATTTGAGAAAGGGTAAGTTGACACTGAATTTCATGTATATTCACAGACCAAGCATGAAAAAGTCCCCAGCATGATCTTCATTGCGTGCTTAGAGCTGGTATTAGCTTTTCAGAGGTGCGGGCCTTTCGAAGGCTCGTTGGTCTAGGGGTATGATTCTCGCTTTGGGTGCGAGAGGTCCCGGGTTCAAATCCCGGACGAGCCCTTTCATTGGTGCTTTTTTAAAGTAGTATTGCAGTATGCATTTCAAAGCCAATATCAATTTTCTCTTTGCAGTAGTGGATGAATATTTGCTAGAGTCTCATGCTTTTAACCTTGCCCTGCCTGAGCAACTAGGAAACATTTCTCTTTAAGCATTTTGCAAAAATGCTGAACTTGCATGGCATATACAAGCGTTCAGCTAGGGCTGTCTGGGAAGGTTGCATGAAAGAAATCTAAAACCAGAGGCCCTTGGAATAGCCTGTTTTGAGAAATTTCATCACAGAAGAATCAACTGTAGACATCTGTTTCTGTAGTGTAGTGGTTATCACGTTCGCCTCACACGCGAAAGGTCCCCGGTTCGAAACCGGGCAGAAAAAGTTGTTATATTGTCTTGGCTGCAATGTTGAGAGGTGCCGTTTTGCCATGAAATTGTCCAGGCCCTGAAGATGGTTTCATGCAGACTCGTTCCAAGAAAGTGAATTCTCCTAAAAACACTAAAGTAATTGGCATGTGGATGTATCTGTTGATTCACAGACCTCGCTTTGAAAAGAGCCCTGCATTCTGTTCATTGCTCACCTAGAACACGCATTAACTTTGGGAATTGTTGGCACCAACAGGCATCTTAGTTTAGTGGAGTGTTTCTGGTGTTTAAGTGCAGAAGCCCTGGGCTCAATTCCTCGGTGACCCTTCTCAAGGTGATGATACAAATGCATCGTCACCTTTACGTTTAATGTCAGAATTGTTTATTTCTATTTGGTGGTGTATGAATGCTTGCAATAGTATGTTGATTTTTTCTAGCCTTGAATGAATAAAAGCAAATCACTCCTCTTTATGTATTTTTCTAATACATTGATATTTGCATCTCCTTTCCTAGCCTGCATTTTTCATTATCTTACAGGCTGTATATAATAAGTATCAATTCAGGGGCCCTTCTTCTACTCAATTCACAACTGTTCTATCCCGGCATTGATAAGCAATCTACATCTGCTTCTGTTGTGTATTGGTTATCATGTTTACCTGACGTGTGAAAGCCCCATGTTTGACAGTGCGCGTTAACAAAGAGACCAATGATTTTTATTAAAAGTTGTCATGTGTTTTTGTTACCTTGCACCGGCCAAAAAGTGCCGGAAATGACTTCATTTGCAGTCACTTGAAAAGTAGGGATTCTCAAATAAATGGTAAGAGGTTGGAACAAATCTAAAGGAATGCATGGCATATCTATATGTATGTGTACGCAGGTATCCATATATAAAGATAGATAGATAGATAGATAGATAGATAGATAGATAGATAGATAGATAGATAGATAGATAGATAGATAGATAGATAGATAGATAGATAGATAGATAGATAGATAGATAGATAGATAGATAGATAGATAGATAGATAGATAGATAGATAGATAGATAGATAGATAGATATTGGGAGAGAGAGAGCGTTACTATAAACTGAGACTTTATTTTCCATCAAGCTGTCTTTCCTTTCCTTCAGGAGCAGAATGTTCTGATCATCAGCGCTCCAGAATCTAGTGCTTGGTTGGCAAGCATCACACATTGTGATGTGTTAGCTAAGAGTTCCATGTCGTTCAGACTCATATATTCCTCTGTAGTTGTACCTTGGTGATTCAACAAAATGTGGCATCATAAGCAGCATTCTACTGCCATAGACTGGGCAGTAAAAACATTTAGAATTTCACTGAAAAAGAAAAAAAGCATACTTAGGCAGAGCTTTCTGGACAGTAAGGACATTAGAGTAAGTGATGAATAAGCACTGCTTTTGTTAATTTACATAGGCAGAACAGAGACTGCTGGGAAAAGCCTGAAATTAAAGGCACAGAAAATGCCTGCTTCTGGATAGAACACTAAGAAGGGTTGAAAGTTTTTTCTCTGACCCTGGCCACTCTTACAAGCAATCCTATGATAGTCAGAAGGACCCACCCTGAAAAGGAAGGGACAGCCATTTGGACCCTTTCCACCTTTTCTATATCTCGCCTGATCGCAACCTGATCGAGCGCTGATTGAGCGGATTAGCACATGTACTTCTCATTTTGGGAAGGTATTGCTTAGCTTGCTACCAGCAGCTCAGTTATGTTATGATGTTAGAGGCTTGCAAGGAATGCTTTAGTCCTGCATTAGGCCGTTTTTATTGCTACTTGCATTCAAGGGAAAGATAATTAGCCAGAATCTGTGGCCCAGTTATTCACCTTGGCATTCCGATTTGCACAAAGGGAATAAGCATTTGAGAGAAAATGCAACATGGTGTTTCTTATGTTGCTATGAACAGCTTTTTATTCTTTCTCTTTAGGGTCTAGCCAATGCAGAAATAGATAAATAAGTGCTGACTTTCTGTAAGACGTGTCCAATGCTGGGACAAAATAAAAGGGGACACTTATAAATGATAGTGATATCATTTGAGAAAGGGTAAGTTGACACTGAATTTCATGTATATTCACAGACCAAGCATGAAAAAGTCCCCAGCATGATCTTCATTGCGTGCTTAGAGCTGGTATTAGCTTTTCAGAGGTGCGGGCCTTTCGAAGGCTCGTTGGTCTAGGGGTATGATTCTCGCTTTGGGTGCGAGAGGTCCCGGGTTCAAATCCCGGACGAGCCCTTTCATTGGTGCTTTTTTAAAGTAGTATTGCAGTATGCATTTCAAAGCCAATATCAATTTTCTCTTTGCAGTAGTGGATGAATATTTGCTAGAGTCTCATGCTTTTAACCTTGCCCTGCCTGAGCAACTAGGAAACATTTCTCTTTAAGCATTTTGCAAAAATGCTGAACTTGCATGGCATATACAAGCGTTCAGCTAGGGCTGTCTGGGAAGGTTGCATGAAAGAAATCTAAAACCAGAGGCCCTTGGAATAGCCTGTTTTGAGAAATTTCATCACAGAAGAATCAACTGTAGACATCTGTTTCTGTAGTGTAGTGGTTATCACGTTCGCCTCACACGCGAAAGGTCCCCGGTTCGAAACCGGGCAGAAAAAGTTGTTATATTGTCTTGGCTGCAATGTTGAGAGGTGCCGTTTTGCCATGAAATTGTCCAGGCCCTGAAGATGGTTTCATGCAGACTCGTTCCAAGAAAGTGAATTCTCCTAAAAACACTAAAGTAATTGGCATGTGGATGTATCTGTTGATTCACAGACCTCGCTTTGAAAAGAGCCCTGCATTCTGTTCATTGCTCACCTAGAACACGCATTAACTTTGGGAATTGTTGGCACCAACAGGCATCTTAGTTTAGTGGAGTGTTTCTGGTGTTTAAGTGCAGAAGCCCTGGGCTCAATTCCTCGGTGACCCTTCTCAAGGTGATGATACAAATGCATCGTCACCTTTACGTTTAATGTCAGAATTGTTTATTTCTATTTGGTGGTGTATGAATGCTTGCAATAGTATGTTGATTTTTTCTAGCCTTGAATGAATAAAAGCAAATCACTCCTCTTTATGTATTTTTCTAATACATTGATATTTGCATCTCCTTTCCTAGCCTGCATTTTTCATTATCTTACAGGCTGTATATAATAAGTATCAATTCAGGGGCCCTTCTTCTACTCAATTCACAACTGTTCTATCCCGGCATTGATAAGCAATCTACATCTGCTTCTGTTGTGTATTGGTTATCATGTTTACCTGACGTGTGAAAGCCCCATGTTTGACAGTGCGCGTTAACAAAGAGACCAATGATTTTTATTAAAAGTTGTCATGTGTTTTTGTTACCTTGCACCGGCCAAAAAGTGCCGGAAATGACTTCATTTGCAGTCACTTGAAAAGTAGGGATTCTCAAATAAATGGTAAGAGGTTGGAACAAATCTAAAGGAATGCATGGCATATCTATATGTATGTGTACGCAGGTATCCATATATAAAGATAGATAGATAGATAGATAGATAGATAGATAGATAGATAGATAGATAGATAGATAGATAGATAGATAGATAGATAGATAGATAGATAGATAGATAGATAGATAGATAGATAGATAGATAGATAGATAGATAGATAGATAGATAGATAGATAGATAGATAGATAGATAGATAGATAGATATTGGGAGAGAGAGAGCGTTACTATAAACTGAGACTTTATTTTCCATCAAGCTGTCTTTCCTTTCCTTCAGGAGCAGAATGTTCTGATCATCAGCGCTCCAGAATCTAGTGCTTGGTTGGCAAGCATCACACATTGTGATGTGTTAGCTAAGAGTTCCATGTCGTTCAGACTCATATATTCCTCTGTAGTTGTACCTTGGTGATTCAACAAAATGTGGCATCATAAGCAGCATTCTACTGCCATAGACTGGGCAGAAAAAACATTTAGAATTTCACTGAAAAAGAAAAAAAGCATACTTAGGCAGAGCTTTCTGGACAGTAAGGACATTAGAGTAAGTGATGAATAAGCACTGCTTTTGTTAATTTACATAGGCAGAACAGAGACTGCTGGGAAAAGCCTGAAATTAAAGGCACATAAAATGCCTGCTTCTGGATAGAACACTAAGAAGGGTTGAAAGTTTTTTCTCTGACCCTGGCCACTCTTACAAGCAATCCTATGATAGTCAGAAGGACCCACCCTAAAAAGGAAGGGACAGCCATTTGGACCCTTTCCACCTTTTCTATATCTCGCCTGATCGAGCCTGATCGAGCGCTGATTGAGCGGATTAGCACATGTACTTCTCATTTTGGGAAGGTATTGCTTAGCTTGCTACCAGCAGCTCAGTTATGTTATGATGTTAGAGGCTTGCATGGAATGCTTTAGTCCTGCATTAGGCCGTTTTTATTGCTACTTGCATTCAAGGGAAAGATAATTAGCCAGAATCTGTGGCCCAGTTATTCACCTTGGCATTCCGATTTGCATAAAGGGAATAAGCATTTGAGAGAAAATGCAACATGTGTTTCTTATGTTGCTATGAACAGCTTTTTATTCTTTCTCTTTAGGGTCTAGCCAATGCAGAAATAGATAAATAAGTGCTGACTTTCTGTAAGACGTGTCCAATGCTGGGACAAAATAAAAGGGGACACTTATAAATGATAGTGATATCATTTGAGAAAGGGTAAGTTGACACTGAATTTCATGTATATTCACAGACCAAGCATGAAAAAGTCCCCAGCATGATCTTCATTGCGTGCTTAGAGCTGGTATTAGCTTTTCAGAGGTGCGGGCCTTTCGAAGGCTCGTTGGTCTAGGGGTATGATTCTCGCTTTGGGTGCGAGAGGTCCCGGGTTCAAATCCCGGACGAGCCCTTTCATTGGTGCTTTTTTAAAGTAGTATTGCAGTATGCATTTCAAAGCCAATATCAATTTTCTCTTTGCAGTAGTGGATGAATATTTGCTAGAGTCTCATGCTTTTAACCTTGCCCTGCCTGAGCAAATAGGAAACATTTCTCTTTAAGCATTTTGCAAAAATGCTGAACTTGCATGGCATATACAAGCGTTCGGCTAGGGCTGTCTGGGAAGGTTGCATGAAAGAAATCTAAAACCAGAGGCCCTTGGAATAGCCTGTTTTGAGAAGTTTCATCACAGAAGAATCAACTGTAGACATCTGTTTCTGTAGTGTAGTGGTTATCACGTTCGCCTCACACGCGAAAGGTCCCCGGTTCGAAACCGGGCAGAAACAGTTGTTATATTGTCTTGGCTGCAATGTTGAGAGGTGCCGTTTTGCCATGAAATTGTCCAGGCCCTGAAGATGGTTTCATGCAGACTCGTTCCAAGAAAGTGAATTCTCTTAAAAACACTAAAGTAATTGGCATGTGGATGTATCTGTTGATTCACAGACCTCGCTTTGAAAAGAGCCCTGCATTCTGTTCATTGCTCACCTAGAACACGCATTAACTTTGGGAATTGTTGGCACCAACAGGCATCTTAGTTTAGTGGAGTGTTTCTGGTGTTTAAGTGCAGAAGCCCTGGGCTCAATTCCTCGGTGACCCTTCTCAAGGTGATGATACAAATGCATCGTCACCTTTAAGTTTAATGTCAGAATTGTTTATTTCTATTTGGTGGTGTATGAATGCTTGCAATAGTATGTTGATTTTTTCTAGCCTTGAATGAATAAAAGCAAATCACTCCTCTTTATGTATTTTTCTAATACATTGATATTTGCATCTCCTTTCCTAGCCTGCATTTTTCATTATCCTACAGGCTGTATATAATAAGTATCAATTCAGGGGCCCTTCTTCTACTCAATTCACAACTGTTCTATCCCGGCATTGATAAGCAATCTACATCTGCTTCTGTTGTGTATTGGTTATCATGTTTACCTGACGTGTGAAAGCCCCATGTTTGACAGTGCGCGTTAACAAAGAGACCAATGATTTTTATTAAAAGTTGTCATGTGTTTTTGTTACCTTGCACCGGCCAAAAAGTGCCGGAAATGACTTCATTTGCAGTCACTTGAAAAGTAGGGATTCTCAAATAAATGGTAAGAGGTTGGAACAAATCTAAAGGAATGCATGGCATATCTATATGTATGTGTACGCAGGTATCCATATATAAAGATAGATAGATAGATAGATAGATAGATAGATAGATAGATAGATAGATAGATAGATAGATAGATAGATAGATAGATAGATAGATAGATAGATAGATAGATAGATAGATAGATAGATAGATAGATAGATAGATAGATAGATAGATAGATAGATAGATAGATAGATAGATAGATAGATAGATAGATAGATAGATAGATAGATAGATATTGGGAGAGAGAGAGCGTTACTATAAACTGAGACTTTATTTTCCATCAAGCTGTCTTTCCTTTCCTTCAGGAGCAGAATGTTCTGATCATCAGCGCTCCAGAATCTAGTGCTTGGTTGGCAAGCATCACACATTGTGATGTGTTAGCTAAGAGTTCCATGTCGTTCAGACTCATATATTCCTCTGTAGTTGTACCTTGGTGATTCAACAAAATGTGGCATCATAAGCAGCATTCTACTGCCATAGACTGGGCAGTAAAAACATTTAGAATTTCACTGAAAAAGAAAAAAAGCATACTTAGGCAGAGCTTTCTGGACAGTAAGGACATTAGAGTAAGTGATGAATAAGCACTGCTTTTGTTAATTTACATAGGCAGAACAGAGACTGCTGGGAAAAGCCTGAAATTAAAGGCACAGAAAATGCCTGCTTCTGGATAGAACACTAAGAAGGGTTGAAAGTTTTTTCTCTGACCCTGGCCACTCTTACAAGCAATCCTATGATAGTCAGAAGGACCCACCCTGAAAAGGAAGGGACAGCCATTTGGACCCTTTCCACCTTTTCTATATCTCGCCTGATCGCAACCTGATCGAGCGCTGATTGAGCGGATTAGCACATGTACTTCTCATTTTGGGAAGGTATTGCTTAGCTTGCTACCAGCAGCTCAGTTATGTTATGATGTTAGAGGCTTGCAAGGAATGCTTTAGTCCTGCATTAGGCCGTTTTTATTGCTACTTGCATTCAAGGGAAAGATAATTAGCCAGAATCTGTGGCCCAGTTATTCACCTTGGCATTCCGATTTGCACAAAGGGAATAAGCATTTGAGAGAAAATGCAACATGTGTTTCTTATGTTGCTATGAACAGCTTTTTATTCTTTCTCTTTAGGGTCTAGCCAATGCAGAAATAGATAAATAAGTGCTGACTTTCTGTAAGACGTGTCCAATGCTGGGACAAAATAAAAGGGGACACTTATAAATGATAGTGATATCATTTGAGAAAGGGTAAGTTGACACTGAATTTCATGTATATTCACAGACCAAGCATGAAAAAGTCCCCAGCATGATCTTCATTGCGTGCTTAGAGCTGGTATTAGCTTTTCAGAGGTGCGGGCCTTTCGAAGGCTCGTTGGTCTAGGGGTATGATTCTCGCTTTGGGTGCGAGAGGTCCCGGGTTCAAATCCCGGACGAGCCCTTTCATTGGTGCTTTTTTAAAGTAGTATTGCAGTATGCATTTCAAAGCCAATATCAATTTTCTCTTTGCAGTAGTGGATGAATATTTGCTAGAGTCTCATGCTTTTAACCTTGCCCTGCCTGAGCAACTAGGAAACATTTCTCTTTAAGCATTTTGCAAAAATGCTGAACTTGCATGGCATATACAAGCGTTCAGCTAGGGCTGTCTGGGAAGGTTGCATGAAAGAAATCTAAAACCAGAGGCCCTTGGAATAGCCTGTTTTGAGAAATTTCATCACAGAAGAATCAACTGTAGACATCTGTTTCTGTAGTGTAGTGGTTATCACGTTCGCCTCACACGCGAAAGGTCCCCGGTTCGAAACCGGGCAGAAAAAGTTGTTATATTGTCTTGGCTGCAATGTTGAGAGGTGCCGTTTTGCCATGAAATTGTCCAGGCCCTGAAGATGGTTTCATGCAGACTCGTTCCAAGAAAGTGAATTCTCCTAAAAACACTAAAGTAATTGGCATGTGGATGTATCTGTTGATTCACAGACCTCGCTTTGAAAAGAGCCCTGCATTCTGTTCATTGCTCACCTAGAACACGCATTAACTTTGGGAATTGTTGGCACCAACAGGCATCTTAGTTTAGTGGAGTGTTTCTGGTGTTTAAGTGCAGAAGCCCTGGGCTCAATTCCTCGGTGACCCTTCTCAAGGTGATGATACAAATGCATCGTCACCTTTACGTTTAATGTCAGAATTGTTTATTTCTATTTGGTGGTGTATGAATGCTTGCAATAGTATGTTGATTTTTTCTAGCCTTGAATGAATAAAAGCAAATCACTCCTCTTTATGTATTTTTCTAATACATTGATATTTGCATCTCCTTTCCTAGCCTGCATTTTTCATTATCTTACAGGCTGTATATAATAAGTATCAATTCAGGGGCCCTTCTTCTACTCAATTCACAACTGTTCTATCCCGGCATTGATAAGCAATCTACATCTGCTTCTGTTGTGTATTGGTTATCATGTTTACCTGACGTGTGAAAGCCCCATGTTTGACAGTGCGCGTTAACAAAGAGACCAATGATTTTTATTAAAAGTTGTCATGTGTTTTTGTTACCTTGCACCGGCCAAAAAGTGCCGGAAATGACTTCATTTGCAGTCACTTGAAAAGTAGGGATTCTCAAATAAATGGTAAGAGGTTGGAACAAATCTAAAGGAATGCATGGCATATCTATATGTATGTGTACGCAGGTATCCATATATAAAGATAGATAGATAGATAGATAGATAGATAGATAGATAGATAGATAGATAGATAGATAGATAGATAGATAGATAGATAGATAGATAGATAGATAGATAGATAGATAGATAGATAGATAGATAGATAGATAGATAGATAGATAGATAGATAGATAGATAGATAGATAGATATTGGGAGAGAGAGAGCGTTACTATAAACTGAGACTTTATTTTCCATCAAGCTGTCTTTCCTTTCCTTCAGGAGCAGAATGTTCTGATCATCAGCGCTCCAGAATCTAGTGCTTGGTTGGCAAGCATCACACATTGTGATGTGTTAGCTAAGAGTTCCATGTCGTTCAGACTCATATATTCCTCTGTAGTTGTACCTTGGTGATTCAACAAAATGTGGCATCATAAGCAGCATTCTACTGCCATAGACTGGGCAGAAAAAACATTTAGAATTTCACTGAAAAAGAAAAAAAGCATACTTAGGCAGAGCTTTCTGGACAGTAAGGACATTAGAGTAAGTGATGAATAAGCACTGCTTTTGTTAATTTACATAGGCAGAACAGAGACTGCTGGGAAAAGCCTGAAATTAAAGGCACATAAAATGCCTGCTTCTGGATAGAACACTAAGAAGGGTTGAAAGTTTTTTCTCTGACCCTGGCCACTCTTACAAGCAATCCTATGATAGTCAGAAGGACCCACCCTAAAAAGGAAGGGACAGCCATTTGGACCCTTTCCACCTTTTCTATATCTCGCCTGATCGAGCCTGATCGAGCGCTGATTGAGCGGATTAGCACATGTACTTCTCATTTTGGGAAGGTATTGCTTAGCTTGCTACCAGCAGCTCAGTTATGTTATGATGTTAGAGGCTTGCATGGAATGCTTTAGTCCTGCATTAGGCCGTTTTTATTGCTACTTGCATTCAAGGGAAAGATAATTAGCCAGAATCTGTGGCCCAGTTATTCACCTTGGCATTCCGATTTGCATAAAGGGAATAAGCATTTGAGAGAAAATGCAACATGTGTTTCTTATGTTGCTATGAACAGCTTTTTATTCTTTCTCTTTAGGGTCTAGCCAATGCAGAAATAGATAAATAAGTGCTGACTTTCTGTAAGACGTGTCCAATGCTGGGACAAAATAAAAGGGGACACTTATAAATGATAGTGATATCATTTGAGAAAGGGTAAGTTGACACTGAATTTCATGTATATTCACAGACCAAGCATGAAAAAGTCCCCAGCATGATCTTCATTGCGTGCTTAGAGCTGGTATTAGCTTTTCAGAGGTGCGGGCCTTTCGAAGGCTCGTTGGTCTAGGGGTATGATTCTCGCTTTGGGTGCGAGAGGTCCCGGGTTCAAATCCCGGACGAGCCCTTTCATTGGTGCTTTTTTAAAGTAGTATTGCAGTATGCATTTCAAAGCCAATATCAATTTTCTCTTTGCAGTAGTGGATGAATATTTGCTAGAGTCTCATGCTTTTAACCTTGCCCTGCCTGAGCAAATAGGAAACATTTCTCTTTAAGCATTTTGCAAAAATGCTGAACTTGCATGGCATATACAAGCGTTCGGCTAGGGCTGTCTGGGAAGGTTGCATGAAAGAAATCTAAAACCAGAGGCCCTTGGAATAGCCTGTTTTGAGAAGTTTCATCACAGAAGAATCAACTGTAGACATCTGTTTCTGTAGTGTAGTGGTTATCACGTTCGCCTCACACGCGAAAGGTCCCCGGTTCGAAACCGGGCAGAAACAGTTGTTATATTGTCTTGGCTGCAATGTTGAGAGGTGCCGTTTTGCCATGAAATTGTCCAGGCCCTGAAGATGGTTTCATGCAGACTCGTTCCAAGAAAGTGAATTCTCTTAAAAACACTAAAGTAATTGGCATGTGGATGTATCTGTTGATTCACAGACCTCGCTTTGAAAAGAGCCCTGCATTCTGTTCATTGCTCACCTAGAACACGCATTAACTTTGGGAATTGTTGGCACCAACAGGCATCTTAGTTTAGTGGAGTGTTTCTGGTGTTTAAGTGCAGAAGCCCTGGGCTCAATTCCTCGGTGACCCTTCTCAAGGTGATGATACAAATGCATCGTCACCTTTAAGTTTAATGTCAGAATTGTTTATTTCTATTTGGTGGTGTATGAATGCTTGCAATAGTATGTTGATTTTTTCTAGCCTTGAATGAATAAAAGCAAATCACTCCTCTTTATGTATTTTTCTAATACATTGATATTTGCATCTCCTTTCCTAGCCTGCATTTTTCATTATCCTACAGGCTGTATATAATAAGTATCAATTCAGGGGCCCTTCTTCTACTCAATTCACAACTGTTCTATCCCGGCATTGATAAGCAATCTACATCTGCTTCTGTTGTGTATTGGTTATCATGTTTACCTGACGTGTGAAAGCCCCATGTTTGACAGTGCGCGTTAACAAAGAGACCAATGATTTTTATTAAAAGTTGTCATGTGTTTTTGTTACCTTGCACCGGCCAAAAAGTGCCGGAAATGACTTCATTTGCAGTCACTTGAAAAGTAGGGATTCTCAAATAAATGGTAAGAGGTTGGAACAAATCTAAAGGAATGCATGGCATATCTATATGTATGTGTACGCAGGTATCCATATATATAGATAGATAGATAGATAGATAGATAGATAGATAGATAGATAGATAGATAGATAGATAGATAGATAGATAGATAGATAGATAGATAGATAGATAGATAGATAGATAGATAGATAGATAGATATTGGGAGAGAGAGAGCGTTACTATAAACTGAGACTTTATTTTCCATCAAGCTGTCTTTCCTTTCCTTCAGGAGCAGAATGTTCTGATCATCAGCGCTCCAGAATCTAGTGCTTGGTTGGCAAGCATCACACATTGTGATGTGTTAGCTAAGAGTTCCATGTCGTTCAGACTCATATATTCCTCTGTAGTTGTACCTTGGTGATTCAACAAAATGTGGCATCATAAGCAGCATTCTACTGCCATAGACTGGGCGGAAAAAACATTTAGAATTTCACTGAAAAAGAAAAAAAGCATACTTAGGCAGAGCTTTCTGGACAGTAAGGACATTAGAGTAAGTGATGAATAAGCACTGCTTTTGTTAATTTACATAGGCAGAACAGAGACTGCTGGGAAAAGCCTGAAATTAAAGGCCCAGAAAATGCCTGCTTCTGGATAGAACACTAAGAAGGGTTGAAAGTTTTTTCTCTGACCCTGGCCACTCTTACAAGCAATCCTATGATAGTCAGAAGGACCCACACTAAAAAGGAAGGGACAGCCATTTGGACCCTTTCCACCTTTTCTATATCTCGCCTGATCGAGCCTGATCGAGCGCTGATTGAGCGGATTAGCACATGTACTTCTCATTTTGGGAAGGTATTGCTTAGCTTGCTACCAGCAGCTCAGTTATGTTATGATGTTAGAGGCTTGCAAGGAATGCTTTAGTCCTGCATTAGGCCGTTTTTATTGCTACTTGCATTCAAGGGAAAGATAATTAGCCAGAATCTGTGGCCCAGTTATTCATCTTGGCATTCCGATTTGCACAAAGGGAATAAGCATTTGAGAGAAAATGCAACATGTGTTTCTTATGTTGCTATGAACAGCTTTTTATCCTTTCTCTTTAGGGTCTAGCCAATGCAGAAATAGATAAATAAGTGCTGACTTTCTGTAAGACGTGTCCAATGCTGGGACAAAATAAAAGGGGACACTTATAAATGATAGTGATATCATTTGAGAAAGGGTAAGTTGACACTGAATTTCATGTATATTCACAGACCAAGCATGAAAAAGTCCCCAGCATGATCTTCATTGCGTGCTTAGAGCTGGTATTAGCTTTTCAGAGGTGCGGGCCTTTCGAAGGCTCGTTGGTCTAGGGGTATGATTCTCGCTTTGGGTGCGAGAGGTCCCGGGTTCAAATCCCGGACGAGCCCTTTTATTGGTGCTTTTTTAAAGTAGTATTGCAGTATGCATTTCAAAGCCAATATCAATTTTCTCTTTGCAGTAGTGGATGAATATTTGCTAGAGTCTCATGCTTTTAACCTTGCCCTGCCTGAGCAAATAGGAAACATTTCTCTTTAAGCATTTTGCAAAAATGCTGAACTTGCATGGCATATACAAGCGTTCAGCTAGGGCTGTCTGGGAAGGTTTCATGAAAGAAATCTAAAACCAGAGGCCCTTGGAATAGCCTGTTTTGAGAAGTTTCATCACAGAAGAATCAACTGTAGACATCTGTTTCTGTAGTGTAGTGGTTATCACGTTCGCCTCACACGCGAAAGGTCCCCGGTTCGAAACCGGGCAGAAACAGTTGTTATATTGTCTTGGCTGCAATGTTGAGAGGTGCCGTTTTGCCATGAAATTGTCCAGGCCCTGAAGATGGTTTCATGCAGACTCGTTCCAAGAAAGTGAATTCTCTTAAAAACACTAAAGTAATTGGCATGTGGATGTATCTGTTGATTCACAGACCTCGCTTTGAAAAGAGCCCTGCATTCTGTTCATTGCTCACCTAGAACACGCATTAACTTTGGGAATTGTTGGCACCAACAGGCATCTTAGTTTAGTGGAGTGTTTCTGGTGTTTAAGTGCAGAAGCCCTGGGCTCAATTCCTCGGTGACCCTTCTCAAGGTGATGATACAAATGCATCGTCACCTTTACGTTTAATGTCAGAATTGTTTATTTCTATTTGGTGGTGTATGAATGCTTGCAATAGTATGTTGATTTTTTCTAGCCTTGAATGAATAAAAGCAAATCACTCCTCTTTATGTATTTTTCTAATACATTGATATTTGCATCTCCTTTCCTAGCCTGCATTTTTCATTATCTTACAGGCTGTATATAATAAGTATCAATTCAGGGGCCCTTCTTCTACTCAATTCACAACTGTTCTATCCCGGCATTGATAAGCAATCTACATCTGCTTCTGTTGTGTATTGGTTATCATGTTTACCTGACGTGTGAAAGCCCCATGTTTGACAGTGCGCGTTAACAAAGAGACCAATGATTTTTATTAAAAGTTGTCATGTGTTTTTGTTACCTTGCACCGGCCAAAAAGTGCCGGAAATGACTTCATTTGCAGTCACTTGAAAAGTAGGGATTCTCAAATAAATGGTAAGAGGTTGGAACAAATCTAAAGGAATGCATGGCATATCTATATGTATGTGTACGCAGGTATCCATATATAAAGATAGATAGATAGATAGATAGATAGATAGATAGATAGATAGATAGATAGATAGATAGATAGATAGATAGATAGATAGATAGATAGATAGATAGATAGATAGATAGATAGATAGATAGATAGATAGATAGATAGATAGATAGATAGATAGATAGATAGATAGATAGATAGATAGATAGATAGATAGATATTGGGAGAGAGAGAGCGTTACTATAAACTGAGACTTTATTTTCCATCAAGCTGTCTTTCCTTTCCTTCAGGAGCAGAATGTTCTGATCATCAGCGCTCCAGAATCTAGTGCTTGGTTGGCAAGCATCACACATTGTGATGTGTTAGCTAAGAGTTCCATGTCGTTCAGACTCATATATTCCTCTGTAGTTGTACCTTGGTGATTCAACAAAATGTGGCATCATAAGCAGCATTCTACTGCCATAGACTGGGCAGAAAAAACATTTAGAATTTCACTGAAAAAGAAAAAAAGCATACTTAGGCAGAGCTTTCTGGACAGTAAGGACATTAGAGTAAGTGATGAATAAGCACTGCTTTTGTTAATTTACATAGGCAGAACAGAGACTGCTGGGAAAAGCCTGAAATTAAAGGCCCAGAAAATGCCTGCTTCTGGATAGAACACTAAGAAGGGTTGAAAGTTTTTTCTCTGACCCTGGCCACTCTTACAAGCAATCCTATGATAGTCAGAAGGACCCACCCTAAAAAGGAAGGGACAGCCATTTGGACCCTTTCCACCTTTTCTATATCTCGCCTGATCGAGCCTGATCGAGCGCTGATTGAGCGGATTAGCACATGTACTTCTCATTTTGGGAAGGTATTGCTTAGCTTGCTACCAGCAGCTCAGTTATGTTATGATGTTAGAGGCTTGCATGGAATGCTTTAGTCCTGCATTAGGCCGTTTTTATTGCTACTTGCATTCAAGGGAAAGATAATTAGCCAGAATCTGTGGCCCAGTTATTCACCTTGGCATTCCGATTTGCACAAAGGGAATAAGCATTTGAGAGAAAATGCAACATGTGTTTCTTATGTTGCTATGAACAGCTTTTTATTCTTTCTCTTTAGGGTCTAGCCAATGCAGAAATAGATAAATAAGTGCTGACTTTCTGTAAGACGTGTCCAATGCTGGGACAAAATAAAAGGGGACACTTATAAATGATAGTGATATCATTTGAGAAAGGGTAAGTTGACACTGAATTTCATGTATATTCACAGACCAAGCATGAAAAAGTCCCCAGCATGATCTTCATTGCGTGCTTAGAGCTGGTATTAGCTTTTCAGAGGTGCGGGCCTTTCGAAGGCTCGTTGGTCTAGGGGTATGATTCTCGCTTTGGGTGCGAGAGGTCCCGGGTTCAAATCCCGGACGAGCCCTTTCATTGGTGCTTTTTTAAAGTAGTATTGCAGTATGCATTTCAAAGCCAATATCAATTTTCTCTTTGCAGTAGTGGATGAATATTTGCTAGAGTCTCATGCTTTTAACCTTGCCCTGCCTGAGCAACTAGGAAACATTTCTCTTTAAGCATTTTGCAAAAATGCTGAACTTGCATGGCATATACAAGCGTTCAGCTAGGGCTGTCTGGGAAGGTTGCATGAAAGAAATCTAAAACCAGAGGCCCTTGGAATAGCCTGTTTTGAGAAATTTCATCACAGAAGAATCAACTGTAGACATCTGTTTCTGTAGTGTAGTGGTTATCACGTTCGCCTCACACGCGAAAGGTCCCCGGTTCGAAACCGGGCAGAAAAAGTTGTTATATTGTCTTGGCTGCAATGTTGAGAGGTGCCGTTTTGCCATGAAATTGTCCAGGCCCTGAAGATGGTTTCATGCAGACTCGTTCCAAGAAAGTGAATTCTCCTAAAAACACTAAAGTAATTGGCATGTGGATGTATCTGTTGATTCACAGACCTCGCTTTGAAAAGAGCCCTGCATTCTGTTCATTGCTCACCTAGAACACGCATTAACTTTGGGAATTGTTGGCACCAACAGGCATCTTAGTTTAGTGGAGTGTTTCTGGTGTTTAAGTGCAGAAGCCCTGGGCTCAATTCCTCGGTGACCCTTCTCAAGGTGATGATACAAATGCATCGTCACCTTTACGTTTAATGTCAGAATTGTTTATTTCTATTTGGTGGTGTATGAATGCTTGCAATAGTATGTTGATTTTTTCTAGCCTTGAATGAATAAAAGCAAATCACTCCTCTTTATGTATTTTTCTAATACATTGATATTTGCATCTCCTTTCCTAGCCTGCATTTTTCATTATCTTACAGGCTGTATATAATAAGTATCAATTCAGGGGCCCTTCTTCTACTCAATTCACAACTGTTCTATCCCGGCATTGATAAGCAATCTACATCTGCTTCTGTTGTGTATTGGTTATCATGTTTACCTGACGTGTGAAAGCCCCATGTTTGACAGTGCGCGTTAACAAAGAGACCAATGACTTTTATTAAAAGTTGTCATGTGTTTTTGTTACCTTGCACCGGCCAAAAAGTGCCGGAAATGACTTCATTTGCAGTCACTTGAAAAGTAGGGATTCTCAAATAAATGGTAAGAGGTTGGAACAAATCTAAAGGAATGCATGGCATATCTATATGTATGTGTACGCAGGTATCCATATATAAAGATAGATAGATAGATAGATAGATAGATAGATAGATAGATACATAGATAGATAGATAGATAGATAGATAGATAGATAGATAGATAGATAGATAGATAGATAGATAGATAGATAGATAGATAGATAGATAGATAGATAGATAGATAGATAGATAGATAGATAGATAGATAGATAGATAGATAGATAGATAGATAGATAGATAGATAGATAGATAGATAGATATTGGGAGAGAGAGAGCGTTACTATAAACTGAGACTTTATTTTCCATCAAGCTGTCTTTCCTTTCCTTCAGGAGCAGAATGTTCTGATCATCAGCGCTCCAGAATCTAGTGCTTGGTTGGCAAGCATCACACATTGTGATGTGTTAGCTAAGAGTTCCATGTCGTTCAGACTCATATATTCCTCTGTAGTTGTACCTTGGTGATTCAACAAAATGTGGCATCATAAGCAGCATTCTACTGCCATAGACTGGGCGGAAAAAACATTTAGAATTTCACTGAAAAAGAAAAAAAGCATACTTAGGCAGAGCTTTCTGGACAGTAAGGACATTAGAGTAAGTGATGAATAAGCACTGCTTTTGTTAATTTACATAGGCAGAACAGAGACTGCTGGGAAAAGCCTGAAATTAAAGGCCCAGAAAATGCCTGCTTCTGGATAGAACACTAAGAAGGGTTGAAAGTTTTTTCTCTGACCCTGGCCACTCTTACAAGCAATCCTATGATAGTCAGAAGGACCCACACTAAAAAGGAAGGGACAGCCATTTGGACCCTTTCCACCTTTTCTATATCTCGCCTGATCGAGCCTGATCGAGCGCTGATTGAGCGGATTAGCACATGTACTTCTCATTTTGGGAAGGTATTGCTTAGCTTGCTACCAGCAGCTCAGTTATGTTATGATGTTAGAGGCTTGCAAGGAATGCTTTAGTCCTGCATTAGGCCGTTTTTATTGCTACTTGCATTCAAGGGAAAGATAATTAGCCAGAATCTGTGGCCCAGTTATTCATCTTGGCATTCCGATTTGCACAAAGGGAATAAGCATTTGAGAGAAAATGCAACATGTGTTTCTTATGTTGCTATGAACAGCTTTTTATCCTTTCTCTTTAGGGTCTAGCCAATGCAGAAATAGATAAATAAGTGCTGACTTTCTGTAAGACGTGTCCAATGCTGGGACAAAATAAAAGGGGACACTTATAAATGATAGTGATATCATTTGAGAAAGGGTAAGTTGACACTGAATTTCATGTATATTCACAGACCAAGCATGAAAAAGTCCCCAGCATGATCTTCATTGCGTGCTTAGAGCTGGTATTAGCTTTTCAGAGGTGCGGGCCTTTCGAAGGCTCGTTGGTCTAGGGGTATGATTCTCGCTTTGGGTGCGAGAGGTCCCGGGTACAAATCCCGGACGAGCCCTTTCATTGGTGCTTTTTTAAAGTAGTATTGCAGTATGCATTTCAAAGCCAATATCAATTTTCTCTTTGCAGTAGTGGATGAATATTTGCTAGAGTCTCATGCTTTTAACCTTGCCCTGCCTGAGCAAATAGGAAACATTTCTCTTTAAGCATTTTGCAAAAATGCTGAACTTGCATGGCATATACAAGCGTTCAGCTAGGGCTGTCTGGGAAGGTTGCATGAAAGAAATCTAAAACCAGAGGCCCTTGGAATAGCCTGTTTTGAGAAGTTTCATCACAGAAGAATCAACTGTAGACATCTGTTTCTGTAGTGTAGTGGTTATCACGTTCGCCTCACACGCGAAAGGTCCCCGGTTCGAAACCGGGCAGAAACAGTAGTTATATTGTCTTGGCTGCAATGTTGAGAGTTGCCGTTTTGCCATGAAATTGTCCAGGCCCTGAAGATGGTTTCATGCAGACTCGTTCCAAGAAAGTGAATTCTCTTAAAAACACTAAAGTAATTGGCATGTGGATGTATCTGTTGATTCACAGACCTCGCTTTGAAAAGAGCCCTGCATTCTGTTCATTGCTCACCTAGAACACGCATTAACTTTGGGAATTGTTGGCACCAACAGGCATCTTAGTTTAGTGGAGTGTTTCTGGTGTTTAAGTGCAGAAGCCCTGGGCTCAATTCCTCGGTGACCCTTCTCAAGGTGATGATACAAATGCATCGTCACCTTTACGTTTAATGTCAGAATTGTTTATTTCTATTTGGTGGTGTATGAATGCTTGCAATAGTATGTTGATTATTTCTAGCCTTGAATGAATAAAAGCAAATCACTCCTCTTTATGTATTTTTCTAATACATTGATATTTGCATCTCCTTTCCTAGCCTGCATTTTTCATTATCTTACAGGCTGTATATAATAAGTATCAATTCAGGGGCCCTTCTTCTACTCAATTCACAACTGTTCTATCCCGGCATTGATAAGCAATCTACATCTGCTTCTGTTGTGTATTGGTTATCATGTTTACCTGACGTGTGAAAGCCCCATGTTTGACAGTGCGCGTTAACAAAGAGACCAATGATTTTTATTAAAAGTTGTCATGTGTTTTTGTTACCTTGCACCGGCCAAAAAGTGCCGGAAATGACTTCATTTGCAGTCACTTGAAAAGTAGGGATTCTCAAATAAATGGTAAGAGGTTGGAACAAATCTAAAGGAATGCATGGCATATCTATATGTATGTGTACGCAGGTATCCATATATAAAGATAGATAGATAGATAGAAAGATAGATAGATAGATAGATAGATAGATAGATAGATAGATAGATAGATAGATAGATAGATAGATAGATAGATAGATAGATAGATAGATAGATAGATAGATAGATAGATAGATAGATAGATAGATAGATAGATAGATAGATAGATAGATAGATAGATAGATAGATAGATAGATAGATAGATAGATAGATAGATAGATAGATAGATAGATAGATAGATAGATAGATAGATAGATAGATATTGGGAGAGAGAGAGCGTTACTATAAACTGAGACTTTATTTTCCATCAAGCTGTCTTTCCTTTCCTTCAGGAGCAGAATGTTCTGATCATCAGCGCTCCAGAATCTAGTGCTTGGTTGGCAAGCATCACACATTGTGATGTGTTAGCTAAGAGTTCCATGTCGTTCAGACTCATATATTCCTCTGTAGTTGTACCTTGGTGATTCAACAAAATGTGGCATCATAAGCAGCATTCTACTGCCATAGACTGGGCAGAAAAAACATTTAGAATTTCACTGAAAAAGAAAAAAAGCATACTTAGGCAGAGCTTTCTGGACAGTAAGGACATTAGAGTAAGTGATGAATAAGCACTGCTTTTGTTAATTTACATAGGCAGAACAGAGACTGCTGGGAAAAGCCTGAAATTAAAGGCACAGAAAATGCCTGCTTCTGGATAGAACACTAAGAAGGGTTGAAAGTTTTTTCTCTGACCCTGGCCACTCTTACAAGCAATCCTATGATAGTCAGAAGGACCCACCCTAAAAAGGAAGGGACAGCCATTTGGACCCTTTCCACCTTTTCTATATCTTAGCCTGATCGAGCGCTGATTGAGCGGATTAGCACATGTACTTCTCATTTTGGGAAGGTATTGCTTAGCTTGCTACCAGCAGCTCAGTTATGTTATGATGTTAGAGGCTTGCATGGAATGCTTTAGTCCTGCATTAGGCCGTTTTTATTGCTACTTGCATTCAAGGGAAAGATAATTAGCCAGAATCTGTGGCCCAGTTATTCACCTTGGCATTCCGATTTGCATAAAGGGAATAAGCATTTGAGAGAAAATGCAACATGTGTTTCTTATGTTGCTATGAACAGCTTTTTATTCTTTCTCTTTAGGGTCTAGCCAATGCAGAAATAGATAAATAAGTGCTGACTTTCTGTAAGACGTGTCCAATGCTGGGACAAAATAAAAGGGGACACTTATAAATGATAGTGATATCATTTGAGAAAGGGTAAGTTGACACTGAATTTCATGTATATTCACAGACCAAGCATGAAAAAGTCCCCAGCATGATCTTCATTGCGTGCTTAGAGCTGGTATTAGCTTTTCAGAGGTGCGGGCCTTTCGAAGGCTCGTTGGTCTAGGGGTATGATTCTCGCTTTGGGTGCGAGAGGTCCCGGGTTCAAATCCCGGACGAGCCCTTTCATTGGTGCTTTTTTAAAGTAGTATTGCAGTATGCATTTCAAAGCCAATATCAATTTTCTCTTTGCAGTAGTGGATGAATATTTGCTAGAGTCTCATGCTTTTAACCTTGCCCTGCCTGAGCAAATAGGAAACATTTCTCTTTAAGCATTTTGCAAAAATGCTGAACTTGCATGGCATATACAAGCGTTCGGCTAGGGCTGTCTGGGAAGGTTGCATGAAAGAAATCTAAAACCAGAGGCCCTTGGAATAGCCTGTTTTGAGAAGTTTCATCACAGAAGAATCAACTGTAGACATCTGTTTCTGTAGTGTAGTGGTTATCACGTTCGCCTCACACGCGAAAGGTCCCCGGTTCGAAACCGGGCAGAAACAGTTGTTATATTGTCTTGGCTGCAATGTTGAGAGGTGCCGTTTTGCCATGAAATTGTCCAGGCCCTGAAGATGGTTTCATGCAGACTCGTTCCAAGAAAGTGAATTCTCTTAAAAACACTAAAGTAATTGGCATGTGGATGTATCTGTTGATTCACAGACCTCGCTTTGAAAAGAGCCCTGCATTCTGTTCATTGCTCACCTAGAACACGCATTAACTTTGGGAATTGTTGGCACCAACAGGCATCTTAGTTTAGTGGAGTGTTTCTGGTGTTTAAGTGCAGAAGCCCTGGGCTCAATTCCTCGGTGACCCTTCTCAAGGTGATGATACAAATGCATCGTCACCTTTAAGTTTAATGTCAGAATTGTTTATTTCTATTTGGTGGTGTATGAATGCTTGCAATAGTATGTTGATTTTTTCTAGCCTTGAATGAATAAAAGCAAATCACTCCTCTTTATGTATTTTTCTAATACATTGATATTTGCATCTCCTTTCCTAGCCTGCATTTTTCATTATCCTACAGGCTGTATATAATAAGTATCAATTCAGGGGCCCTTCTTCTACTCAATTCACAACTGTTCTATCCCGGCATTGATAAGCAATCTACATCTGCTTCTGTTGTGTATTGGTTATCATGTTTACCTGACGTGTGAAAGCCCCATGTTTGACAGTGCGCGTTAACAAAGAGACCAATGATTTTTATTAAAAGTTGTCATGTGTTTTTGTTACCTTGCACCGGCCAAAAAGTGCCGGAAATGACTTCATTTGCAGTCACTTGAAAAGTAGGGATTCTCAAATAAATGGTAAGAGGTTGGAACAAATCTAAAGGAATGCATGGCATATCTATATGTATGTGTACGCAGGTATCCATATATAAAGATAGATAGATAGATAGATAGATAGATAGATAGATAGATAGATAGATAGATAGATAGATAGATAGATAGATAGATAGATAGATAGATAGATAGATAGATAGATAGATAGATAGATAGATAGATAGATAGATAGATAGATAGATAGATAGATAGATAGATAGATAGATAGATAGATAGATAGATAGATATTGGGAGAGAGAGAGCGTTACTATAAACTGAGACTTTATTTTCCATCAAGCTGTCTTTCCTTTCCTTCAGGAACAGAATGTTCTGATCATCAGCGCTCCAGAATCTAGTGCTTGGTTGGCAAGCATCACACATTGTGATGTGTTAGCTAAGAGTTCCATGTCGTTCAGACTCATATATTCCTCTGTAGTTGTACCTTGGTGATTCAACAAAATGTGGCATCATAAGCAGCATTCTACTGCCATAGACTGGGCGGAAAAAACATTTAGAATTTCACTGAAAAAGAAAAAAAGCATACTTAGGCAGAGCTTTCTGGACAGTAAGGACATTAGAGTAAGTGATGAATAAGCACTGCTTTTGTTAATTTACATAGGCAGAACAGAGACTGCTGGGAAAAGCCTGAAATTAAAGGCCCAGAAAATGCCTGCTTCTGGATAGAACACTAAGAAGGGTTGAAAGTTTTTTCTCTGACCCTGGCCACTCTTACAAGCAATCCTATGATAGTCAGAAGGACCCACACTAAAAAGGAAGGGACAGCCATTTGGACCCTTTCCACCTTTTCTATATCTTAGCCTGATCGAGCGCTGATTGAGCGGATTAGCACATGTACTTCTCATTTTGGGAAGGTATTGCTTAGCTTGCTACCAGCAGCTCAGTTATGTTATGATGTTAGAGGCTTGCAAGGAATGCTTTAGTCCTGCATTAGGCCGTTTTTATTGCTACTTGCATTCAAGGGAAAGATAATTAGCCAGAATCTGTGGCCCAGTTATTCATCTTGGCATTCCGATTTGCACAAAGGGAATAAGCATTTGAGAGAAAATGCAACATGTGTTTCTTATGTTGCTATGAACAGCTTTTTATCCTTTCTCTTTAGGGTCTAGCCAATGCAGAAATAGATAAATAAGTGCTGACTTTCTGTAAGACGTGTCCAATGCTGGGACAAAATAAAAGGGGACACTTATAAATGATAGTGATATCATTTGAGAAAGGGTAAGTTGACACTGAATTTCATGTATATTCACAGACCAAGCATGAAAAAGTCCCCAGCATGATCTTCATTGCGTGCTTAGAGCTGGTATTAGCTTTTCAGAGGTGCGGGCCTTTCGAAGGCTCGTTGGTCTAGGGGTATGATTCTCGCTTTGGGTGCGAGAGGTCCCGGGTTCAAATCCCGGACGAGCCCTTTTATTGGTGCTTTTTTAAAGTAGTATTGCAGTATGCATTTCAAAGCCAATATCAATTTTCTCTTTGCAGTAGTGGATGAATATTTGCTAGAGTCTCATGCTTTTAACCTTGCCCTGCCTGAGCAAATAGGAAACATTTCTCTTTAAGCATTTTGCAAAAATGCTGAACTTGCATGGCATATACAAGCGTTCAGCTAGGGCTGTCTGGGAAGGTTTCATGAAAGAAATCTAAAACCAGAGGCCCTTGGAATAGCCTGTTTTGAGAAGTTTCATCACAGAAGAATCAACTGTAGACATCTGTTTCTGTAGTGTAGTGGTTATCACGTTCGCCTCACACGCGAAAGGTCCCCGGTTCGAAACCGGGCAGAAACAGTTGTTATATTGTCTTGGCTGCAATGTTGAGAGGTGCCGTTTTGCCATGAAATTGTCCAGGCCCTGAAGATGGTTTCATGCAGACTCGTTCCAAGAAAGTGAATTCTCTTAAAAACACTAAAGTAATTGGCATGTGGATGTATCTGTTGATTCACAGACCTCGCTTTGAAAAGAGCCCTGCATTCTGTTCATTGCTCACCTAGAACACGCATTAACTTTGGGAATTGTTGGCACCAACAGGCATCTTAGTTTAGTGGAGTGTTTCTGGTGTTTAAGTGCAGAAGCCCTGGGCTCAATTCCTCGGTGACCCTTCTCAAGGTGATGATACAAATGCATCGTCACCTTTACGTTTAATGTCAGAATTGTTTATTTCTATTTGGTGGTGTATGAATGCTTGCAATAGTATGTTGATTTTTTCTAGCCTTGAATGAATAAAAGCAAATCACTCCTCTTTATGTATTTTTCTAATACATTGATATTTGCATCTCCTTTCCTAGCCTGCATTTTTCATTATCTTACAGGCTGTATATAATAAGTATCAATTCAGGGGCCCTTCTTCTACTCAATTCACAACTGTTCTATCCCGGCATTGATAAGCAATCTACATCTGCTTCTGTTGTGTATTGGTTATCATGTTTACCTGACGTGTGAAAGCCCCATGTTTGACAGTGCGCGTTAACAAAGAGACCAATGATTTTTATTAAAAGTTGTCATGTGTTTTTGTTACCTTGCACCGGCCAAAAAGTGCCGGAAATGACTTCATTTGCAGTCACTTGAAAAGTAGGGATTCTCAAATAAATGGTAAGAGGTTGGAACAAATCTAAAGGAATGCATGGCATATCTATATGTATGTGTACGCAGGTATCCATATATAAAGATAGATAGATAGATAGATAGATAGATAGATAGATAGATAGATAGATAGATAGATAGATAGATAGATAGATAGATAGATAGATAGATAGATAGATAGATAGATAGATAGATAGATAGATAGATAGATAGATAGATAGATAGATAGATAGATAGATAGATAGATAGATAGATAGATATTGGGAGAGAGAGAGCGTTACTATAAACTGAGACTTTATTTTCCATCAAGCTGTCTTTCCTTTCCTTCAGGAGCAGAATGTTCTGATCATCAGCGCTCCAGAATCTAGTGCTTGGTTGGCAAGCATCACACATTGTGATGTGTTAGCTAAGAGTTCCATGTCGTTCAGACTCATATATTCCTCTGTAGTTGTACCTTGGTGATTCAACAAAATGTGGCATCATAAGCAGCATTCTACTGCCATAGACTGGGCAGAAAAAACATTTAGAATTTCACTGAAAAAGAAAAAAAGCATACTTAGGCAGAGCTTTCTGGACAGTAAGGACATTAGAGTAAGTGATGAATAAGCACTGCTTTTGTTAATTTACATAGGCAGAACAGAGACTGCTGGGAAAAGCCTGAAATTAAAGGCCCAGAAAATGCCTGCTTCTGGATAGAACACTAAGAAGGGTTGAAAGTTTTTTCTCTGACCCTGGCCACTCTTACAAGCAATCCTATGATAGTCAGAAGGACCCACCCTAAAAAGGAAGGGACAGCCATTTGGACCCTTTCCACCTTTTCTATATCTCGCCTGATCGAGCCTGATCGAGCGCTGATTGAGCGGATTAGCACATGTACTTCTCATTTTGGGAAGGTATTGCTTAGCTTGCTACCAGCAGCTCAGTTATGTTATGATGTTAGAGGCTTGCATGGAATGCTTTAGTCCTGCATTAGGCCGTTTTTATTGCTACTTGCATTCAAGGGAAAGATAATTAGCCAGAATCTGTGGCCCAGTTATTCACCTTGGCATTCCGATTTGCACAAAGGGAATAAGCATTTGAGAGAAAATGCAACATGTGTTTCTTATGTTGCTATGAACAGCTTTTTATTCTTTCTCTTTAGGGTCTAGCCAATGCAGAAATAGATAAATAAGTGCTGACTTTCTGTAAGACGTGTCCAATGCTGGGACAAAATAAAAGGGGACACTTATAAATGATAGTGATATCATTTGAGAAAGGGTAAGTTGACACTGAATTTCATGTATATTCACAGACCAAGCATGAAAAAGTCCCCAGCATGATCTTCATTGCGTGCTTAGAGCTGGTATTAGCTTTTCAGAGGTGCGGGCCTTTCGAAGGCTCGTTGGTCTAGGGGTATGATTCTCGCTTTGGGTGCGAGAGGTCCCGGGTTCAAATCCCGGACGAGCCCTTTCATTGGTGCTTTTTTAAAGTAGTATTGCAGTATGCATTTCAAAGCCAATATCAATTTTCTCTTTGCAGTAGTGGATGAATATTTGCTAGAGTCTCATGCTTTTAACCTTGCCCTGCCTGAGCAACTAGGAAACATTTCTCTTTAAGCATTTTGCAAAAATGCTGAACTTGCATGGCATATACAAGCGTTCAGCTAGGGCTGTCTGGGAAGGTTGCATGAAAGAAATCTAAAACCAGAGGCCCTTGGAATAGCCTGTTTTGAGAAATTTCATCACAGAAGAATCAACTGTAGACATCTGTTTCTGTAGTGTAGTGGTTATCACGTTCGCCTCACACGCGAAAGGTCCCCGGTTCGAAACCGGGCAGAAAAAGTTGTTATATTGTCTTGGCTGCAATGTTGAGAGGTGCCGTTTTGCCATGAAATTGTCCAGGCCCTGAAGATGGTTTCATGCAGACTCGTTCCAAGAAAGTGAATTCTCCTAAAAACACTAAAGTAATTGGCATGTGGATGTATCTGTTGATTCACAGACCTCGCTTTGAAAAGAGCCCTGCATTCTGTTCATTGCTCACCTAGAACACGCATTAACTTTGGGAATTGTTGGCACCAACAGGCATCTTAGTTTAGTGGAGTGTTTCTGGTGTTTAAGTGCAGAAGCCCTGGGCTCAATTCCTCGGTGACCCTTCTCAAGGTGATGATACAAATGCATCATCGTCACCTTTACGTTTAATGTCAGAATTGTTTATTTCTATTTGGTGGTGTATGAATGCTTGCAATAGTATGTTGATTTTTTCTAGCCTTGAATGAATAAAAGCAAATCACTCCTCTTTATGTATTTTTCTAATACATTGATATTTGCATCTCCTTTCCTAGCCTGCATTTTTCATTATCTTACAGGCTGTATATAATAAGTATCAATTCAGGGGCCCTTCTTCTACTCAATTCACAACTGTTCTATCCCGGCATTGATAAGCAATCTACATCTGCTTCTGTTGTGTATTGGTTATCATGTTTACCTGACGTGTGAAAGCCCCATGTTTGACAGTGCGCGTTAACAAAGAGACCAATGATTTTTATTAAAAGTTGTCATGTGTTTTTGTTACCTTGCACCGGCCAAAAAGTGCCGGAAATGACTTCATTTGCAGTCACTTGAAAAGTAGGGATTCTCAAATAAATGGTAAGAGGTTGGAACAAATCTAAAGGAATGCATGGCATATCTATATGTATGTGTACGCAGGTATCCATATATAATAGATAGATAGATAGATAGATAGATAGATAGATAGATAGATACATAGATAGATAGATAGATAGATAGATAGATAGATAGATAGATAGATAGATAGATAGATAGATAGATAGATAGATAGATAGATAGATAGATAGATAGATAGATAGATAGATAGATAGATAGATAGATAGATAGATAGATAGATAGATAGATAGATAGATAGATAGATAGATAGATAGATAGATAGATAGATAGATAGATAGATAGATAGATAGATAGATATTGGGAGAGAGAGAGCGTTACTATAAACTGGGACTTTATTTTCCATCAAGCTGTCTTTCCTTTCCTTCAGGAGCAGAATGTTCTGATCATCAGCGCTCCAGAATCTAGTGCTTGGTTGGCAAGCATCACACATTGTGATGTGTTAGCTAAGAGTTCCATGTCGTTCAGACTCATATATTCCTCTGTAGTTGTACCTTGGTGATTCAACAAAATGTGGCATCATAAGCAGCATTCTACTGCCATAGACTGGGCGGAAAAAACATTTAGAATTTCACTGAAAAAGAAAAAAAGCATACTTAGGCAGAGCTTTCTGGACAGTAAGGACATTAGAGTAAGTGATGAATAAGCACTGCTTTTGTTAATTTACATAGGCAGAACAGAGACTGCTGGGAAAAGCCTGAAATTAAAGGCCCAGAAAATGCCTGCTTCTGGATAGAACACTAAGAAGGGTTGAAAGTTTTTTCTCTGACCCTGGCCACTCTTACAAGCAATCCTATGATAGTCAGAAGGACCCACACTAAAAAGGAAGGGACAGCCATTTGGACCCTTTCCACCTTTTCTATATCTCGCCTGATCGAGCCTGATCGAGCGCTGATTGAGCGGATTAGCACATGTACTTCTCATTTTGGGAAGGTATTGCTTAGCTTGCTACCAGCAGCTCAGTTATGTTATGATGTTAGAGGCTTGCAAGGAATGCTTTAGTCCTGCATTAGGCCGTTTTTATTGCTACTTGCATTCAAGGGAAAGATAATTAGCCAGAATCTGTGGCCCAGTTATTCATCTTGGCATTCCGATTTGCACAAAGGGAATAAGCATTTGAGAGAAAATGCAACATGTGTTTCTTATGTTGCTATGAACAGCTTTTTATCCTTTCTCTTTAGGGTCTAGCCAATGCAGAAATAGATAAATAAGTGCTGACTTTCTGTAAGACGTGTCCAATGCTGGGACAAAATAAAAGGGGACACTTATAAATGATAGTGATATCATTTGAGAAAGGGTAAGTTGACACTGAATTTCATGTATATTCACAGACCAAGCATGAAAAAGTCCCCAGCATGATCTTCATTGCGTGCTTAGAGCTGGTATTAGCTTTTCAGAGGTGCGGGCCTTTCGAAGGCTCGTTGGTCTAGGGGTATGATTCTCGCTTTGGGTGCGAGAGGTCCCGGGTACAAATCCCGGACGAGCCCTTTCATTGGTGCTTTTTTAAAGTAGTATTGCAGTATGCATTTCAAAGCCAATATCAATTTTCTCTTTGCAGTAGTGGATGAATATTTGCTAGAGTCTCATGCTTTTAACCTTGCCCTGCCTGAGCAAATAGGAAACATTTCTCTTTAAGCATTTTGCAAAAATGCTGAACTTGCATGGCATATACAAGCGTTCAGCTAGGGCTGTCTGGGAAGGTTGCATGAAAGAAATCTAAAACCAGAGGCCCTTGGAATAGCCTGTTTTGAGAAGTTTCATCACAGAAGAATCAACTGTAGACATCTGTTTCTGTAGTGTAGTGGTTATCACGTTCGCCTCACACGCGAAAGGTCCCCGGTTCGAAACCGGGCAGAAACAGTAGTTATATTGTCTTGGCTGCAATGTTGAGAGTTGCCGTTTTGCCATGAAATTGTCCAGGCCCTGAAGATGGTTTCATGCAGACTCGTTCCAAGAAAGTGAATTCTCTTAAAAACACTAAAGTAATTGGCATGTGGATGTATCTGTTGATTCACAGACCTCGCTTTGAAAAGAGCCCTGCATTCTGTTCATTGCTCACCTAGAACACGCATTAACTTTGGGAATTGTTGGCACCAACAGGCATCTTAGTTTAGTGGAGTGTTTCTGGTGTTTAAGTGCAGAAGCCCTGGGCTCAATTCCTCGGTGACCCTTCTCAAGGTGATGATACAAATGCATCGTCACCTTTACGTTTAATGTCAGAATTGTTTATTTCTATTTGGTGGTGTATGAATGCTTGCAATAGTATGTTGATTATTTCTAGCCTTGAATGAATAAAAGCAAATCACTCCTCTTTATGTATTTTTCTAATACATTGATATTTGCATCTCCTTTCCTAGCCTGCATTTTTCATTATCTTACAGGCTGTATATAATAAGTATCAATTCAGGGGCCCTTCTTCTACTCAATTCACAACTGTTCTATCCCGGCATTGATAAGCAATCTACATCTGCTTCTGTTGTGTATTGGTTATCATGTTTACCTGACGTGTGAAAGCCCCATGTTTGACAGTGCGCGTTAACAAAGAGACCAATGATTTTTATTAAAAGTTGTCATGTGTTTTTGTTACCTTGCACCGGCCAAAAAGTGCCGGAAATGACTTCATTTGCAGTCACTTGAAAAGTAGGGATTCTCAAATAAATGGTAAGAGGTTGGAACAAATCTAAAGGAATGCATGGCATATCTATATGTATGTGTACGCAGGTATCCATATATAAAGATAGATAGATAGATAGATAGATAGATAGATAGATAGATAGATAGATAGATAGATAGATAGATAGATAGATAGATAGATAGATAGATAGATAGATAGATAGATAGATAGATAGATAGATAGATAGATAGATAGATAGATAGATAGATAGATAGATAGATAGATAGATATTGGGAGAGAGAGAGCGTTACTATAAACTGAGACTTTATTTTCCATCAAGCTGTCTTTCCTTTCCTTCAGGAGCAGAATGTTCTGATCATCAGCGCTCCAGAATCTAGTGCTTGGTTGGCAAGCATCACACATTGTGATGTGTTAGCTAAGAGTTCCATGTCGTTCAGACTCATATATTCCTCTGTAGTTGTACCTTGGTGATTCAACAAAATGTGGCATCATAAGCAGCATTCTACTGCCATAGACTGGGCAGAAAAAACATTTAGAATTTCACTGAAAAAGAAAAAAAGCATACTTAGGCAGAGCTTTCTGGACAGTAAGGACATTAGAGTAAGTGATGAATAAGCACTGCTTTTGTTAATTTACATAGGCAGAACAGAGACTGCTGGGAAAAGCCTGAAATTAAAGGCACAGAAAATGCCTGCTTCTGGATAGAACACTAAGAAGGGTTGAAAGTTTTTTCTCTGACCCTGGCCACTCTTACAAGCAATCCTATGATAGTCAGAAGGACCCACCCTAAAAAGGAAGGGACAGCCATTTGGACCCTTTCCACCTTTTCTATATCTTAGCCTGATCGAGCGCTGATTGAGCGGATTAGCACATGTACTTCTCATTTTGGGAAGGTATTGCTTAGCTTGCTACCAGCAGCTCAGTTATGTTATGATGTTAGAGGCTTGCATGGAATGCTTTAGTCCTGCATTAGGCCGTTTTTATTGCTACTTGCATTCAAGGGAAAGATAATTAGCCAGAATCTGTGGCCCAGTTATTCACCTTGGCATTCCGATTTGCATAAAGGGAATAAGCATTTGAGAGAAAATGCAACATGTGTTTCTTATGTTGCTATGAACAGCTTTTTATTCTTTCTCTTTAGGGTCTAGCCAATGCAGAAATAGATAAATAAGTGCTGACTTTCTGTAAGACGTGTCCAATGCTGGGACAAAATAAAAGGGGACACTTATAAATGATAGTGATATCATTTGAGAAAGGGTAAGTTGACACTGAATTTCATGTATATTCACAGACCAAGCATGAAAAAGTCCCCAGCATGATCTTCATTGCGTGCTTAGAGCTGGTATTAGCTTTTCAGAGGTGCGGGCCTTTCGAAGGCTCGTTGGTCTAGGGGTATGATTCTCGCTTTGGGTGCGAGAGGTCCCGGGTTCAAATCCCGGACGAGCCCTTTCATTGGTGCTTTTTTAAAGTAGTATTGCAGTATGCATTTCAAAGCCAATATCAATTTTCTCTTTGCAGTAGTGGATGAATATTTGCTAGAGTCTCATGCTTTTAACCTTGCCCTGCCTGAGCAAATAGGAAACATTTCTCTTTAAGCATTTTGCAAAAATGCTGAACTTGCATGGCATATACAAGCGTTCGGCTAGGGCTGTCTGGGAAGGTTGCATGAAAGAAATCTAAAACCAGAGGCCCTTGGAATAGCCTGTTTTGAGAAGTTTCATCACAGAAGAATCAACTGTAGACATCTGTTTCTGTAGTGTAGTGGTTATCACGTTCGCCTCACACGCGAAAGGTCCCCGGTTCGAAACCGGGCAGAAACAGTTGTTATATTGTCTTGGCTGCAATGTTGAGAGGTGCCGTTTTGCCATGAAATTGTCCAGGCCCTGAAGATGGTTTCATGCAGACTCGTTCCAAGAAAGTGAATTCTCTTAAAAACACTAAAGTAATTGGCATGTGGATGTATCTGTTGATTCACAGACCTCGCTTTGAAAAGAGCCCTGCATTCTGTTCATTGCTCACCTAGAACACGCATTAACTTTGGGAATTGTTGGCACCAACAGGCATCTTAGTTTAGTGGAGTGTTTCTGGTGTTTAAGTGCAGAAGCCCTGGGCTCAATTCCTCGGTGACCCTTCTCAAGGTGATGATACAAATGCATCGTCACCTTTAAGTTTAATGTCAGAATTGTTTATTTCTATTTGGTGGTGTATGAATGCTTGCAATAGTATGTTGATTTTTTCTAGCCTTGAATGAATAAAAGCAAATCACTCCTCTTTATGTATTTTTCTAATACATTGATATTTGCATCTCCTTTCCTAGCCTGCATTTTTCATTATCCTACAGGCTGTATATAATAAGTATCAATTCAGGGGCCCTTCTTCTACTCAATTCACAACTGTTCTATCCCGGCATTGATAAGCAATCTACATCTGCTTCTGTTGTGTATTGGTTATCATGTTTACCTGACGTGTGAAAGCCCCATGTTTGACAGTGCGCGTTAACAAAGAGACCAATGATTTTTATTAAAAGTTGTCATGTGTTTTTGTTACCTTGCACCGGCCAAAAAGTGCCGGAAATGACTTCATTTGCAGTCACTTGAAAAGTAGGGATTCTCAAATAAATGGTAAGAGGTTGGAACAAATCTAAAGGAATGCATGGCATATCTATATGTATGTGTACGCAGGTATCCATATATAAAGATAGATAGATAGATAGATAGATAGATAGATAGATAGATAGATAGATAGATAGATAGATAGATAGATAGATAGATAGATAGATAGATAGATAGATAGATAGATAGATAGATAGATAGATAGATAGATAGATAGATAGATAGATAGATAGATAGATAGATAGATATTGGGAGAGAGAGAGCGTTACTATAAACTGAGACTTTATTTTCCATCAAGCTGTCTTTCCTTTCCTTCAGGAACAGAATGTTCTGATCATCAGCGCTCCAGAATCTAGTGCTTGGTTGGCAAGCATCACACATTGTGATGTGTTAGCTAAGAGTTCCATGTCGTTCAGACTCATATATTCCTCTGTAGTTGTACCTTGGTGATTCAACAAAATGTGGCATCATAAGCAGCATTCTACTGCCATAGACTGGGCGGAAAAAACATTTAGAATTTCACTGAAAAAGAAAAAAAGCATACTTAGGCAGAGCTTTCTGGACAGTAAGGACATTAGAGTAAGTGATGAATAAGCACTGCTTTTGTTAATTTACATAGGCAGAACAGAGACTGCTGGGAAAAGCCTGAAATTAAAGGCCCAGAAAATGCCTGCTTCTGGATAGAACACTAAGAAGGGTTGAAAGTTTTTTCTCTGACCCTGGCCACTCTTACAAGCAATCCTATGATAGTCAGAAGGACCCACACTAAAAAGGAAGGGACAGCCATTTGGACCCTTTCCACCTTTTCTATATCTCGCCTGATCGAGCCTGATCGAGCGCTGATTGAGCGGATTAGCACATGTACTTCTCATTTTGGGAAGGTATTGCTTAGCTTGCTACCAGCAGCTCAGTTATGTTATGATGTTAGAGGCTTGCAAGGAATGCTTTAGTCCTGCATTAGGCCGTTTTTATTGCTACTTGCATTCAAGGGAAAGATAATTAGCCAGAATCTGTGGCCCAGTTATTCATCTTGGCATTCCGATTTGCACAAAGGGAATAAGCATTTGAGAGAAAATGCAACATGTGTTTCTTATGTTGCTATGAACAGCTTTTTATCCTTTCTCTTTAGGGTCTAGCCAATGCAAAAATAGATAAATAAGTGCTGACTTTCTGTAAGACGTGTCCAATGCTGGGACAAAATAAAAGGGGACACTTATAAATGATAGTGATATCATTTGAGAAAGGGTAAGTTGACACTGAATTTCATGTATATTCACAGACCAAGCATGAAAAAGTCCCCAGCATGATCTTCATTGCGTGCTTAGAGCTGGTATTAGCTTTTCAGAGGTGCGGGCCTTTCGAAGGCTCGTTGGTCTAGGGGTATGATTCTCGCTTTGGGTGCGAGAGGTCCCGGGTTCAAATCCCGGACGAGCCCTTTTATTGGTGCTTTTTTAAAGTAGTATTGCAGTATGCATTTCAAAGCCAATATCAATTTTCTCTTTGCAGTAGTGGATGAATATTTGCTAGAGTCTCATGCTTTTAACCTTGCCCTGCCTGAGCAAATAGGAAACATTTCTCTTTAAGCATTTTGCAAAAATGCTGAACTTGCATGGCATATACAAGCGTTCAGCTAGGGCTGTCTGGGAAGGTTTCATGAAAGAAATCTAAAACCAGAGGCCCTTGGAATAGCCTGTTTTGAGAAGTTTCATCACAGAAGAATCAACTGTAGACATCTGTTTCTGTAGTGTAGTGGTTATCACGTTCGCCTCACACGCGAAAGGTCCCCGGTTCGAAACCGGGCAGAAACAGTTGTTATATTGTCTTGGCTGCAATGTTGAGAGGTGCCGTTTTGCCATGAAATTGTCCAGGCCCTGAAGATGGTTTCATGCAGACTCGTTCCAAGAAAGTGAATTCTCTTAAAAACACTAAAGTAATTGGCATGTGGATGTATCTGTTGATTCACAGACCTCGCTTTGAAAAGAGCCCTGCATTCTGTTCATTGCTCACCTAGAACACGCATTAACTTTGGGAATTGTTGGCACCAACAGGCATCTTAGTTTAGTGGAGTGTTTCTGGTGTTTAAGTGCAGAAGCCCTGGGCTCAATTCCTCGGTGACCCTTCTCAAGGTGATGATACAAATGCATCGTCACCTTTACGTTTAATGTCAGAATTGTTTATTTCTATTTGGTGGTGTATGAATGCTTGCAATAGTATGTTGATTTTTTCTAGCCTTGAATGAATAAAAGCAAATCACTCCTCTTTATGTATTTTTCTAATACATTGATATTTGCATCTCCTTTCCTAGCCTGCATTTTTCATTATCTTACAGGCTGTATATAATAAGTATCAATTCAGGGGCCCTTCTTCTACTCAATTCACAACTGTTCTATCCCGGCATTGATAAGCAATCTACATCTGCTTCTGTTGTGTATTGGTTATCATGTTTACCTGACGTGTGAAAGCCCCATGTTTGACAGTGCGCGTTAACAAAGAGACCAATGATTTTTATTAAAAGTTGTCATGTGTTTTTGTTACCTTGCACCGGCCAAAAAGTGCCGGAAATGACTTCATTTGCAGTCACTTGAAAAGTAGGGATTCTCAAATAAATGGTAAGAGGTTGGAACAAATCTAAAGGAATGCATGGCATATCTATATGTATGTGTACGCAGGTATCCATATATAAAGATAGATAGATAGATAGATAGATAGATAGATAGATAGATAGATAGATAGATAGATAGATAGATAGATAGATAGATAGATAGATAGATAGATAGATAGATAGATAGATAGATAGATAGATAGATAGATAGATAGATAGATAGATAGATAGATAGATAGATAGATAGATAGATAGATAGATATTGGGAGAGAGAGAGCGTTACTATAAACTGAGACTTTATTTTCCATCAAGCTGTCTTTCCTTTCCTTCAGGAGCAGAATGTTCTGATCATCAGCGCTCCAGAATCTAGTGCTTGGTTGGCAAGCATCACACATTGTGATGTGTTAGCTAAGAGTTCCATGTCGTTCAGACTCATATATTCCTCTGTAGTTGTACCTTGGTGATTCAACAAAATGTGGCATCATAAGCAGCATTCTACTGCCATAGACTGGACAGAAAAAACATTTAGAATTTCACTGAAAAAGAAAAAAAGCATACTTAGGCAGAGCTTTCTGGACAGTAAGGACATTAGAGTAAGTGATGAATAAGCACTGCTTTTGTTAATTTACATAGGCAGAACAGAGACTGCTGGGAAAAGCCTGAAATTAAAGGCACAGAAAATGCCTGCTTCTGGATAGAACACTAAGAAGGGTTGAAAGTTTTTTCTCTGACCCTGGCCACTCTTACAAGCAATCCTATGATAGTCAGAAGGACCCACCCTAAAAAGGAAGGGACAGCCATTTGGACCCTTTCCACCTTTTCTATATCTTAGCCTGATCGAGCGCTGATTGAGCGGATTAGCACATGTACTTCTCATTTTGGGAAGGTATTGCTTAGCTTGCTACCAGCAGCTCAGTTATGTTATGATGTTAGAGGCTTGCATGGAATGCTTTAGTCCTGCATTAGGCCGTTTTTATTGCTACTTGCATTCAAGGGAAAGATAATTAGCCAGAATCTGTGGCCCAGTTATTCACCTTGGCATTCCGATTTGCATAAAGGGAATAAGCATTTGAGAGAAAATGCAACATGTGTTTCTTATGTTGCTATGAACAGCTTTTTATTCTTTCTCTTTAGGGTCTAGCCAATGCAGAAATAGATAAATAAGTGCTGACTTTCTGTAAGACGTGTCCAATGCTGGGACAAAATAAAAGGGGACACTTATAAATGATAGTGATATCATTTGAGAAAGGGTAAGTTGACACTGAATTTCATGTATATTCACAGACCAAGCATGAAAAAGTCCCCAGCATGATCTTCATTGCGTGCTTAGAGCTGGTATTAGCTTTTCAGAGGTGCGGGCCTTTCGAAGGCTCGTTGGTCTAGGGGTATGATTCTCGCTTTGGGTGCGAGAGGTCCCGGGTTCAAATCCCGGACGAGCCCTTTCATTGGTGCTTTTTTAAAGTAGTATTGCAGTATGCATTTCAAAGCCAATATCAATTTTCTCTTTGCAGTAGTGGATGAATATTTGCTAGAGTCTCATGCTTTTAACCTTGCCCTGCCTGAGCAAATAGGAAACATTTCTCTTTAAGCATTTTGCAAAAATGCTGAACTTGCATGGCATATACAAGCGTTCGGCTAGGGCTGTCTGGGAAGGTTGCATGAAAGAAATCTAAAACCAGAGGCCCTTGGAATAGCCTGTTTTGAGAAGTTTCATCACAGAAGAATCAACTGTAGACATCTGTTTCTGTAGTGTAGTGGTTATCACGTTCGCCTCACACGCGAAAGGTCCCCGGTTCGAAACCGGGCAGAAACAGTTGTTATATTGTCTTGGCTGCAATGTTGAGAGGTGCCGTTTTGCCATGAAATTGTCCAGGCCCTGAAGATGGTTTCATGCAGACTCGTTCCAAGAAAGTGAATTCTCTTAAAAACACTAAAGTAATTGGCATGTGGATGTATCTGTTGATTCACAGACCTCGCTTTGAAAAGAGCCCTGCATTCTGTTCATTGCTCACCTAGAACACGCATTAACTTTGGGAATTGTTGGCACCAACAGGCATCTTAGTTTAGTGGAGTGTTTCTGGTGTTTAAGTGCAGAAGCCCTGGGCTCAATTCCTCGGTGACCCTTCTCAAGGTGATGATACAAATGCATCGTCACCTTTAAGTTTAATGTCAGAATTGTTTATTTCTATTTGGTGGTGTATGAATGCTTGCAATAGTATGTTGATTTTTTCTAGCCTTGAATGAATAAAAGCAAATCACTCCTCTTTATGTATTTTTCTAATACATTGATATTTGCATCTCCTTTCCTAGCCTGCATTTTTCATTATCCTACAGGCTGTATATAATAAGTATCAATTCAGGGGCCCTTCTTCTACTCAATTCACAACTGTTCTATCCCGGCATTGATAAGCAATCTACATCTGCTTCTGTTGTGTATTGGTTATCATGTTTACCTGACGTGTGAAAGCCCCATGTTTGACAGTGCGCGTTAACAAAGAGACCAATGATTTTTATTAAAAGTTGTCATGTGTTTTTGTTACCTTGCACCGGCCAAAAAGTGCCGGAAATGACTTCATTTGCAGTCACTTGAAAAGTAGGGATTCTCAAATAAATGGTAAGAGGTTGGAACAAATCTAAAGGAATGCATGGCATATCTATATGTATGTGTACGCAGGTATCCATATATAAAGATAGATAGATAGATAGATAGATAGATAGATAGATAGATAGATAGATAGATAGATAGATAGATAGATAGATAGATAGATAGATAGATAGATAGATAGATAGATAGATAGATAGATAGATAGATAGATAGATAGATAGATAGATAGATAGATAGATAGATAGATAGATAGATAGATAGATAGATATTGGGAGAGAGAGAGCGTTACTATAAACTGAGACTTTATTTTCCATCAAGCTGTCTTTCCTTTCCTTCAGGAGCAGAATGTTCTGATCATCAGCGCCCCAGAATCTAGTGCTTGGTTGGCAAGCATCACACATTGTGATGTGTTAGCTAAGAGTTCCATGTCGTTCAGACTCATATATTCCTCTGTAGTTGTACCTTGGTGATTCAACAAAATGTGGCATCATAAGCAGCATTCTACTGCCATAGACTGGGCGGAAAAAACATTTAGAATTTCACTGAAAAAGAAAAAAAGCATACTTAGGCAGAGCTTTCTGGACAGTAAGGACATTAGAGTAAGTGATGAATAAGCACTGCTTTTGTTAATTTACATAGGCAGAACAGAGACTGCTGGGAAAAGCCTGAAATTAAAGGCCCAGAAAATGCCTGCTTCTGGATAGAACACTAAGAAGGGTTGAAAGTTTTTTCTCTGACCCTGGCCACTCTTACAAGCAATCCTATGATAGTCAGAAGGACCCACACTAAAAAGGAAGGGACAGCCATTTGGACCCTTTCCACCTTTTCTATATCTCGCCTGATCAAGCCTGATCGAGCGCTGATTGAGCGGATTAGCACATGTACTTCTCATTTTGGGAAGGTATTGCTTAGCTTGCTACCAGCAGCTCAGTTATGTTATGATGTTAGAGGCTTGCAAGGAATGCTTTAGTCCTGCATTAGGCCGTTTTTATTGCTACTTGCATTCAAGGGAAAGATAATTAGCCAGAATCTGTGGCCCAGTTATTCATCTTGGCATTCCGATTTGCACAAAGGGAATAAGCATTTGAGAGAAAATGCAACATGTGTTTCTTATGTTGCTATGAACAGCTTTTTATCCTTTCTCTTTAGGGTCTAGCCAATGCAAAAATAGATAAATAAGTGCTGACTTTCTGTAAGACGTGTCCAATGCTGGGACAAAATAAAAGGGGACACTTATAAATGATAGTGATATCATTTGAGAAAGGGTAAGTTGACACTGAATTTCATGTATATTCACAGACCAAGCATGAAAAAGTCCCCAGCATGATCTTCATTGCGTGCTTAGAGCTGGTATTAGCTTTTCAGAGGTGCGGGCCTTTCGAAGGCTCGTTGGTCTAGGGGTATGATTCTCGCTTTGGGTGCGAGAGGTCCCGGGTTCAAATCCCGGACGAGCCCTTTTATTGGTGCTTTTTTAAAGTAGTATTGCAGTATGCATTTCAAAGCCAATATCAATTTTCTCTTTGCAGTAGTGGATGAATATTTGCTAGAGTCTCATGCTTTTAACCTTGCCCTGCCTGAGCAAATAGGAAACATTTCTCTTTAAGCATTTTGCAAAAATGCTGAACTTGCATGGCATATACAAGCGTTCAGCTAGGGCTGTCTGGGAAGGTTTCATGAAAGAAATCTAAAACCAGAGGCCCTTGGAATAGCCTGTTTTGAGAAGTTTCATCACAGAAGAATCAACTGTAGACATCTGTTTCTGTAGTGTAGTGGTTATCGCGTTCGCCTCACACGCGAAAGGTCCCCGGTTCGAAACCGGGCAGAAACAGTTGTTATATTGTCTTGGCTGCAATGTTGAGAGGTGCCGTTTTGCCATGAAATTGTCCAGGCCCTGAAGATGGTTTCATGCAGACTCGTTCCAAGAAAGTGAATTCTCTTAAAAACACTAAAGTAATTGGCATGTGGATGTATCTGTTGATTCACAGACCTCGCTTTGAAAAGAGCCCTGCATTCTGTTCATTGCTCACCTAGAACACGCATTAACTTTGGGAATTGTTGGCACCAACAGGCATCTTAGTTTAGTGGAGTGTTTCTGGTGTTTAAGTGCAGAAGCCCTGGGCTCAATTCCTCGGTGACCCTTCTCAAGGTGATGATACAAATGCATCGTCACCTTTACGTTTAATGTCAGAATTGTTTATTTCTATTTGGTGGTGTATGAATGCTTGCAATAGTATGTTGATTTTTTCTAGCCTTGAATGAATAAAAGCAAATCACTCCTCTTTATGTATTTTTCTAATACATTGATATTTGCATCTCCTTTCCTAGCCTGCATTTTTCATTATCTTACAGGCTGTATATAATAAGTATCAATTCAGGGGCCCTTCTTCTACTCAATTCACAACTGTTCTATCCCGGCATTGATAAGCAATCTACATCTGCTTCTGTTGTGTATTGGTTATCATGTTTACCTGACGTGTGAAAGCCCCATGTTTGACAGTGCGCGTTAACAAAGAGACCAATGATTTTTATTAAAAGTTGTCATGTGTTTTTGTTACCTTGCACCGGCCAAAAAGTGCCGGAAATGACTTCATTTGCAGTCACTTGAAAAGTAGGGATTCTCAAATAAATGGTAAGAGGTTGGAACAAATCTAAAGGAATGCATGGCATATCTATATGTATGTGTACGCAGGTATCCATATATAAAGATAGATAGATAGATAGATAGATAGATAGATAGATAGATAGATAGATAGATAGATAGATAGATAGATAGATAGATAGATAGATAGATAGATAGATAGATAGATAGATAGATAGATAGATAGATAGATAGATATTGGGAGAGAGAGAGCGTTACTATAAACTGAGACTTTATTTTCCATCAAGCTGTCTTTCCTTTCCTTCAGGAGCAGAATGTTCTGATCATCAGCGCTCCAGAATCTAGTGCTTGGTTGGCAAGCATCACACATTGTGATGTGTTAGCTAAGAGTTCCATGTCGTTCAGACTCATATATTCCTCTGTAGTTGTACCTTGGTGATTCAACAAAATGTGGCATCATAAGCAGCATTCTACTGCCATAGACTGGGCAGAAAAAACATTTAGAATTTCACTGAAAAAGAAAAAAAGCATACTTAGGCAGAGCTTTCTGGACAGTAAGGACATTAGAGTAAGTGATGAATAAGCACTGCTTTTGTTAATTTACATAGGCAGAACAGAGACTGCTGGGAAAAGCCTGAAATTAAAGGCCCAGAAAATGCCTGCTTCTGGATAGAACACTAAGAAGGGTTGAAAGTTTTTTCTCTGACCCTGGCCACTCTTACAAGCAATCCTATGATAGTCAGAAGGACCCACCCTAAAAAGGAAGGGACAGCCATTTGGACCCTTTCCACCTTTTCTATATCTCGCCTGATCGAGCCTGATCGAGCGCTGATTGAGCGGATTAGCACATGTACTTCTCATTTTGGGAAGGTATTGCTTAGCTTGCTACCAGCAGCTCAGTTATGTTATGATGTTAGAGGCTTGCATGGAATGCTTTAGTCCTGCATTAGGCCGTTTTTATTGCTACTTGCATTCAAGGGAAAGATAATTAGCCAGAATCTGTGGCCCAGTTATTCACCTTGGCATTCCGATTTGCACAAAGGGAATAAGCATTTGAGAGAAAATGCAACATGTGTTTCTTATGTTGCTATGAACAGCTTTTTATTCTTTCTCTTTAGGGTCTAGCCAATGCAGAAATAGATAAATAAGTGCTGACTTTCTGTAAGACGTGTCCAATGCTGGGACAAAATAAAAGGGGACACTTATAAATGATAGTGATATCATTTGAGAAAGGGTAAGTTGACACTGAATTTCATGTATATTCACAGACCAAGCATGAAAAAGTCCCCAGCATGATCTTCATTGCGTGCTTAGAGCTGGTATTAGCTTTTCAGAGGTGCGGGCCTTTCGAAGGCTCGTTGGTCTAGGGGTATGATTCTCGCTTTGGGTGCGAGAGGTCCCGGGTTCAAATCCCGGACGAGCCCTTTCATTGGTGCTTTTTTAAAGTAGTATTGCAGTATGCATTTCAAAGCCAATATCAATTTTCTCTTTGCAGTAGTGGATGAATATTTGCTAGAGTCTCATGCTTTTAACCTTGCCCTGCCTGAGCAAATAGGAAACATTTCTCTTTAAGCATTTTGCAAAAATGCTGAACTTGCATGGCATATACAAGCGTTCAGCTAGGGCTGTCTGGGAAGGTTGCATGAAAGAAATCTAAAACCAGAGGCCCTTGGAATAGCCTGTTTTGAGAAGTTTCATCACAGAAGAATCAACTGTAGACATCTGTTTCTGTAGTGTAGTGGTTATCACGTTCGCCTCACACGCGAAAGGTCCCCGGTTCGAAACCGGGCAGAAACAGTTGTTATATTGTCTTGGCTGCAATGTTGAGAGGTGCCGTTTTGCCATGAAATTGTCCAGGCCCTGAAGATGGTTTCATGCAGACTCGTTCCAAGAAAGTGAATTCTCTTAAAAACACTAAAGTAATTGGCATGTGGATGTATCTGTTGATTCACAGACCTTGCTTTGAAAAGAGCCCTGCATTCTGTTCATTGCTCACCTAGAACACGCATTAACTTTGGGAATTGTTGGCACCAACAGGCATCTTAGTTTAGTGGAGTGTTTCTGGTGTTTAAGTGCAGAAGCCCTGGGCTCAATTCCTCGGTGACCCTTCTCAAGGTGATGATACAAATGCATCGTCACCTTTACGTTTAATGTCAGAATTGTTTATTTCTATTTGGTGGTGTATGAATGCTTGCAATAGTATGTTGATTTTTTCTAGCCTTGAATGAATAAAAGCAAATCACTCCTCTTTATGTATTTTTCTAATACATTGATATTTGCATCTCCTTTCCTAGCCTGCATTTTTCATTATCTTACAGGCTGTATATAATAAGTATCAATTCAGGGGCCCTTCTTCTACTCAATTCACAACTGTTCTATCCCGGCATTGATAAGCAATCTACATCTGCTTCTGTTGTGTATTGGTTATCATGTTTACCTGACGTGTGAAAGCCCCATGTTTGACAGTGCGCGTTAACAAAGAGACCAATGATTTTTATTAAAAGTTGTCATGTGTTTTTGTTACCTTGCACCGGCCAAAAAGTGCCGGAAATGACTTCATTTGCAGTCACTTGAAAAGTAGGGATTCTCAAATAAATGGTAAGAGGTTGGAACAAATCTAAAGGAATGCATGGCATATCTATATGTATGTGTACGCAGGTATCCATATATAAAGATAGATAGATAGATAGATAGATAGATAGATAGATAGATAGATAGATAGATAGATAGATAGATAGATAGATAGATAGATAGATAGATAGATAGATAGATAGATAGATAGATAGATAGATAGATAGATATTGGGAGAGAGAGAGCGTTACTATAAACTGAGACTTTATTTTCCATCAAGCTGTCTTTCCTTTCCTTCAGGAGCAGAATGTTCTGATCATCAGCGCTCCAGAATCTAGTGCTTGGTTGGCAAACATCACACATTGTGATGTGTTAGCTAAGAGTTCCATGTCGTTCAGACTCATATATTCCTCTGTAGTTGTACCTTGGTGATTCAACAAAATGTGGCATCATAAGCAGCATCTACTGCCATAGACTGGGCAGAAAAAACATTTAGAATTTCACTGAAAAAGAAAAAAAGCATACTTAGGCAGAGCTTTCTGGACAGTAAGGACATTAGAGTAAGTGATGAATAAGCACTGCTTTTGTTAATTTACATAGGCAGAACAGAGACTGCTGGGAAAAGCCTGAAATTAAAGGCACAGAAAATGCCTGCTTCTGGATAGAACACTAAGAAGGGTTGAAAGTTTTTTCTCTGACCCTGGCCACTCTTACAAGCAATCCTATGATAGTCAGAAGGACCCACCCTAAAAAGGAAGGGACAGCCATTTGGACCCTTTCCACCTTTTCTATATCTCGCCTGATCGAGCGCTGATTGAGCGGATTAGCACATGTACTTCTCATTTTGGGAAGGTATTGCTTAGCTTGCTACCAGCAGCTCAGTTATGTTATGATGTTAGAGGCTTGCATGGAATGCTTTAGTCCTGCATTAGGCCGTTTTTATTGCTACTTGCATTCAAGGGAAAGATAATTAGCCAGAATCTGTGGCCCAGTTATTCACCTTGGCATTCCGATTTGCATAAAGGGAATAAGCATTTGAGAGAAAATGCAACATGTGTTTCTTATGTTGCTATGAACAGCTTTTTATTCTTTCTCTTTAGGGTCTAGCCAATGCAGAAATAGATAAATAAGTGCTGACTTTCTGTAAGACGTGTCCAATGCTGGGACAAAATAAAAGGGGACACTTATAAATGATAGTGATATCATTTGAGAAAGGGTAAGTTGACACTGAATTTCATGTATATTCACAGACCAAGCATGAAAAAGTCCCCAGCATGATCTTCATTGCGTGCTTAGAGCTGGTATTAGCTTTTCAGAGGTGCGGGCCTTTCGAAGGCTCGTTGGTCTAGGGGTATGATTCTCGCTTTGGGTGCGAGAGGTCCCGGGTTCAAATCCCGGACGAGCCCTTTCATTGGTGCTTTTTTAAAGTAGTATTGCAGTATGCATTTCAAAGCCAATATCAATTTTCTCTTTGCAGTAGTGGATGAATATTTGCTAGAGTCTCATGCTTTTAACCTTGCCCTGCCTGAGCAAATAGGAAACATTTCTCTTTAAGCATTTTGCAAAAATGCTGAACTTGCATGGCATATACAAGCGTTCGGCTAGGGCTGTCTGGGAAGGTTGCATGAAAGAAATCTAAAACCAGAGGCCCTTGGAATAGCCTGTTTTGAGAAGTTTCATCACAGAAGAATCAACTGTAGACATCTGTTTCTGTAGTGTAGTGGTTATCATGTTCGCCTCACACGCGAAAGGTCCCCGGTTCGAAACCGGGCAGAAACAGTTGTTATATTGTCTTGGCTGCAATGTTGAGAGGTGCCGTTTTGCCATGAAATTGTCCAGGCCCTGAAGATGGTTTCATGCAGACTCGTTCCAAGAAAGTGAATTCTCTTAAAAACACTAAAGTAATTGGCATGTGGATGTATCTGTTGATTCACAGACCTCGCTTTGAAAAGAGCCCTGCATTCTGTTCATTGCTCACCTAGAACACGCATTAACTTTGGGAATTGTTGGCACCAACAGGCATCTTAGTTTAGTGGAGTGTTTCTGGTGTTTAAGTGCAGAAGCCCTGGGCTCAATTCCTCGGTGACCCTTCTCAAGGTGATGATACAAATGCATCGTCACCTTTACGTTTAATGTCAGAATTGTTTATTTCTATTTGGTGGTGTATGAATGCTTGCAATAGTATGTTGATTTTTTCTAGCCTTGAATGAATAAAAGCAAATCACTCCTCTTTATGTATTTTTCTAATACATTGATATTTGCATCTCCTTTCCTAGCCTGCATTTTTCATTATCTTACAGGCTGTATATAATAAGTATCAATTCAGGGGCCCTTCTTCTACTCAATTCACAACTGTTCTATCCCGGCATTGATAAGCAATCTACATCTGCTTCTGTTGTGTATTGGTTATCATGTTTACCTGACGTGTGAAAGCCCCATGTTTGACAGTGCGCGTTAACAAAGAGACCAATGATTTTTATTAAAAGTTGTCATGTGTTTTTGTTACCTTGCACCGGCCAAAAAGTGCCGGAAATGACTTCATTTGCAGTCACTTGAAAAGTAGGGATTCTCAAATAAATGGTAAGAGGTTGGAACAAATCTAAAGGAATGCATGGCATATCTATATGTATGTGTACGCAGGTATCCATATATAAAGATAGATAGATAGATAGATAGATAGATAGATAGATAGATAGATAGATAGATAGATAGATAGATAGATAGATAGATAGATAGATAGATAGATAGATAGATAGATAGATAGATAGATAGATAGATAGATAGATAGATAGATAGATAGATAGATAGATAGATAGATATTGGGAGAGAGAGAGCGTTACTATAAACTGAGACTTTATTTTCCATCAAGCTGTCTATCCTTTCCTTCAGGAGCAGAATGTTCTGATCATCAGCGCTCCAGAATCTAGTGCTTGGTTGGCAAGCATCACACATTGTGATGTGTTAGCTAAGAGTTCCATGTCGTTCAGACTCATATATTCCTCTGTAGTTGTACCTTGGTGATTCAACAAAATGTGGCATCATAAGCAGCATTCTACTGCCATAGACTGGGCAGAAAAAACATTTAGAATTTCACTGAAAAAGAAAAAAAGCATACTTAGGCAGAGCTTTCTGGACAGTAAGGACATTAGAGTAAGTGATGAATAAGCACTGCTTTTGTTAATTTACATAGGCAGAACAGAGACTGCTGGGAAAAGCCTGAAATTAAAGGCACAGAAAATGCCTGCTTCTGGATAGAACACTAAGAAGGGTTGAAAGTTTTTTCTCTGACCCTGGCCACTCTTACAAGCAATCCTATGATAGTCAGAAGGACCCACCCTAAAAAGGAAGGGACAGCCATTTGGACCCTTTCCACCTTTTCTATATCTCGCCTGATCGAGCGCTGATTGAGCGGATTAGCACATGTACTTCTCATTTTGGGAAGATATTGCTTAGCTTGCTACCAGCAGCTCAGTTATGTTATGATGTTAGAGGCTTGCATGGAATGCTTTAGTCCTGCATTAGGCCGTTTTTATTGCTACTTGCATTCAAGGGAAAGATAATTAGCCAGAATCTGTGGCCCAGTTATTCACCTTGGCATTCCGATTTGCATAAAGGGAATAAGCATTTGAGAGAAAATGCAACATGTGTTTCTTATGTTGCTATGAACAGCTTTTTATTCTTTCTCTTTAGGGTCTAGCCAATGCAGAAATAGATAAATAAGTGCTGACTTTCTGTAAGACGTGTCCAATGCTGGGACAAAATAAAAGGGGACACTTATAAATGATAGTGATATCATTTGAGAAAGGGTAAGTTGACACTGAATTTCATGTATATTCACAGACCAAGCATGAAAAAGTCCCCAGCATGATCTTCATTGCGTGCTTAGAGCTGGTATTAGCTTTTCAGAGGTGCGGGCCTTTCGAAGGCTCGTTGGTCTAGGGGTATGATTCTCGCTTTGGGTGCGAGAGGTCCCGGGTTCAAATCCCGGACGAGACCTTTCATTGGTGCTTTTTTAAAGTAGTATTGCAGTATGCATTTCAAAGCCAATATCAATTTTCTCTTTGCAGTAGTGGATGAATATTTGCTAGAGTCTCATGCTTTTAACCTTGCCCTGCCTGAGCAAATAGGAAACATTTCTCTTTAAGCATTTTGCAAAAATGCTGAACTTGCATGGCATATACAAGCGTTCGGCTAGGGCTGTCTGGGAAGGTTGCATGAAAGAAATCTAAAACCAGAGGCCCTTGGAATAGCCTGTTTTGAGAAGTTTCATCACAGAAGAATCAACTGTAGACATCTGTTTCTGTAGTGTAGTGGTTATCACGTTCGCCTCACACGCGAAAGGTCCCCGGTTCGAAACCGGGCAGAAACAGTTGTTATATTGTCTTGGCTGCAATGTTGAGAGGTGCCGTTTTGCCATGAAATTGTCCAGGCCCTGAAGATGGTTTCATGCAGACTCGTTCCAAGAAAGTGAATTCTCTTAAAAACACTAAAGTAATTGGCATGTGGATGTATCTGTTGATTCACAGACCTCGCTTTGAAAAGAGCCCTGCATTCTGTTCATCGCTCACCTAGAACACGCATTAACTTTGGGAATTGTTGGCACCAACAGGCATCTTAGTTTAGTGGAGTGTTTCTGGTGTTTAAGTGCAGAAGCCCTGGGCTCAATTCCTCGGTGACCCTTCTCAAGGTGATGATACAAATGCATCGTCACCTTTAAGTTTAATGTCAGAATTGTTTATTTCTATTTGGTGGTGTATGAATGCTTGCAATAGTATGTTGATTTTTTCTAGCCTTGAATGAATAAAAGCAAATCACTCCTCTTTATGTATTTTTCTAATACATTGATATTTGCATCTCCTTTCCTAGCCTGCATTTTTCATTATCCTACAGGCTGTATATAATAAGTATCAATTCAGGGGCCCTTCTTCTACTCAATTCACAACTGTTCTATCCCGGCATTGATAAGCAATCTACATCTGCTTCTGTTGTGTATTGGTTATCATGTTTACCTGACGTGTGAAAGCCCCATGTTTGACAGTGCGCGTTAACAAAGAGACCAATGATTTTTATTAAAAGTTGTCATGTGTTTTTGTTACCTTGCACCGGCCAAAAAGTGCCGGAAATGACTTCATTTGCAGTCACTTGAAAAGTAGGGATTCTCAAATAAATGGTAAGAGGTTGGAACAAATCTAAAGGAATGCATGGCATATCTATATGTATGTGTACGCAGGTATCCATATATAAAGATAGATAGATAGATAGATAGATAGATAGATAGATAGATAGATAGATAGATAGATAGATAGATAGATAGATAGATAGATAGATAGATAGATAGATAGATAGATAGATAGATAGATAGATAGATAGATAGATAGATAGATAGATAGATAGATAGATAGATAGATAGATAGATAGATAGATAGATAGATATTGGGAGAGAGAGAGCGTTACTATAAACTGAGACTTTATTTTCCATCAAGCTGTCTTTCCTTTCCTTCAGGAGCAGAATGTTCTGATCATCAGCGCTCCAGAATCTAGTGCTTGGTTGGCAAGCATCACACATTGTGATGTGTTAGCTAAGAGTTCCATGTCGTTCAGACTCATATATTCCTCTGTAGTTGTACCTTGGTGATTCAACAATATGTGGCATCATAAGCAGCATTCTACTGCCATAGACTGGGCGGAAAAAACATTTAGAATTTCACTGAAAAAGAAAAAAAGCATACTTAGGCAGAGCTTTCTGGACAGTAAGGACATTAGAGTAAGTGATGAATAAGCACTGCTTTTGTTAATTTACATAGGCAGAACAGAGACTGCTGGGAAAAGCCTGAAATTAAAGGCACAGAAAATGCCTGCTTCTGGATAGAACACTAAGAAGGGTTGAAAGTTTTTTCTCTGACCCTGGCCACTCTTACAAGCAATCCTATGATAGTCAGAAGGACCCACCCTAAAAAGGAAGGGACAGCCATTTGGACCCTTTCCACCTTTTCTATATCTCGCCTGATCGAGCGCTGATTGAGCGGATTAGCACATGTACTTCTCATTTTGGGAAGATATTGCTTAGCTTGCTACCAGCAGCTCAGTTATGTTATGATGTTAGAGGCTTGCATGGAATGCTTTAGTCCTGCATTAGGCCGTTTTTATTGCTACTTGCATTCAAGGGAAAGATAATTAGCCAGAATCTGTGGCCCAGTTATTCACCTTGGCATTCCGATTTGCATAAAGGGAATAAGCATTTGAGAGAAAATGCAACATGTGTTTCTTATGTTGCTATGAACAGCTTTTTATTCTTTCTCTTTAGGGTCTAGCCAATGCAGAAATAGATAAATAAGTGCTGACTTTCTGTAAGACGTGTCCAATGCTGGGACAAAATAAAAGGGGACACTTATAAATGATAGTGATATCATTTGAGAAAGGGTAAGTTGACACTGAATTTCATGTATATTCACAGACCAAGCATGAAAAAGTCCCCAGCATGATCTTCATTGCGTGCTTAGAGCTGGTATTAGCTTTTCAGAGGTGCGGGCCTTTCGAAGGCTCGTTGGTCTAGGGGTATGATTCTCGCTTTGGGTGCGAGAGGTCCCGGGTTCAAATCCCGGACGAGCCCTTTCATTGGTGCTTTTTTAAAGTAGTATTGCAGTATGCATTTCAAAGCCAATATCAATTTTCTCTTTGCAGTAGTGGATGAATATTTGCTAGAGTCTCATGCTTTTAACCTTGCCCTGCCTGAGCAAATAGGAAACATTTCTCTTTAAGCATTTTGCAAAAATGCTGAACTTGCATGGCATATACAAGCGTTCGGCTAGGGCTGTCTGGGAAGGTTGCATGAAAGAAATCTAAAACCAGAGGCCCTTGGAATAGCCTGTTTTGAGAAGTTTCATCACAGAAGAATCAACTGTAGACATCTGTTTCTGTAGTGTAGTGGTTATCACGTTCGCCTCACACGCGAAAGGTCCCCGGTTCGAAACCGGGCAGAAACAGTTGTTATATTGTCTTGGCTGCAATGTTGAGAGGTGCCGTTTTGCCATGAAATTGTCCAGGCCCTGAAGATGGTTTCATGCAGACTCGTTCCAAGAAAGTGAATTCTCTTAAAAACACTAAAGTAATTGGCATGTGGATGTATCTGTTGATTCACAGACCTCGCTTTGAAAAGAGCCCTGCATTCTGTTCATTGCTCACCTAGAACACGCATTAACTTTGGGAATTGTTGGCACCAACAGGCATCTTAGTTTAGTGGAGTGTTTCTGGTGTTTAAGTGCAGAAGCCCTGGGCTCAATTCCTCGGTGACCCTTCTCAAGGTGATGATACAAATGCATCGTCACCTTTAAGTTTAATGTCAGAATTGTTTATTTCTATTTGGTGGTGTATGAATGCTTGCAATAGTATGTTGATTTTTTCTAGCCTTGAATGAATAAAAGCAAATCACTCCTCTTTATGTATTTTTCTAATACATTGATATTTGCATCTCCTTTCCTAGCCTGCATTTTTCATTATCCTACAGGCTGTATATAATAAGTATCAATTCAGGGGCCCTTCTTCTACTCAATTCACAACTGTTCTATCCCGGCATTGATAAGCAATCTACATCTGCTTCTGTTGTGTATTGGTTATCATGTTTACCTGACGTGTGAAAGCCCCATGTTTGACAGTGCGCGTTAACAAAGAGACCAATGATTTTTATTAAAAGTTGTCATGTGTTTTTGTTACCTTGCACCGGCCAAAAAGTGCCGGAAATGACTTCATTTGCAGTCACTTGAAAAGTAGGGATTCTCAAATAAATGGTAAGAGGTTGGAACAAATCTAAAGGAATGCATGGCATATCTATATGTATGTGTACGCAGGTATCCATATATAAGATAGATAGATAGATAGATAGATAGATAGATAGATAGATAGATAGATAGATAGATAGATAGATAGATAGATAGATAGATAGATAGATAGATAGATAGATAGATAGATAGATAGATAGATAGATAGATAGATAGATAGATAGATAGATAGATAGATAGATAGATAGATAGATAGATATTGGGAGAGAGAGAGCGTTACTATAAACTGAGACTTTATTTTCCATCAAGCTGTCTTTCCTTTCCTTCAGGAGCAGAATGTTCTGATCATCAGCGCTCCAGAATCTAGTGCTTGGTTGGCAAGCATCACACATTGTGATGTGTTAGCTAAGAGTTCCATGTCGTTCAGACTCATATATTCCTCTGTAGTTGTACCTTGGTGATTCAACAATATGTGGCATCATAAGCAGCATTCTACTGCCATAGACTGGGCGGAAAAAACATTTAGAATTTCACTGAAAAAGAAAAAAAGCATACTTAGGCAGAGCTTTCTGGACAGTAAGGACATTAGAGTAAGTGATGAATAAGCACTGCTTTTGTTAATTTACATAGGCAGAACAGAGACTGCTGGGAAAAGCCTGAAATTAAAGGCCCAGAAAATGCCTGCTTCTGGATAGAACACTAAGAAGGGTTGAAAGTTTTTTCTCTGACCCTGGCCACTCTTACAAGCAATCCTATGATAGTCAGAAGGACCCACACTAAAAAGGAAGGGACAGCCATTTGGACCCTTTCCACCTTTTCTATATCTCGCCTGATCGAGCCTGATCGAGCGCTGATTGAGCGGATTAGCACATGTACTTCTCATTTTGGGAAGGTATTGCTTAGCTTGCTACCAGCAGCTCAGTTATGTTATGATGTTAGAGGCTTGCAAGGAATGCTTTAGTCCTGCATTAGGCCGTTTTTATTGCTACTTGCATTCAAGGGAAAGATAATTAGCCAGAATCTGTGGCCCAGTTATTCATCTTGGCATTCCGATTTGCACAAAGGGAATAAGCATTTGAGAGAAAATGCAACATGTGTTTCTTATGTTGCTATGAACAGCTTTTTATCCTTTCTCTTTAGGGTCTAGCCAATGCAGAAATAGATAAATAAGTGCTGACTTTCTGTAAGACGTGTCCAATGCTGGGACAAAATAAAAGGGGACACTTATAAATGATAGTGATATCATTTGAGAAAGGGTAAGTTGACACTGAATTTCATGTATATTCACAGACCAAGCATGAAAAAGTCCCCAGCATGATCTTCATTGCGTGCTTAGAGCTGGTATTAGCTTTTCAGAGGTGCGGGCCTTTCGAAGGCTCGTTGGTCTAGGGGTATGATTCTCGCTTTGGGTGCGAGAGGTCCCGGGTTCAAATCCCGGACGAGCCCTTTCATTGGTGCTTTTTTAAAGTAGTATTGCAGTATGCATTTCAAAGCCAATATCAATTTTCTCTTTGCAGTAGTGGATGAATATTTGCTAGAGTCTCATGCTTTTAACCTTGCCCTGCCTGAGCAAATAGGAAACATTTCTCTTTAAGCATTTTGCAAAAATGCTGAACTTGCATGGCATATACAAGCGTTCAGCTAGGGCTGTCTGGGAAGGTTGCATGAAAGAAATCTAAAACCAGAGGCCCTTGGAATAGCCTGTTTTGAGAAGTTTCATCACAGAAGAATCAACTGTAGACATCTGTTTCTGAAGTGTAGTGGTTATCACGTTCGCCTCACACGCGAAAGGTCCCCGGTTCGAAACCGGGCAGAAACAGTTGTTATATTGTCTTGGCTGCAATGTTGAGAGGTGCCGTTTTGCCATGAAATTGTCCAGGCCCTGAAGATGGTTTCATGCAGACTCGTTCCAAGAAAGTGAATTCTCTTAAAAACACTAAAGTAATTGGCATGTGGATGTATCTGTTGATTCACAGACCTCGCTTTGAAAAGAGCCCTGCATTCTGTTCATTGCTCACCTAGAACACGCATTAACTTTGGGAATTGTTGGCACCAACAGGCATCTTAGTTTAGTGGAGTGTTTCTGGTGTTTAAGTGCAGAAGCCCTGGGCTCAATTCCTCGGTGACCCTTCTCAAGGTGATGATACAAATGCATCGTCACCTTTAAGTTTAATGTCAGAATTGTTTATTTCTATTTGGTGGTGTATGAATGCTTGCAATAGTATGTTGATTTTTTCTAGCCTTGAATGAATAAAAGCAAATCACTCCTCTTTATGTATTTTTCTAATACATTGATATTTGCATCTCCTTTCCTAGCCTGCATTTTTCATTATCTTACAGGCTGTATATAATAAGTATCAATTCAGGGGCCCTTCTTCTACTCAATTCACAACTGTTCTATCCCGGCATTGATAAGCAATCTACATCTGCTTCTGTTGTGTATTGGTTATCATGTTTACCTGACGTGTGAAAGCCCCATGTTTGACAGTGCGCGTTAACAAAGAGACCAATGATTTTTATTAAAAGTTGTCATGTGTTTTTGTTACCTTGCACCGGCCAAAAAGTGCCGGAAATGACTTCATTTGCAGTCACTTGAAAAGTAGGGATTCTCAAATAAATGGTAAGAGGTTGGAACAAATCTAAAGGAATGCATGGCATATCTATATGTATGTGTACGCAGGTATCCATATATAAAGATAGATAGATAGATAGATAGATAGATAGATAGATAGATAGATAGATAGATAGATAGATAGATAGATAGATAGATAGATAGATAGATAGATAGATAGATAGATAGATAGATAGATAGATAGATAGATAGATAGATAGATAGATAGATAGATAGATAGATAGATAGATAGATAGATAGATATTGGGAGAGAGAGAGCGTTACTATAAACTGAGACTTTATTTTCCATCAAGCTGTCTTTCCTTTCCTTCAGGAGCAGAATGTTCTGATCATCAGCGCTCCAGAATCTAGTGCTTGGTTGGCAAGCATCACACATTGTGATGTGTTAGCTAAGAGTTCCATGTCGTTCAGACTCATATATTCCTCTGTAGTTGTACCTTGGTGATTCAACAAAATGTGGCATCATAAGCAGCATTCTACTGCCATAGACTGGGCAGAAAAAACATTTAGAATTTCACTGAAAAAGAAAAAAAGCATACTTAGGCAGAGCTTTCTGGACAGTAAGGACATTAGAGTAAGTGATGAATAAGCACTGCTTTTGTTAATTTACATAGGCAGAACAGAGACTGCTGGGAAAAGCCTGAAATTAAAGGCCCAGAAAATGCCTGCTTCTGGATAGAACACTAAGAAGGGTTGAAAGTTTTTTCTCTGACCCTGGCCACTCTTACAAGCAATCCTATGATAGTCAGAAGGACCCACCCTAAAAAGGAAGGGACAGCCATTTGGACCCTTTCCACCTTTTCTATATCTCGCCTGATCGAGCCTGATCGAGCGCTGATTGAGCGGATTAGCACATGTACTTCTCATTTTGGGAAGGTATTGCTTAGCTTGCTACCAGCAGCTCAGTTATGTTATGATGTTAGAGGCTTGCATGGAATGCTTTAGTCCTGCATTAGGCCGTTTTTATTGCTACTTGCATTCAAGGGAAAGATAATTAGCCAGAATCTGTGGCCCAGTTATTCATCTTGGCATTCCGATTTGCACAAAGGGAATAAGCATTTGAGAGAAAATGCAACATGTGTTTCTTATGTTGCTATGAACAGCTTTTTATCCTTTCTCTTTAGGGTCTAGCCAATGCAGAAATAGATAAATAAGTGCTGACTTTCTGTAAGACGTGTCCAATGCTGGGACAAAATAAAAGGGGACACTTATAAATGATAGTGATATCATTTGAGAAAGGGTAAGTTGACACTGAATTTCATGTATATTCACAGACCAAGCATGAAAAAGTCCCCAGCATGATCTTCATTGCGTGCTTAGAGCTGGTATTAGCTTTTCAGAGGTGCGGGCCTTTCGAAGGCTCGTTGGTCTAGGGGTATGATTCTCGCTTTGGGTGCGAGAGGTCCCGGGTTCAAATCCCGGACGAGCCCTTTCATTGGTGCTTTTTTAAAGTAGTATTGCAGTATGCATTTCAAAGCCAATATCAATTTTCTCTTTGCAGTAGTGGATGAATATTTGCTAGAGTCTCATGCTTTTAACCTTGCCCTGCCTGAGCAAATAGGAAACATTTCTCTTTAAGCATTTTGCAAAAATGCTGAACTTGCATGGCATATACAAGCGTTTAGCTAGGGCTGTCTGGGAAGGTTGCATGAAAGAAATCTAAAACCAGAGGCCCTTGGAATAGCCTGTTTTGAGAAGTTTCATCACAGAAGAATCAACTGTAGACATCTGTTTCTGTAGTGTAGTGGTTATCACGTTCGCCTCACACGCGAAAGGTCCCCGGTTCGAAACCGGGCAGAAACAGTTGTTATATTGTCTTGGCTGCAATGTTGAGAGGTGCCGTTTTGCCATGAAATTGTCCAGGCCCTGAAGATGGTTTCATGCAGACTCGTTCCAAGAAAGTGAATTCTCTTAAAAACACTAAAGTAATTGGCATGTGGATGTATCTGTTGATTCACAGACCTCGCTTTGAAAAGAGCCCTGCATTCTGTTCATTGCTCACCTAGAACACGCATTAACTTTGGGAATTGTTGGCACCAACAGGCATCTTAGTTTAGTGGAGTGTTTCTGGTGTTTAAGTGCAGAAGCCCTGGGCTCAATTCCTCGGTGACCCTTCTCAAGGTGATGATACAAATGCATCGTCACCTTTACGTTTAATGTCAGAATTGTTTATTTCTATTTGGTGGTGTATGAATGCTTGCAATAGTATGTTGATTTTTTCTAGCCTTGAATGAATAAAAGCAAATCACTCCTCTTTATGTATTTTTCTAATACATTGATATTTGCATCTCCTTTCCTAGCCTGCATTTTTCATTATCTTACAGGCTGTATATAATAAGTATCAATTCAGGGGCCCTTCTTCTACTCAATTCACAACTGTTCTATCCCGGCATTGATAAGCAATCTACATCTGCTTCTGTTGTGTATTGGTTATCATGTTTACCTGACGTGTGAAAGCCCCATGTTTGACAGTGCGCGTTAACAAAGAGACCAATGATTTTTATTAAAAGTTGTCATGTGTTTTTGTTACCTTGCACCGGCCAAAAAGTGCCGGAAATGACTTCATTTGCAGTCACTTGAAAAGTAGGGATTCTCAAATAAATGGTAAGAGGTTGGAACAAATCTAAAGGAATGCATGGCATATCTATATGTATGTGTACGCAGGTATCCATATATAAAGATAGATAGATAGATAGATAGATAGATAGATAGATAGATAGATAGATAGATAGATAGATAGATAGATAGATAGATAGATAGATAGATAGATAGATAGATAGATAGATAGATAGATAGATAGATAGATAGATAGATAGATAGATAGATAGATAGATAGATAGATAGATAGATAGATAGATAGATAGATATTGGGAGAGAGAGAGCGTTACTATAAACTGAGACTTTATTTTCCATCAAGCTGTCTTTCCTTTCCTTCAGGAGCAGAATGTTCTGATCATCAGCGCTCCAGAATCTAGTGCTTGGTTGGCAAGCATCACACATTGTGATGTGTTAGCTAAGAGTTCCATGTCGTTCAGACTCATATATTCCTCTGTAGTTGTACCTTGGTGATTCAACAAAATGTGGCATCATAAGCAGCATTCTACTGCCATAGACTGGGCAGAAAAAACATTTAGAATTTCACTGAAAAAGAAAAAAAGCATACTTAGGCAGAGCTTTCTGGACAGTAAGGACATTAGAGTAAGTGATGAATAAGCACTGCTTTTGTTAATTTACATAGGCAGAACAGAGACTGCTGGGAAAAGCCTGAAATTAAAGGCACAGAAAATGCCTGCTTCTGGATAGAACACTAAGAAGGGTTGAAAGTTTTTTCTCTGACCCTGGCCACTCTTACAAGCAATCCTATGATAGTCAGAAGGACCCACCCTAAAAAGGAAGGGACAGCCATTTGGACCCTTTCCACCTTTTCTATATCTCGCCTGATCGAGCGCTGATTGAGCGGATTAGCACATGTACTTCTCATTTTGGGAAGGTATTGCTTAGCTTGCTACCAGCAGCTCAGTTATGTTATGATGTTAGAGGCTTGCATGGAATGCTTTAGTCCTGCATTAGGCCGTTTTTATTGCTACTTGCATTCAAGGGAAAGATAATTAGCCAGAATCTGTGGCCCAGTTATTCACCTTGGCATTCCGATTTGCATAAAGGGAATAAGCATTTGAGAGAAAATGCAACATGTGTTTCTTATGTTGCTATGAACAGCTTTTTATTCTTTCTCTTTAGGGTCTAGCCAATGCAGAAATAGATAAATAAGTGCTGACTTTCTGTAAGACGTGTCCAATGCTGGGACAAAATAAAAGGGGACACTTATAAATGATAGTGATATCATTTGAGAAAGGGTAAGTTGACACTGAATTTCATGTATATTCACAGACCAAGCATGAAAAAGTCCCCAGCATGATCTTCATTGCGTGCTTAGAGCTGGTATTAGCTTTTCAGAGGTGTGGGCCTTTCGAAGGCTCGTTGGTCTAGGGGTATGATTCTCGCTTTGGGTGCGAGAGGTCCCGGGTTCAAATCCCGGACGAGCCCTTTCATTGGTGCTTTTTTAAAGTAGTATTGCAGTATGCATTTCAAAGCCAATATCAATTTTCTCTTTGCAGTAGTGGATGAATATTTGCTAGAGTCTCATGCTTTTAACCTTGCCCTGCCTGAGCAAATAGGAAACATTTCTCTTTAAGCATTTTGCAAAAATGCTGAACTTGCATGGCATATACAAGCGTTCGGCTAGGGCTGTCTGGGAAGGTTGCATGAAAGAAATCTAAAACCAGAGGCCCTTGGAATAGCCTGTTTTGAGAAGTTTCATCACAGAAGAATCAACTGTAGACATCTGTTTCTGTAGTGTAGTGGTTATCACGTTCGCCTCACACGCGAAAGGTCCCCGGTTCGAAACCGGGCAGAAACAGTTGTTATATTGTCTTGGCTGCAATGTTGAGAGGTGCCGTTTTGCCATGAAATTGTCCAGGCCCTGAAGATGGTTTCATGCAGACTCGTTCCAAGAAAGTGAATTCTCTTAAAAACACTAAAGTAATTGGCATGTGGATGTATCTGTTGATTCACAGACCTCGCTTTGAAAAGAGCCCTGCATTCTGTTCATTGCTCACCTAGAACACGCATTAACTTTGGGAATTGTTGGCACCAACAGGCATCTTAGTTTAGTGGAGTGTTTCTGGTGTTTAAGTGCAGAAGCCCTGGGCTCAATTCCTCGGTGACCCTTCTCAAGGTGATGATACAAATGCATCGTCACCTTTAAGTTTAATGTCAGAATTGTTTATTTCTATTTGGTGGTGTATGAATGCTTGCAATAGTATGTTGATTTTTTCTAGCCTTGAATGAATAAAAGCAAATCACTCCTCTTTATGTATTTTTCTAATACATTGATATTTGCATCTCCTTTCCTAGCCTGCATTTTTCATTATCCTACAGGCTGTATATAATAAGTATCAATTCAGGGGCCCTTCTTCTACTCAATTCACAACTGTTCTATCCCGGCATTGATAAGCAATCTACATCTGCTTCTGTTGTGTATTGGTTATCATGTTTACCTGACGTGTGAAAGCCCCATGTTTGACAGTGCGCGTTAACAAAGAGACCAATGATTTTTATTAAAAGTTGTCATGTGTTTTTGTTACCTTGCACCGGCCAAAAAGTGCCGGAAATGACTTCATTTGCAGTCACTTGAAAAGTAGGGATTCTCAAATAAATGGTAAGAGGTTGGAACAAATCTAAAGGAATGCATGGCATATCTATATGTATGTGTGCGCAGGTATCCATATATAAAGATAGATAGATAGATAGATAGATAGATAGATAGATAGATAGATAGATAGATAGATAGATAGATAGATAGATAGATAGATAGATAGATAGATAGATAGATAGATAGATAGATAGATAGATAGATAGATAGATAGATAGATAGATATTGGGAGAGAGAGAGCGTTACTATAAACTGAGACTTTATTTTCCATCAAGCTGTCTTTCCTTTCCTTCAGGAGCAGAATGTTCTGATCATCAGCGCTCCAGAATCTAGTGCTTGGTTGGCAAGCATCACACATTGTGATGTGTTAGCTAAGAGTTCCATGTCGTTCAGACTCATATATTCCTCTGTAGTTGTACCTTGGTGATTCAACAAAATGTGGCATCATAAGCAGCATTCTACTGCCATAGACTGGGCGGAAAAAACATTTAGAATTTCACTGAAAAAGAAAAAAAGCATACTGAGGCAGAGCTTTCTGGACAGTAAGGACATTAGAGTAAGTGATGAATAAGCACTGCTTTTGTTAATTTACATAGGCAGAACAGAGACTGCTGGGAAAAGCCTGAAATTAAAGGCCCAGAAAATGCCTGCTTCTGGATAGAACACTAAGAAGGGTTGAAAGTTTTTTCTCTGACCCTGGCCACTCTTACAAGCAATCCTATGATAGTCAGAAGGACCCACACTAAAAAGGAAGGGACAGCCATTTGGACCCTTTCCACCTTTTCTATATCTCGCCTGATCGAGCCTGATCGAGCGCTGATTGAGCGGATTAGCACATGTACTTCTCATTTTGGGAAGGTATTGCTTAGCTTGCTACCAGCAGCTCAGTTATGTTATGATGTTAGAGGCTTGCAAGGAATGCTTTAGTCCTGCATTAGGCCGTTTTTATTGCTACTTGCATTCAAGGGAAAGATAATTAGCCAGAATCTGTGGCCCAGTTATTCATCTTGGCATTCCGATTTGCACAAAGGGAATAAGCATTTGAGAGAAAATGCAACATGTGTTTCTTATGTTGCTATGAACAGCTTTTTATCCTTTCTCTTTAGGGTCTAGCCAATGCAGAAATAGATAAATAAGTGCTGACTTTCTGTAAGACGTGTCCAATGCTGGGACAAAATAAAAGGGGACACTTATAAATGATAGTGATATCATTTGAGAAAGGGTAAGTTGACACTGAATTTCATGTATATTCACAGACCAAGCATGAAAAAGTCCCCAGCATGATCTTCATTGCGTGCTTAGAGCTGGTATTAGCTTTTCAGAGGTGCGGGCCTTTCGAAGGCTCGTTGGTCTAGGGGTATGATTCTCGCTTTGGGTGCGAGAGGTCCCGGGTTCAAATCCCGGACGAGCCCTTTCATTGGTGCTTTTTTAAAGTAGTATTGCAGTATGCATTTCAAAGCCAATATCAATTTTCTCTTTGCAGTAGTGGATGAATATTTGCTAGAGTCTCATGCTTTTAACCTTGCCCTGCCTGAGCAAATAGGAAACATTTCTCTTTAAGCATTTTGCAAAAATGCTGAACTTGCATGGCATATACAAGCGTTCAGCTAGGGCTGTCTGGGAAGGTTGCATGAAAGAAATCTAAAACCAGAGGCCCTTGGAATAGCCTGTTTTGAGAAGTTTCATCACAGAAGAATCAACTGTAGACATCTGTTTCTGTAGTGTAGTGGTTATCACGTTCGCCTCACACGCGAAAGGTCCCCGGTTCGAAACCGGGCAGAAACAGTTGTTATATTGTCTTGGCTGCAATGTTGAGAGGTGCCGTTTTGCCATGAAATTGTCCAGGCCCTGAAGATGGTTTCATGCAGACTCGTTCCAAGAAAGTGAATTCTCTTAAAAACACTAAAGTAATTGGCATGAGGATGTATCTGTTGATTCACAGACCTCGCTTTGAAAAGAGCCCTGCATTCTGTTCATTGCTCACCTAGAACACGCATTAACTTTGGGAATTGTTGGCACCAACAGGCATCTTAGTTTAGTGGAGTGTTTCTGGTGTTTAAGTGCAGAAGCCCTGGGCTCAATTCCTCGGTGACCCTTCTCAAGGTGATGATACAAATGCATCGTCACCTTTACGTTTAATGTCAGAATTGTTTATTTCTATTTGGTGGTGTATGAATGCTTGCAATAGTATGTTGATTTTTTCTAGCCTTGAATGAATAAAAGCAAATCACTCCTCTTTATGTATTTTTCTAATACATTGATATTTGCATCTCCTTTCCTAGCCTGCATTTTTCATTATCTTACAGGCTGTATATAATAAGTATCAATTCAGGGGCCCTTCTTCTACTCAATTCACAACTGTTCTATCCCGGCATTGATAAGCAATCTACATCTGCTTCTGTTGTGTATTGGTTATCATGTTTACCTGACGTGTGAAAGCCCCATGTTTGACAGTGCGCGTTAACAAAGAGACCAATGATTTTTATTAAAAGTTGTCATGTGTTTTTGTTACCTTGCACCGGCCAAAAAGTGCCGGAAATGACTTCATTTGCAGTCACTTGAAAAGTAGGGATTCTCAAATAAATGGTAAGAGGTTGGAACAAATCTAAAGGAATGCATGGCATATCTATATGTATGTGTACGCAGGTATCCATATATAAAGATAGATAGATAGATAGATAGATAGATAGATAGATAGATAGATAGATAGATAGATAGATAGATAGATAGATAGATAGATAGATAGATAGATAGATAGATAGATAGATAGATAGATAGATAGATAGATAGATAGATAGATAGATAGATAGATAGATAGATAGATAGATATTGGGAGAGAGAGAGCGTTACTATAAACTGAGACTTTATTTTCCATCAAGCTGTCTTTCCTTTCCTTCAGGAGCAGAATGTTCTGATCATCAGCGCTCCAGAATCTAGTGCTTGGTTGGCAAGCATCACACATTGTGATGTGTTAGCTAAGAGTTCCATGTCGTTCAGACTCATATATTCCTCTGTAGTTGTACCTTGGTGATTCAACAAAATGTGGCATCATAAGCAGCATTCTACTGCCATAGACTGGGCAGAAAAAACATTTAGAATTTCACTGAAAAAGAAAAAAAGCATACTTAGGCAGAGCTTTCTGGACAGTAAGGACATTAGAGTAAGTGATGAATAAGCACTGCTTTTGTTAATTTACATAGGCAGAACAGAGACTGCTGGGAAAAGCCTGAAATTAAAGGCCCAGAAAATGCCTGCTTCTGGATAGAACACTAAGAAGGGTTGAAAGTTTTTTCTCTGACCCTGGCCACTCTTACAAGCAATCCTATGATAGTCAGAAGGACCCACCCTAAAAAGGAAGGGACAGCCATTTGGACCCTTTCCACCTTTTCTATATCTCGCCTGATCGAGCCTGATCGAGCGCTGATTGAGCGGATTAGCACATGTACTTCTCATTTTGGGAAGGTATTGCTTAGCTTGCTACCAGCAGCTCAGTTATGTTATGATGTTAGAGGCTTGCATGGAATGCTTTAGTCCTGCATTAGGCCGTTTTTATTGCTACTTGCATTCAAGGGAAAGATAATTAGCCAGAATCTGTGGCCCAGTTATTCACCTTGGCATTCCGATTTGCACAAAGGGAATAAGCATTTGAGAGAAAATGCAACATGTGTTTCTTATGTTGCTATGAACAGCTTTTTATTCTTTCTCTTTAGGGTCTAGCCAATGCAGAAATAGATAAATAAGTGCTGACTTTCTGTAAGACGTGTCCAATGCTGGGACAAAATAAAAGGGGACACTTATAAATGATAGTGATATCATTTGAGAAAGGGTAAGTTGACACTGAATTTCATGTATATTCACAGACCAAGCATGAAAAAGTCCCCAGCATGATCTTCATTGCGTGCTTAGAGCTGGTATTAGCTTTTCAGAGGTGCGGGCCTTTCGAAGGCTCGTTGGTCTAGGGGTATGATTCTCGCTTTGGGTGCGAGAGGTCCTGGGTTCAAATCCCGGACGAGCCCTTTCATTGGTGCTTTTTTAAAGTAGTATTGCAGAATGCATTTCAAAGCCAATATCAATTTTCTCTTTGCAGTAGTGGATGAATATTTGCTAGAGTCTCATGCTTTTAACCTTGCCCTGCCTGAGCAAATAGGAAACATTTCTCTTTAAGCATTTTGCAAAAATGCTGAACTTGCATGGCATATACAAGCGTTCAGCTAGGGCTGTCTGGGAAGGTTGCATGAAAGAAATCTAAAACCAGAGGCCCTTGGAATAGCCTGTTTTGAGAAGTTTCATCACAGAAGAATCAACTGTAGACATCTGTTTCTGTAGTGTAGTGGTTATCACGTTCGCCTCACACGCGAAAGGTCCCCGGTTCGAAACCGGGCAGAAACAGTTGTTATATTGTCTTGGCTGCAATGTTGAGAGGTGCCGTTTTGCCATGAAATTGTCCAGGCCCTGAAGATGGTTTCATGCAGACTCGTTCCAAGAAAGTGAATTCTCTTAAAAACACTAAAGTAATTGGCATGTGGATGTATCTGTTGATTCACAGACCTCGCTTTGAAAAGAGCCCTGCATTCTGTTCATTGCTCACCTAGAACACGCATTAACTTTGGGAATTGTTGGCACCAACAGGCATCTTAGTTTAGTGGAGTGTTTCTGGTGTTTAAGTGCAGAAGCCCTGGGCTCAATTCCTCGGTGACCCTTCTCAAGGTGATGATAAAAATGCATCGTCACCTTTACGTTTAATGTCAGAATTGTTTATTTCTATTTGGTGGTGTATGAATGCTTGCAATAGTATGTTGATTTTTTCTAGCCTTGAATGAATAAAAGCAAATCACTCCTCTTTATGTATTTTTCTAATACATTGATATTTGCATCTCCTTTCCTAGCCTGCATTTTTCATTATCTTACAGGCTGTATATAATAAGTATCAATTCAGGGGCCCTTCTTCTACTCAATTCACAACTGTTCTATCCCGGCATTGATAAGCAATCTACATCTGCTTCTGTTGTGTATTGGTTATCATGTTTACCTGACGTGTGAAAGCCCCATGTTTGACAGTGCGCGTTAACAAAGAGACCAATGATTTTTATTAAAAGTTGTCATGTGTTTTTGTTACCTTGCACCGGCCAAAAAGTGCCGGAAATGACTTCATTTGCAGTCACTTGAAAAGTAGGGATTCTCAAATAAATGGTAAGAGGTTGGAACAAATCTAAAGGAATGCATGGCATATCTATATGTATGTGTACGCAGGTATCCATATATAAAGATAGATAGATAGATAGATAGATAGATAGATAGATAGATAGATAGATAGATAGATAGATAGATAGATAGATAGATAGATAGATAGATAGATAGATAGATAGATAGATAGATAGATAGATAGATAGATAGATAGATAGATAGATAGATAGATAGATAGATAGATAGATATTGGGAGAGAGAGAGCGTTACTATAAACTGAGACTTTATTTTCCATCAAGCTGTCTTTCCTTTCCTTCAGGAGCAGAATGTTCTGATCATCAGCGCTCCAGAATCTAGTGCTTGGTTGGCAAGCATCACACATTGTGATGTGTTAGCTAAGAGTTCCATGTCGTTCAGACTCATATATTCCTCTGTAGTTGTACCTTGGTGATTCAACAAAATGTGGCATCATAAGCAGCATTCTACTGCCATAGACTGGGCGGAAAAAACATTTAGAATTTCACTGAAAAAGAAAAAAAGCATACTTAGGCAGAGCTTTCTGTACAGTAAGGACATTAGAGTAAGTGATGAATAAGCACTGCTTTTGTTAATTTACATAGGCAGAACAGAGACTGCTGGGAAAAGCCTGAAATTAAAGGCCCAGAAAATGCCTGCTTCTGGATAGAACACTAAGAAGGGTTGAAAGTTTTTTCTCTGACCCTGGCCACTCTTACAAGCAATCCTATGATAGTCAGAAGGACCCACACTAAAAAGGAAGGGACAGCCATTTGGACCCTTTCCACCTTTTCTATATCTCGCCTGATCGAGCCTGATCGAGCGCTGATTGAGCGGATTAGCACATGTACTTCTCATTTTGGGAAGGTATTGCTTAGCTTGCTACCAGCAGCTCAGTTATGTTATGATGTTAGAGGCTTGCAAGGAATGCTTTAGTCCTGCATTAGGCCGTTTTTATTGCTACTTGCATTCAAGGGAAAGATAATTAGCCAGAATCTGTGGCCCAGTTATTCATCTTGGCATTCCGATTTGCACAAAGGGAATAAGCATTTGAGAGAAAATGCAACATGTGTTTCTTATGTTGCTATGAACAGCTTTTTATCCTTTCTCTTTAGGGTCTAGCCAATGCAGAAATAGATAAATAAGTGCTGACTTTCTGTAAGACGTGTCCAATGCTGGGACAAAATAAAAGGGGACACTTATAAATGATAGTGATATCATTTGAGAAAGGGTAAGTTGACACTGAATTTCATGTATATTCACAGACCAAGCATGAAAAAGTCCCCAGCATGATCTTCATTGCGTGCTTAGAGCTGGTATCAGCTTTTCAGAGGTGCGGGCCTTTCGAAGGCTCGTTGGTCTAGGGGTATGATTCTCGCTTTGGGTGCGAGAGGTCCCGGGTTCAAATCCCGGACGAGCCCTTTCATAGGTGCTTTTTTAAAGTAGTATTGCAGTATGCATTTCAAAGCCAATATCAATTTTCTCTTTGCAGTAGTGGATGAATATTTGCTAGAGTCTCATGCTTTTAACCTTGCCCTGCCTGAGCAAATAGGAAACATTTCTCTTTAAGCATTTTGCAAAAATGCTGAACTTGCATGGCATATACAAGCGTTCAGCTAGGGCTGTCTGGGAAGGTTGCATGAAAGAAATCTAAAACCAGAGGCCCTTGGAATAGCCTGTTTTGAGAAGTTTCATCACAGAAGAATCAACTGTAGACATCTGTTTCTGTAGTGTAGTGGTTATCACGTTCGCCTCACACGCGAAAGGTCCCCGGTTCGAAACCGGGCAGAAACAGTTGTTATATTGTCTTGGCTGCAATGTTGAGAGGTGCCGTTTTGCCATGAAATTGTCCAGGCCCTGAAGATGGTTTCATGCAGACTCGTTCCAAGAAAGTGAATTCTCTTAAAAACACTAAAGTAATTGGCATGTGGAAGTATCTGTTGATTCACAGACCTCGCTTTGAAAAGAGCCCTGCATTCTGTTCATTGCTCACCTAGAACACGCATTAACTTTGGGAATTGTTGGCACCAACAGGCATCTTAGTTTAGTGGAGTGTTTCTGGTGTTTAAGTGCAGAAGCCCTGGGCTCAATTCCTCGGTGACCCTTCTCAAGGTGATGATACAAATGCATCGTCACCTTTAAGTTTAATGTCAGAATTGTTTATTTCTATTTGGTGGTGTATGAATGCTTGCAATAGTATGTTGATTTTTTCTAGCCTTGAATGAATAAAAGCAAATCACTCCTCTTTATGTATTTTTCTAATACATTGATATTTGCATCTCCTTTCCTAGCCTGCATTTTTCATTATCTTACAGGCTGTATATAATAAGTATCAATTCAGGGGCCCTTCTTCTACTCAATTCACAACTGTTCTATCCCGGCATTGATAAGCAATCTACATCTGCTTCTGTTGTGTATTGGTTATCATGTTTACCTGACGTGTGAAAGCCCCATGTTTGACAGTGCGCGTTAACAAAGAGACCAATGATTTTTATTAAAAGTTGTCATGTGTTTTTGTTACCTTGCACCGGCCAAAAAGTGCCGGAAATGACTTCATTTGCAGTCACTTGAAAAGTAGGGATTCTCAAATAAATGGTAAGAGGTTGGAACAAATCTAAAGGAATGCATGGCATATCTATATGTATGTGTACGCAGGTATCCATATATAAAGATAGATAGATAGATAGATAGATAGATAGATAGATAGATAGATAGATAGATAGATAGATAGATAGATAGATAGATAGATAGATAGATAGATAGATAGATAGATAGATAGATAGATAGATAGATAGATAGATAGATAGATAGATAGATAGATAGATAGATAGATAGATAGATAGATAGATATTGGGAGAGAGAGAGCGTTACTATAAACTGAGACTTTATTTTCCATCAAGCTGTCTTTCCTTTCCTTCAGGAGCAGAATGTTCTGATCATCAGCGCTCCAGAATCTAGTGCTTGGTTGGCAAGCATCACACATTGTGATGTGTTAGCTAAGAGTTCCATGTCGTTCAGACTCATATATTCCTCTGTAGTTGTACCTTGGTGATTCAACAAAATGTGGCATCATAAGCAGCATTCTACTGCCATAGACTGGGCGGAAAAAACATTTAGAATTTCACTGAAAAAGAAAAAAAGCATACTTAGGCAGAGCTTTCTGTACAGTAAGGACATTAGAGTAAGTGATGAATAAGCACTGCTTTTGTTAATTTACATAGGCAGAACAGAGACTGCTGGGAAAAGCCTGAAATTAAAGGCCCAGAAAATGCCTGCTTCTGGATAGAACACTAAGAAGGGTTGAAAGTTTTTTCTCTGACCCTGGCCACTCTTACAAGCAATCCTATGATAGTCAGAAGGACCCACACTAAAAAGGAAGGGACAGCCATTTGGACCCTTTCCACCTTTTCTATATCTCGCCTGATCGAGCCTGATCGAGCGCTGATTGAGCGGATTAGCACATGTACTTCTCATTTTGGGAAGGTATTGCTTAGCTTGCTACCAGCAGCTCAGTTATGTTATGATGTTAGAGGCTTGCAAGGAATGCTTTAGTCCTGCATTAGGCCGTTTTTATTGCTACTTGCATTCAAGGGAAAGATAATTAGCCAGAATCTGTGGCCCAGTTATTCATCTTGGCATTCCGATTTGCACAAAGGGAATAAGCATTTGAGAGAAAATGCAACATGTGTTTCTTATGTTGCTATGAACAGCTTTTTATCCTTTCTCTTTAGGGTCTAGCCAATGCAGAAATAGATAAATAAGTGCTGACTTTCTGTAAGACGTGTCCAATGCTGGGACAAAATAAAAGGGGACACTTATAAATGATAGTGATATCATTTGAGAAAGGGTAAGTTGACACTGAATTTCATGTATATTCACAGACCAAGCATGAAAAAGTCCCCAGCATGATCTTCATTGCGTGCTTAGAGCTGGTATCAGCTTTTCAGAGGTGCGGGCCTTTCGAAGGCTCGTTGGTCTAGGGGTATGATTCTCGCTTTGGGTGCGAGAGGTCCCGGGTTCAAATCCCGGACGAGCCCTTTCATAGGTGCTTTTTTAAAGTAGTATTGCAGTATGCATTTCAAAGCCAATATCAATTTTCTCTTTGCAGTAGTGGATGAATATTTGCTAGAGTCTCATGCTTTTAACCTTGCCCTGCCTGAGCAAATAGGAAACATTTCTCTTTAAGCATTTTGCAAAAATGCTGAACTTGCATGGCATATACAAGCGTTCAGCTAGGGCTGTCTGGGAAGGTTGCATGAAAGAAATCTAAAACCAGAGGCCCTTGGAATAGCCTGTTTTGAGAAGTTTCATCACAGAAGAATCAACTGTAGACATCTGTTTCTGTAGTGTAGTGGTTATCACGTTCGCCTCACACGCGAAAGGTCCCCGGTTCGAAACCGGGCAGAAACAGTTGTTATATTGTCTTGGCTGCAATGTTGAGAGGTGCCGTTTTGCCATGAAATTGTCCAGGCCCTGAAGATGGTTTCATGCAGACTCGTTCCAAGAAAGTGAATTCTCTTAAAAACACTAAAGTAATTGGCATGTGGATGTATCTGTTGATTCACAGACCTCGCTTTGAAAAGAGCCCTGCATTCTGTTCATTGCTCACCTAGAACACGCATTAACTTTGGGAATTGTTGGCACCAACAGGCATCTTAGTTTAGTGGAGTGTTTCTGGTGTTTAAGTGCAGAAGCCCTGGGCTCAATTCCTCGGTGACCCTTCTCAAGGTGATGATACAAATGCATCGTCACCTTTAAGTTTAATGTCAGAATTGTTTATTTCTATTTGGTGGTGTATGAATGCTTGCAATAGTATGTTGATTTTTTCTAGCCTTGAATGAATAAAAGCAAATCACTCCTCTTTATGTATTTTTCTAATACATTGATATTTGCATCTCCTTTCCTAGCCTGCATTTTTCATTATCTTACAGGCTGTATATAATAAGTATCAATTCAGGGGCCCTTCTTCTACTCAATTCACAACTGTTCTATCCCGGCATTGATAAGCAATCTACATCTGCTTCTGTTGTGTATTGGTTATCATGTTTACCTGACGTGTGAAAGCCCCATGTTTGACAGTGCGCGTTAACAAAGAGACCAATGATTTTTATTAAAAGTTGTCATGTGTTTTTGTTACCTTGCACCGGCCAAAAAGTGCCGGAAATGACTTCATTTGCAGTCACTTGAAAAGTAGGGATTCTCAAATAAATGGTAAGAGGTTGGAACAAATCTAAAGGAATGCATGGCATATCTATATGTATGTGTACGCAGGTATCCATATATAAAGATAGATAGATAGATAGATAGATAGATAGATAGATAGATAGATAGATAGATAGATAGATAGATAGATAGATAGATAGATAGATAGATAGATAGATAGATAGATAGATAGATAGATAGATAGATAGATAGATAGATAGATAGATAGATAGATAGATAGATAGATATTGGGAGAGAGAGAGCGTTACTATAAACTGAGACTTTATTTTCCATCAAGCTGTCTTTCCTTTCCTTCAGGAGCAGAATGTTCTGATCATCAGCGCTCCAGAATCTAGTGCTTGGTTGGCAAGCATCACACATTGTGATGTGTTAGCTAAGAGTTCCATGTCGTTCAGACTCATATATTCCTCTGTAGTTGTACCTTGGTGATTCAACAAAATGTGGCATCATAAGCAGCATTCTACTGCCATAGACTGGGCGGAAAAAACATTTAGAATTTCACTGAAAAAGAAAAAAAGCATACTTAGGCAGAGCTTTCTGGACAGTAAGGACATTAGAGTAAGTGATGAATAAGCACTGCTTTTGTTAATTTACATAGGCAGAACAGAGACTGCTGGGAAAAGCCTGAAATTAAAGGCCCAGAAAATGCCTGCTTCTGGATAGAACACTAAGAAGGGTTGAAAGTTTTTTCTCTGACCCTGGCCACTCTTACAAGCAATCCTATGATAGTCAGAAGGACCCACACTAAAAAGGAAGGGACAGCCATTTGGACCCTTTCCACCTTTTCTATATCTCGCCTGATCGAGCCTGATCGAGCGCTGATTGAGCGGATTAGCACATGTACTTCTCATTTTGGGAAGGTATTGCTTAGCTTGCTACCAGCAGCTCAGTTATGTTATGATGTTAGAGGCTTGCAAGGAATGCTTTAGTCCTGCATTAGGCCGTTTTTATTGCTACTTGCATTCAAGGGAAAGATAATTAGCCAGAATCTGTGGCCCAGTTATTCATCTTGGCATTCCGATTTGCACAAAGGGAATAAGCATTTGAGAGAAAATGCAACATGTGTTTCTTATGTTGCTATGAACAGCTTTTTATCCTTTCTCTTTAGGGTCTAGCCAATGCAGAAATAGATAAATAAGTGCTGACTTTCTGTAAGACGTGTCCAATGCTGGGACAAAATAAAAGGGGACACTTATAAATGATAGTGATATCATTTGAGAAAGGGTAAGTTGACACTGAATGTCATGTATATTCACAGACCAAGCATGAAAAAGTCCCCAGCATGATCTTCATTGCGTGCTTAGAGCTGGTATTAGCTTTTCAGAGGTGCGGGCCTTTCGAAGGCTCGTTGGTCTAGGGGTATGATTCTCGCTTTGGGTGCGAGAGGTCCCGGGTTCAAATCCCGGACGAGCCCTTTCATTGGTGCTTTTTTAAAGTAGTATTGCAGAATGCATTTCAAAGCCAATATCAATTTTCTCTTTGCAGTAGTGGATGAATATTTGCTAGAGTCTCATGCTTTTAACCTTGCCCTGCCTGAGCAAATAGGAAACATTTCTCTTTAAGCATTTTGCAAAAATGCTGAACTTGCATGGCATATACAAGCGTTCAGCTAGGGCTGTCTGGGAAGGTTGCATGAAAGAAATCTAAAACCAGAGGCCCTTGGAATAGCCTGTTTTGAGAAGTTTCATCACAGAAGAATCAACTGTAGACATCTGTTTCTGTAGTGTAGTGGTTATCACGTTCGCCTCACACGCGAAAGGTCCCCGGTTCGAAACCGGGCAGAAACAGTTGTTATATTGTCTTGGCTGCAATGTTGAGAGGTGCCGTTTTGCCATGAAATTGTCCAGGCCCTGAAGATGGTTTCATGCAGACTCGTTCCAAGAAAGTGAATTCTCTTAAAAACACTAAAGTAATTGGCATGTGGATGTATCTGTTGATTCACAGACCTCGCTTTGAAAAGAGCCCTGCATTCTGTTCATTGCTCACCTAGAACACGCATTAACTTTGGGAATTGTTGGCACCAACAGGCATCTTAGTTTAGTGGAGTGTTTCTGGTGTTTAAGTGCAGAAGCCCTGGGCTCAATTCCTCGGTGACCCTTCTCAAGGTGATGATACAAATGCATCGTCACCTTTACGTTTAATGTCAGAATTGTTTATTTCTATTTGGTGGTGTATGAATGCTTGCAATAGTATGTTGATTTTTTCTAGCCTTGAATGAATAAAAGCAAATCACTCCTCTTTATGTATTTTTCTAATACATTGATATTTGCATCTCCTTTCCTAGCCTGCATTTTTCATTATCTTACAGGCTGTATATAATAAGTATCAATTCAGGGGCCCTTCTTCTACTCAATTCACAACTGTTCTATCCCGGCATTGATAAGCAATCTACATCTGCTTCTGTTGTGTATTGGTTATCATGTTTACCTGACGTGTGAAAGCCCCATGTTTGACAGTGCGCGTTAACAAAGAGACCAATGATTTTTATTAAAAGTTGTCATGTGTTTTTGTTACCTTGCACCGGCCAAAAAGTGCCGGAAATGACTTCATTTGCAGTCACTTGAAAAGTAGGGATTCTCAAATAAATGGTAAGAGGTTGGAACAAATCTAAAGGAATGCATGGCATATCTATATGTATGTGTACGCAGGTATCCATATATAAAGATAGATAGATAGATAGATAGATAGATAGATAGATAGATAGATAGATAGATAGATAGATAGATAGATAGATAGATAGATAGATAGATAGATAGATAGATAGATAGATAGATAGATAGATAGATAGATAGATAGATAGATAGATAGATAGATATTGGGAGAGAGAGAGCGTTACTATAAACTGAGACTTTATTTTCCATCAAGCTGTCTTTCCTTTCCTTCAGGAGCAGAATGTTCTGATCATCAGCGCTCCAGAATCTAGTGCTTGGTTGGCAAGCATCACACATTGTGATGTGTTAGCTAAGAGTTCCATGTCGTTCAGACTCATATATTCCTCTGTAGTTGTACCTTGGTGATTCAACAAAATGTGGCATCATAAGCAGCATTCTACTGCCATAGACTGGGCGGAAAAAACATTTAGAATTTCACTGAAAAAGAAAAAAAGCATACTTAGGCAGAGCTTTCTGGACAGTAAGGACATTAGAGTAAGTGATGAATAAGCACTGCTTTTGTTAATTTACATAGGCAGAACAGAGACTGCTGGGAAAAGCCTGAAATTAAAGGCCCAGAAAATGCCTGCTTCTGGATAGAACACTAAGAAGGGTTGAAAGTTTTTTCTCTGACCCTGGCCACTCTTACAAGCAATCCTATGATAGTCAGAAGGACCCACACTAAAAAGGAAGGGACAGCCATTTGGACCCTTTCCACCTTTTCTATATCTCGCCTGATCGAGCCTGATCGAGCGCTGATTGAGCGGATTAGCACATGTACTTCTCATTTTGGGAAGGTATTGCTTAGCTTGCTACCAGCAGCTCAGTTATGTTATGATGTTAGAGGCTTGCAAGGAATGCTTTAGTCCTGCATTAGGCCGTTTTTATTGCTACTTGCATTCAAGGGAAAGATAATTAGCCAGAATCTGTGGCCCAGTTATTCATCTTGGCATTCCGATTTGCACAAAGGGAATAAGCATTTGAGAGAAAATGCAACATGTGTTTCTTATGTTGCTATGAACAGCTTTTTATCCTTTCTCTTTAGGGTCTAGCCAATGCAGAAATAGATAAATAAGTGCTGACTTTCTGTAAGACGTGTCCAATGCTGGGACAAAATAAAAGGGGACACTTATAAATGATAGTGATATCATTTGAGAAAGGGTAAGTTGACACTGAATTTCATGTATATTCACAGACCAAGCATGAAAAAGTCCCCAGCATGATCTTCATTGCGTGCTTAGAGCTGGTATCAGCTTTTCAGAGGTGCGGGCCTTTCGAAGGCTCGTTGGTCTAGGGGTATGATTCTCGCTTTGGGTGCGAGAGGTCCCGGGTTCAAATCCCGGACGAGCCCTTTCATAGGTGCTTTTTTAAAGTAGTATTGCAGTATGCATTTCAAAGCCAATATCAATTTTCTCTTTGCAGTAGTGGATGAATATTTGCTAGAGTCTCATGCTTTTAACCTTGCCCTGCCTGAGCAAATAGGAAACATTTCTCTTTAAGCATTTTGCAAAAATGCTGAACTTGCATGGCATATACAAGCGTTCAGCTAGGGCTGTCTGGGAAGGTTGCATGAAAGAAATCTAAAACCAGAGGCCCTTGGAATAGCCTGTTTTGAGAAGTTTCATCACAGAAGAATCAACTGTAGACATCTGTTTCTGTAGTGTAGTGGTTATCACGTTCGCCTCACACGCGAAAGGTCCCCGGTTCGAAACCGGGCAGAAACAGTTGTTATATTGTCTTGGCTGCAATGTTGAGAGGTGCCGTTTTGCCATGAAATTGTCCAGGCCCTGAAGATGGTTTCATGCAGACTCGTTCCAAGAAAGTGAATTCTCTTAAAAACACTAAAGTAATTGGCATGTGGATGTATCTGTTGATTCACAGACCTCGCTTTGAAAAGAGCCCTGCATTCTGTTCATTGCTCACCTAGAACACGCATTAACTTTGGGAATTGTTGGCACCAACAGGCATCTTAGTTTAGTGGAGTGTTTCTGGTGTTTAAGTGCAGAAGCCCTGGGCTCAATTCCTCGGTGACCCTTCTCAAGGTGATGATACAAATGCATCGTCACCTTTAAGTTTAATGTCAGAATTGTTTATTTCTATTTGGTGGTGTATGAATGCTTGCAATAGTATGTTGATTTTTTCTAGCCTTGAATGAATAAAAGCAAATCACTCCTCTTTATGTATTTTTCTAATACATTGATATTTGCATCTCCTTTCCTAGCCTGCATTTTTCATTATCTTACAGGCTGTATATAATAAGTATCAATTCAGGGGCCCTTCTTCTACTCAATTCACAACTGTTCTATCCCGGCATTGATAAGCAATCTACATCTGCTTCTGTTGTGTATTGGTTATCATGTTTACCTGACGTGTGAAAGCCCCATGTTTGACAGTGCGCGTTAACAAAGAGACCAATGATTTTTATTAAAAGTTGTCATGTGTTTTTGTTACCTTGCACCGGCCAAAAAGTGCCGGAAATGACTTCATTTGCAGTCACTTGAAAAGTAGGGATTCTCAAATAAATGGTAAGAGGTTGGAACAAATCTAAAGGAATGCATGGCATATCTATATGTATGTGTACGCAGGTATCCATATATAAAGATAGATAGATAGATAGATAGATAGATAGATAGATAGATAGATAGATAGATAGATAGATAGATAGATAGATAGATAGATAGATAGATAGATAGATAGATAGATAGATAGATAGATAGATAGATAGATAGATAGATAGATAGATAGATAGATAGATAGATAGATAGATAGATATTGGGAGAGAGAGAGCGTTACTATAAACTGAGACTTTATTTTCCATCAAGCTGTCTTTCCTTTCCTTCAGGAGCAGAATGTTCTGATCATCAGCGCTCCAGAATCTAGTGCTTGGTTGGCAAGCATCACACATTGTGATGTGTTAGCTAAGAGTTCCATGTCGTTCAGACTCATATATTCCTCTGTAGTTGTACCTTGGTGATTCAACAAAATGTGGCATCATAAGCAGCATTCTACTGCCATAGACTGGGCGGAAAAAACATTTAGAATTTCACTGAAAAAGAAAAAAAGCATACTTAGGCAGAGCTTTCTGTACAGTAAGGACATTAGAGTAAGTGATGAATAAGCACTGCTTTTGTTAATTTACATAGGCAGAACAGAGACTGCTGGGAAAAGCCTGAAATTAAAGGCCCAGAAAATGCCTGCTTCTGGATAGAACACTAAGAAGGGTTGAAAGTTTTTTCTCTGACCCTGGCCACTCTTACAAGCAATCCTATGATAGTCAGAAGGACCCACACTAAAAAGGAAGGGACAGCCATTTGGACCCTTTCCACCTTTTCTATATCTCGCCTGATCGAGCCTGATCGAGCGCTGATTGAGCGGATTAGCACATGTACTTCTCATTTTGGGAAGGTATTGCTTAGCTTGCTACCAGCAGCTCAGTTATGTTATGATGTTAGAGGCTTGCAAGGAATGCTTTAGTCCTGCATTAGGCCGTTTTTATTGCTACTTGCATTCAAGGGAAAGATAATTAGCCAGAATCTGTGGCCCAGTTATTCATCTTGGCATTCCGATTTGCACAAAGGGAATAAGCATTTGAGAGAAAATGCAACATGTGTTTCTTATGTTGCTATGAACAGCTTTTTATCCTTTCTCTTTAGGGTCTAGCCAATGCAGAAATAGATAAATAAGTGCTGACTTTCTGTAAGACGTGTCCAATGCTGGGACAAAATAAAAGGGGACACTTATAAATGATAGTGATATCATTTGTGAAAGGGTAAGTTGACACTGAATTTCATGTATATTCACAGACCAAGCATGAAAAAGTCCCCAGCATGATCTTCATTGCGTGCTTAGAGCTGGTATCAGCTTTTCAGAGGTGCGGGCCTTTCGAAGGCTCGTTGGTCTAGGGGTATGATTCTCGCTTTGGGTGCGAGAGGTCCCGGGTTCAAATCCCGGACGAGCCCTTTCATAGGTGCTTTTTTAAAGTAGTATTGCAGTATGCATTTCAAAGCCAATATCAATTTTCTCTTTGCAGTAGTGGATGAATATTTGCTAGAGTCTCATGCTTTTAACCTTGCCCTGCCTGAGCAAATAGGAAACATTTCTCTTTAAGCATTTTGCAAAAATGCTGAACTTGCATGGCATATACAAGCGTTCAGCTAGGGCTGTCTGGGAAGGTTGCATGAAAGAAATCTAAAACCAGAGGCCCTTGGAATAGCCTGTTTTGAGAAGTTTCATCACAGAAGAATCAACTGTAGACATCTGTTTCTGTAGTGTAGTGGTTATCACGTTCTCCTCACACGCGAAAGGTCCCCGGTTCGAAACCGGGCAGAAACAGTTGTTATATTGTCTTGGCTGCAATGTTGAGAGGTGCCGTTTTGCCATGAAATTGTCCAGGCCCTGAAGATGGTTTCATGCAGACTCGTTCCAAGAAAGTGAATTCTCTTAAAAACACTAAAGTAATTGGCATGTGGATGTATCTGTTGATTCACAGACCTCGCTTTGAAAAGAGCCCTGCATTCTGTTCATTGCTCACCTAGAACACGCATTAACTTTGGGAATTGTTGGCACCAACAGGCATCTTAGTTTAGTGGAGTGTTTCTGGTGTTTAAGTGCAGAAGCCCTGGGCTCAATTCCTCGGTGACCCTTCTCAAGGTGATGATACAAATGCATCGTCACCTTTAAGTTTAATGTCAGAATTGTTTATTTCTATTTGGTGGTGTATGAATGCTTGCAATAGTATGTTGATTTTTTCTAGCCTTGAATGAATAAAAGCAAATCACTCCTCTTTATGTATTTTTCTAATACATTGATATTTGCATCTCCTTTCCTAGCCTGCATTTTTCATTATCTTACAGGCTGTATATAATAAGTATCAATTCAGGGGCCCTTCTTCTACTCAATTCACAACTGTTCTATCCCGGCATTGATAAGCAATCTACATCTGCTTCTGTTGTGTATTGGTTATCATGTTTACCTGACGTGTGAAAGCCCCATGTTTGACAGTGCGCGTTAACAAAGAGACCAATGATTTTTATTAAAAGTTGTCATGTGTTTTTGTTACCTTGCACCGGCCAAAAAGTGCCGGAAATGACTTCATTTGCAGTCACTTGAAAAGTAGGGATTCTCAAATAAATGGTAAGAGGTTGGAACAAATCTAAAGGAATGCATGGCATATCTATATGTATGTGTACGCAGGTATCCATATATAAAGATAGATAGATAGATAGATAGATAGATAGATAGATAGATAGATAGATAGATAGATAGATAGATAGATAGATAGATAGATAGATAGATAGATAGATAGATAGATAGATAGATAGATAGATAGATAGATAGATAGATAGATAGATAGATAGATAGATAGATAGATATTGGGAGAGAGAGAGCGTTACTATAAACTGAGACTTTATTTTCCATCAAGCTGTCTTTCCTTTCCTTCAGGAGCAGAATGTTCTGATCATCAGCGCTCCAGAATCTAGTGCTTGGTTGGCAAGCATCACACATTGTGATGTGTTAGCTAAGAGTTCCATGTCGTTCAGACTCATATATTCCTCTGTAGTTGTACCTTGGTGATTCAACAAAATGTGGCATCATAAGCAGCATTCTACTGCCATAGACTGGGCGGAAAAAACATTTAGAATTTCACTGAAAAAGAAAAAAAGCATACTTAGGCAGAGCTTTCTGGACAGTAAGGACATTAGAGTAAGTGATGAATAAGCACTGCTTTTGTTAATTTACATAGGCAGAACAGAGACTGCTGGGAAAAGCCTGAAATTAAAGGCCCAGAAAATGCCTGCTTCTGGATAGAACACTAAGAAGGGTTGAAAGTTTTTTCTCTGACCCTGGCCACTCTTACAAGCAATCCTATGATAGTCAGAAGGACCCACACTAAAAAGGAAGGGACAGCCATTTGGACCCTTTCCACCTTTTCTATATCTCGCCTGATCGAGCCTGATCGAGCGCTGATTGAGCGGATTAGCACATGTACTTCTCATTTTGGGAAGGTATTGCTTAGCTTGCTACCAGCAGCTCAGTTATGTTATGATGTTAGAGGCTTGCAAGGAATGCTTTAGTCCTGCATTAGGCCGTTTTTATTGCTACTTGCATTCAAGGGAAAGATAATTAGCCAGAATCTGTGGCCCAGTTATTCATCTTGGCATTCCGATTTGCACAAAGGGAATAAGCATTTGAGAGAAAATGCAACATGTGTTTCTTATGTTGCTATGAACAGCTTTTTATCCTTTCTCTTTAGGGTCTAGCCAATGCAGAAATAGATAAATAAGTGCTGACTTTCTGTAAGACGTGTCCAATGCTGGGACAAAATAAAAGGGGACACTTATAAATGATAGTGATATCATTTGAGAAAGGGTAAGTTGACACTGAATTTCATGTATATTCACAGACCAAGCATGAAAAAGTCCCCAGCATGATCTTCATTGCGTGCTTAGAGCTGGTATTAGCTTTTCAGAGGTGCGGGCCTTTCGAAGGCTCGTTGGTCTAGGGGTATGATTCTCGCTTTGGGTGCGAGAGGTCCCGGGTTCAAATCCCGGACGAGCCCTTTCATTGGTGCTTTTTTAAAGTAGTATTGCAGAATGCATTTCAAAGCCAATATCAATTTTCTCTTTGCAGTAGTGGATGAATATTTGCTAGAGTCTCATGCTTTTAACCTTGCCCTGCCTGAGCAAATAGGAAACATTTCTCTTTAAGCATTTTGCAAAAATGCTGAACTTGCATGGCATATACAAGCGTTCAGCTAGGGCTGTCTGGGAAGGTTGCATGAAAGAAATCTAAAACCAGAGGCCCTTGGAATAGCCTGTTTTGAGAAGTTTCATCACAGAAGAATCAACTGTAGACATCTGTTTCTGTAGTGTAGTGGTTATCACGTTCGCCTCACACGCGAAAGGTCCCCGGTTCGAAACCGGGCAGAAACAGTTGTTATATTGTCTTGGCTGCAATGTTGAGAGGTGCCGTTTTGCCATGAAATTGTCCAGGCCCTGAAGATGGTTTCATGCAGACTCGTTCCAAGAAAGTGAATTCTCTTAAAAACACTAAAGTAATTGGCATGTGGATGTATCTGTTGATTCACAGACCTCGCTTTGAAAAGAGCCCTGCATTCTGTTCATTGCTCACCTAGAACACGCATTAACTTTGGGAATTGTTGGCACCAACAGGCATCTTAGTTTAGTGGAGTGTTTCTGGTGTTTAAGTGCAGAAGCCCTGGGCTCAATTCCTCGGTGACCCTTCTCAAGGTGATGATACAAATGCATCGTCACCTTTACGTTTAATGTCAGAATTGTTTATTTCTATTTGGTGGTGTATGAATGCTTGCAATAGTATGTTGATTTTTTCTAGCCTTGAATGAATAAAAGCAAATCACTCCTCTTTATGTATTTTTCTAATACATTGATATTTGCATCTCCTTTCCTAGCCTGCATTTTTCATTATCTTACAGGCTGTATATAATAAGTATCAATTCAGGGGCCCTTCTTCTACTCAATTCACAACTGTTCTATCCCGGCATTGATAAGCAATCTACATCTGCTTCTGTTGTGTATTGGTTATCATGTTTACCTGACGTGTGAAAGCCCCATGTTTGACAGTGCGCGTTAACAAAGAGACCAATGATTTTTATTAAAAGTTGTCATGTGTTTTTGTTACCTTGCACCGGCCAAAAAGTGCCGGAAATGACTTCATTTGCAGTCACTTGAAAAGTAGGGATTCTCAAATAAATGGTAAGAGGTTGGAACAAATCTAAAGGAATGCATGGCATATCTATATGTATGTGTACGCAGGTATCCATATATAAAGATAGATAGATAGATAGATAGATAGATAGATAGATAGATAGATAGATAGATAGATAGATAGATAGATAGATAGATAGATAGATAGATAGATAGATAGATAGATAGATAGATAGATAGATAGATAGATAGATAGATAGATAGATAGATAGATAGATAGATAGATAGATAGATAGATAGATAGATAGATAGATAGATAGATAGATAGATAGATAGATAGATAGATATTGGGAGAGAGAGAGCGTTACTATAAACTGAGACTTTATTTTCCATCAAGCTGTCTTTCCTTTCCTTCAGGAGCAGAATGTTCTGATCATCAGCGCTCCAGAATCTAGTGCTTGGTTGGCAAGCATCACACATTGTGATGTGTTAGCTAAGAGTTCCATGTCGTTCAGACTCATATATTCCTCTGTAGTTGTACCTTGGTGATTCAACAAAATGTGGCATCATAAGCAGCATTCTACTGCCATAGACTGGGCGGAAAAAACATTTAGAATTTCACTGAAAAAGAAAAAAAGCATACTTAGGCAGAGCTTTCTGGACAGTAAGGACATTAGAGTAAGTGATGAATAAGCACTGCTTTTGTTAATTTACATAGGCAGAACAGAGACTGCTGGGAAAAGCCTGAAATTAAAGGCCCAGAAAATGCCTGCTTCTGGATAGAACACTAAGAAGGGTTGAAAGTTTTTTCTCTGACCCTGGCCACTCTTACAAGCAATCCTATGATAGTCAGAAGGACCCACACTAAAAAGGAAGGGACAGCCATTTGGACCCTTTCCACCTTTTCTATATCTCGCCTGATCGAGCCTGATCGAGCGCTGATTGAGCGGATTAGCACATGTACTTCTCATTTTGGGAAGGTATTGCTTAGCTTGCTACCAGCAGCTCAGTTATGTTATGATGTTAGAGGCTTGCAAGGAATGCTTTAGTCCTGCATTAGGCCGTTTTTATTGCTACTTGCATTCAAGGGAAAGATAATTAGCCAGAATCTGTGGCCCAGTTATTCATCTTGGCATTCCGATTTGCACAAAGGGAATAAGCATTTGAGAGAAAATGCAACATGTGTTTCTTATGTTGCTATGAACAGCTTTTTATCCTTTCTCTTTAGGGTCTAGCCAATGCAGAAATAGATAAATAAGTGCTGACTTTCTGTAAGACGTGTCCAATGCTGGGACAAAATAAAAGGGGACACTTATAAATGATAGTGATATCATTTGAGAAAGGGTAAGTTGACACTGAATTTCATGTATATTCACAGACCAAGCATGAAAAAGTCCCCAGCATGATCTTCATTGCGTGCTTAGAGCTGGTATTAGCTTTTCAGAGGTGCGGGCCTTTCGAAGGCTCGTTGGTCTAGGGGTATGATTCTCGCTTTGGGTGCGAGAGGTCCCGGGTTCAAATCCCGGACGAGCCCTTTCATTGGTGCTTTTTTAAAGTAGTATTGCAGAATGCATTTCAAAGCCAATATCAATTTTCTCTTTGCAGTAGTGGATGAATATTTGCTAGAGTCTCATGCTTTTAACCTTGCCCTGCCTGAGCAAATAGGAAACATTTCTCTTTAAGCATTTTGCAAAAATGCTGAACTTGCATGGCATATACAAGCGTTCAGCTAGGGCTGTCTGGGAAGGTTGCATGAAAGAAATCTAAAACCAGAGGCCCTTGGAATAGCCTGTTTTGAGAAGTTTCATCACAGAAGAATCAACTGTAGACATCTGTTTCTGTAGTGTAGTGGTTATCACGTTCGCCTCACACGCGAAAGGTCCCCGGTTCGAAACCGGGCAGAAACAGTTGTTATATTGTCTTGGCTGCAATGTTGAGAGGTGCCGTTTTGCCATGAAATTGTCCAGGCCCTGAAGATGGTTTCATGCAGACTCGTTCCAAGAAAGTGAATTCTCTTAAAAACACTAAAGTAATTGGCATGTGGATGTATCTGTTGATTCACAGACCTCGCTTTGAAAAGAGCCCTGCATTCTGTTCATTGCTCACCTAGAACACGCATTAACTTTGGGAATTGTTGGCACCAACAGGCATCTTAGTTTAGTGGAGTGTTTCTGGTGTTTAAGTGCAGAAGCCCTGGGCTCAATTCCTCGGTGACCCTTCTCAAGGTGATGATACAAATGCATCGTCACCTTTACGTTTAATGTCAGAATTGTTTATTTCTATTTGGTGGTGTATGAATGCTTGCAATAGTATGTTGATTTTTTCTAGCCTTGAATGAATAAAAGCAAATCACTCCTCTTTATGTATTTTTCTAATACATTGATATTTGCATCTCCTTTCCTAGCCTGCATTTTTCATTATCTTACAGGCTGTATATAATAAGTATCAATTCAGGGGCCCTTCTTCTACTCAATTCACAACTGTTCTATCCCGGCATTGATAAGCAATCTACATCTGCTTCTGTTGTGTATTGGTTATCATGTTTACCTGACGTGTGAAAGCCCCATGTTTGACAGTGCGCGTTAACAAAGAGACCAATGATTTTTATTAAAAGTTGTCATGTGTTTTTGTTACCTTGCACCGGCCAAAAAGTGCCGGAAATGACTTCATTTGCAGTCACTTGAAAAGTAGGGATTCTCAAATAAATGGTAAGAGGTTGGAACAAATCTAAAGGAATGCATGGCATATCTATATGTATGTGTACGCAGGTATCCATATATAAAGATAGATAGATAGATAGATAGATAGATAGATAGATAGATAGATAGATAGATAGATAGATAGATAGATAGATAGATAGATAGATAGATAGATAGATAGATAGATAGATAGATAGATAGATAGATAGATAGATAGATAGATAGATAGATAGATAGATAGATAGATAGATAGATAGATAGATAGATAGATAGATAGATAGATATTGGGAGAGAGAGAGCGTTACTATAAACTGAGACTTTATTTTCCATCAAGCTGTCTTTCCTTTCCTTCAGGAGCAGAATGTTCTGATCATCAGCGCTCCAGAATCTAGTGCTTGGTTGGCAAGCATCACACATTGTGATGTGTTAGCTAAGAGTTCCATGTCGTTCAGACTCATATATTCCTCTGTAGTTGTACCTTGGTGATTCAACAAAATGTGGCATCATAAGCAGCATTCTACTGCCATAGACTGGGCGGAAAAAACATTTAGAATTTCACTGAAAAAGAAAAAAAGCATACTTAGGCAGAGCTTTCTGGACAGTAAGGACATTAGAGTAAGTGATGAATAAGCACTGCTTTTGTTAATTTACATAGGCAGAACAGAGACTGCTGGGAAAAGCCTGAAATTAAAGGCCCAGAAAATGCCTGCTTCTGGATAGAACACTAAGAAGGGTTGAAAGTTTTTTCTCTGACCCTGGCCACTCTTACAAGCAATCCTATGATAGTCAGAAGGACCCACACTAAAAAGGAAGGGACAGCCATTTGGACCCTTTCCACCTTTTCTATATCTCGCCTGATCGAGCCTGATCGAGCGCTGATTGAGCGGATTAGCACATGTACTTCTCATTTTGGGAAGGTATTGCTTAGCTTGCTACCAGCAGCTCAGTTATGTTATGATGTTAGAGGCTTGCAAGGAATGCTTTAGTCCTGCATTAGGCCGTTTTTATTGCTACTTGCATTCAAGGGAAAGATAATTAGCCAGAATCTGTGGCCCAGTTATTCATCTTGGCATTCCGATTTGCACAAAGGGAATAAGCATTTGAGAGAAAATGCAACATGTGTTTCTTATGTTGCTATGAACAGCTTTTTATCCTTTCTCTTTAGGGTCTAGCCAATGCAGAAATAGATAAATAAGTGCTGACTTTCTGTAAGACGTGTCCAATGCTGGGACAAAATAAAAGGGGACACTTATAAATGATAGTGATATCATTTGAGAAAGGGTAAGTTGACACTGAATTTCATGTATATTCACAGACCAAGCATGAAAAAGTCCCCAGCATGATCTTCATTGCGTGCTTAGAGCTGGTATCAGCTTTTCAGAGGTGCGGGCCTTTCGAAGGCTCGTTGGTCTAGGGGTATGATTCTCGCTTTGGGTGCGAGAGGTCCCGGGTTCAAATCCCGGACGAGCCCTTTCATAGGTGCTTTTTTAAAGTAGTATTGCAGTATGCATTTCAAAGCCAATATCAATTTTCTCTTTGCAGTAGTGGATGAATATTTGCTAGAGTCTCATGCTTTTAACCTTGCCCTGCCTGAGCAAATAGGAAACATTTCTCTTTAAGCATTTTGCAAAAATGCTGAACTTGCATGGCATATACAAGCGTTCAGCTAGGGCTGTCTGGGAAGGTTGCATGAAAGAAATCTAAAACCAGAGGCCCTTGGAATAGCCTGTTTTGAGAAGTTTCATCACAGAAGAATCAACTGTAGACATCTGTTTCTGTAGTGTAGTGGTTATCACGTTCGCCTCACACGCGAAAGGTCCCCGGTTCGAAACCGGGCAGAAACAGTTGTTATATTGTCTTGGCTGCAATGTTGAGAGGTGCCGTTTTGCCATGAAATTGTCCAGGCCCTGAAGATGGTTTCATGCAGACTCGTTCCAAGAAAGTGAATTCTCTTAAAAACACTAAAGTAATTGGCATGTGGATGTATCTGTTGATTCACAGACCTCGCTTTGAAAAGAGCCCTGCATTCTGTTCATTGCTCACCTAGAACACGCATTAACTTTGGGAATTGTTGGCACCAACAGGCATCTTAGTTTAGTGGAGTGTTTCTGGTGTTTAAGTGCAGAAGCCCTGGGCTCAATTCCTCGGTGACCCTTCTCAAGGTGATGATACAAATGCATCGTCACCTTTAAGTTTAATGTCAGAATTGTTTATTTCTATTTGGTGGTGTATGAATGCTTGCAATAGTATGTTGATTTTTTCTAGCCTTGAATGAATAAAAGCAAATCACTCCTCTTTATGTATTTTTCTAATACATTGATATTTGCATCTCCTTTCCTAGCCTGCATTTTTCATTATCTTACAGGCTGTATATAATAAGTATCAATTCAGGGGCCCTTCTTCTACTCAATTCACAACTGTTCTATCCCGGCATTGATAAGCAATCTACATCTGCTTCTGTTGTGTATTGGTTATCATGTTTACCTGACGTGTGAAAGCCCCATGTTTGACAGTGCGCGTTAACAAAGAGACCAATGATTTTTATTAAAAGTTGTCATGTGTTTTTGTTACCTTGCACCGGCCAAAAAGTGCCGGAAATGACTTCATTTGCAGTCACTTGAAAAGTAGGGATTCTCAAATAAATGGTAAGAGGTTGGAACAAATCTAAAGGAATGCATGGCATATCTATATGTATGTGTACGCAGGTATCCATATATAAAGATAGATAGATAGATAGATAGATAGATAGATAGATAGATAGATAGATAGATAGATAGATAGATAGATAGATAGATAGATAGATAGATAGATAGATAGATAGATAGATAGATAGATAGATAGATAGATAGATAGATAGATAGATAGATAGATAGATAGATAGATAGATAGATATTGGGAGAGAGAGAGCGTTACTATAAACTGAGACTTTATTTTCCATCAAGCTGTCTTTCCTTTCCTTCAGGAGCAGAATGTTCTGATCATCAGCGCTCCAGAATCTAGTGCTTGGTTGGCAAGCATCACACATTGTGATGTGTTAGCTAAGAGTTCCATGTCGTTCAGACTCATATATTCCTCTGTAGTTGTACCTTGGTGATTCAACAAAATGTGGCATCATAAGCAGCATTCTACTGCCATAGACTGGGCGGAAAAAACATTTAGAATTTCACTGAAAAAGAAAAAAAGCATACTTAGGCAGAGCTTTCTGGACAGTAAGGACATTAGAGTAAGTGATGAATAAGCACTGCTTTTGTTAATTTACATAGGCAGAACAGAGACTGCTGGGAAAAGCCTGAAATTAAAGGCCCAGAAAATGCCTGCTTCTGGATAGAACACTAAGAAGGGTTGAAAGTTTTTTCTCTGACCCTGGCCACTCTTACAAGCAATCCTATGATAGTCAGAAGGACCCACACTAAAAAGGAAGGGACAGCCATTTGGACCCTTTCCACCTTTTCTATATCTCGCCTGATCGAGCCTGATCGAGCGCTGATTGAGCGGATTAGCACATGTACTTCTCATTTTGGGAAGGTATTGCTTAGCTTGCTACCAGCAGCTCAGTTATGTTATGATGTTAGAGGCTTGCAAGGAATGCTTTAGTCCTGCATTAGGCCGTTTTTATTGCTACTTGCATTCAATTGAAAGATAATTAGCCAGAATCTGTGGCCCAGTTATTCATCTTGGCATTCCGATTTGCACAAAGGGAATAAGCATTTGAGAGAAAATGCAACATGTGTTTCTTATGTTGCTATGAACAGCTTTTTATCCTTTCTCTTTAGGGTCTAGCCAATGCAGAAATAGATAAATAAGTGCTGACTTTCTGTAAGACGTGTCCAATGCTGGGACAAAATAAAAGGGGACACTTATAAATGATAGTGATATCATTTGAGAAAGGGTAAGTTGACACTGAATTTCATGTATATTCACAGACCAAGCATGAAAAAGTCCCCAGCATGATCTTCATTGCGTGCTTAGAGCTGGTATTAGCTTTTCAGAGGTGCGGGCCTTTCGAAGGCTCGTTGGTCTAGGGGTATGATTCTCGCTTTGGGTGCGAGAGGTCCCGGGTTCAAATCCCGGACGAGCCCTTTCATTGGTGCTTTTTTAAAGTAGTATTGCAGTATGCATTTCAAAGCCAATATCAATTTTCTCTTTGCAGTAGTGGATGAATATTTGCTAGAGTCTCATGCTATTAACCTTGCCCTGCCTGAGCAAATAGGAAACATTTCTCTTTAAGCATTTTGCAAAAATGCTGAACTTGCATGGCATATACAAGCGTTCAGCTAGGGCTGTCTGGGAAGGTTGCATGAAAGAAATCTAAAACCAGAGGCCCTTGGAATAGCCTGTTTTGAGAAGTTTCATCACAGAAGAATCAACTGTAGACATCTGTTTCTGTAGTGTAGTGGTTATCACGTTCGCCTCACACGCGAAAGGTCCCCGGTTCGAAACCGGGCAGAAACAGTTGTTATATTGTCTTGGCTGCAATGTTGAGAGGTGCCGTTTTGCCATGAAATTGTCCAGGCCCTGAAGATGGTTTCATGCAGACTCGTTCCAAGAAAGTGAATTCTCTTAAAAACACTAAAGTAATTGGCATGTGGATGTATCTGTTGATTCACAGACCTCGCTTTGAAAAGAGCCCTGCATTCTGTTCATTGCTCACCTAGAACACGCATTAACTTTGGGAATTGTTGGCACCAACAGGCATCTTAGTTTAGTGGAGTGTTTCTGGTGTTTAAGTGCAGAAGCCCTAGGCTCAATTCCTCGGTGACCCTTCTCAAGGTGATGATACAAATGCATCGTCACCTTTACGTTTAATGTCAGAATTGTTTATTTCTATTTGGTGGTGTATGAATGCTTGCAATAGTATGTTGATTTTTTCTAGCCTTGAATGAATAAAAGCAAATCACTCCTCTTTATGTATTTTTCTAATACATTGATATTTGCATCTCCTTTCCTAGCCTGCATTTTTCATTATCTTACAGGCTGTATATAATAAGTATCAATTCAGGGGCCCTTCTTCTACTCAATTCACAACTGTTCTATCCCGGCATTGATAAGCAATCTACATCTGCTTCTGTTGTGTATTGGTTATCATGTTTACCTGACGTGTGAAAGCCCCATGTTTGACAGTGCGCGTTAACAAAGAGACCAATGATTTTTATTAAAAGTTGTCATGTGTTTTTGTTACCTTGCACCGGCCAAAAAGTGCCGGAAATGACTTCATTTGCAGTCACTTGAAAAGTAGGGATTCTCAAATAAATGGTAAGAGGTTGGAACAAATCTAAAGGAATGCATGGCATATCTATATGTATGTGTACGCAGGTATCCATATATAAAGATAGATAGATAGATAGATAGATAGATAGATAGATAGATAGATAGATAGATAGATAGATAGATAGATAGATAGATAGATAGATAGATAGATAGATAGATAGATAGATAGATAGATAGATAGATAGATAGATAGATAGATAGATAGATAGATTGATAGATAGATAGATATTGGGAGAGAGAGAGCGTTACTATAAACTGAGACTTTATTTTCCATCAAGCTGTCTTTCCTTTCCTTCAGGAGCAGAATGTTCTGATCATCAGCGCTCCAGAATCTAGTGCTTGGTTGGCAAGCATCACACATTGTGATGTGTTAGCTAAGAGTTCCATGTCGTTCAGACTCATATATTCCTCTGTAGTTGTACCTTGGTGATTCAACAAAATGTGGCATCATAAGCAGCATTCTACTGCCATAGACTGGGCGGAAAAAACATTTAGAATTTCACTGAAAAAGAAAAAAAGCATACTTAGGCAGAGCTTTCTGTACAGTAAGGACATTAGAGTAAGTGATGAATAAGCACTGCTTTTGTTAATTTACATAGGCAGAACAGAGACTGCTGGGAAAAGCCTGAAATTAAAGGCCCAGAAAATGCCTGCTTCTGGATAGAACACTAAGAAGGGTTGAAAGTTTTTTCTCTGACCCTGGCCACTCTTACAAGCAATCCTATGATAGTCAGAAGGACCCACACTAAAAAGGAAGGGACAGCCATTTGGACCCTTTCCACCTTTTCTATATCTCGCCTGATCGAGCCTGATCGAGCGCTGATTGAGCGGATTAGCACATGTACTTCTCATTTTGGGAAGGTATTGCTTAGCTTGCTACCAGCAGCTCAGTTATGTTATGATGTTAGAGGCTTGCAAGGAATGCTTTAGTCCTGCATTAGGCCGTTTTTATTGCTACTTGCATTCAAGGGAAAGATAATTAGCCAGAATCTGTGGCCCAGTTATTCATCTTGGCATTCCGATTTGCACAAAGGGAATAAGCATTTGAGAGAAAATGCAACATGTGTTTCTTATGTTGCTATGAACAGCTTTTTATCCTTTCTCTTTAGGGTCTAGCCAATGCAGAAATAGATAAATAAGTGCTGACTTTCTGTAAGACGTGTCCAATGCTGGGACAAAATAAAAGGGGACACTTATAAATGATAGTGATATCATTTGAGAAAGGGTAAGTTGACACTGAATTTCATGTATATTCACAGACCAAGCATGAAAAAGTCCCCAGCATGATCTTCATTGCGTGCTTAGAGCTGGTATCAGCTTTTCAGAGGTGCGGGCCTTTCGAAGGCTCGTTGGTCTAGGGGTATGATTCTCGCTTTGGGTGCGAGAGGTCCCGGGTTCAAATCCCGGACGAGCCCTTTCATAGGTGCTTTTTTAAAGTAGTATTGCAGTATGCATTTCAAAGCCAATATCAATTTTCTCTTTGCAGTAGTGGATGAATATTTGCTAGAGTCTCATGCTTTTAACCTTGCCCTGCCTGAGCAAATAGGAAACATTTCTCTTTAAGCATTTTGCAAAAATGCTGAACTTGCATGGCATATACAAGCGTTCAGCTAGGGCTGTCTGGGAAGGTTGCATGAAAGAAATCTAAAACCAGAGGCCCTTGGAATAGCCTGTTTTGAGAAGTTTCATCACAGAAGAATCAACTGTAGACATCTGTTTCTGTAGTGTAGTGGTTATCACGTTCGCCTCACACGCGAAAGGTCCCCGGTTCGAAACCGGGCAGAAACAGTTGTTATATTGTCTTGGCTGCAATGTTGAGAGGTGCCGTTTTGCCATGAAATTGTCCAGGCCCTGAAGATGGTTTCATGCAGACTCGTTCCAAGAAAGTGAATTCTCTTAAAAACACTAAAGTAATTGGCATGTGGATGTATCTGTTGATTCACAGACCTCGCTTTGAAAAGAGCCCTGCATTCTGTTCATTGCTCACCTAGAACACGCATTAACTTTGGGAATTGTTGGCACCAACAGGCATCTTAGTTTAGTGGAGTGTTTCTGGTGTTTAAGTGCAGAAGCCCTGGGCTCAATTCCTCGGTGACCCTTCTCAAGGTGATGATACAAATGCATCGTCACCTTTAAGTTTAATGTCAGAATTGTTTATTTCTATTTGGTGGTGTATGAATGCTTGCAATAGTATGTTGATTTTTTCTAGCCTTGAATGAATAAAAGCAAATCACTCCTCTTTATGTATTTTTCTAATACATTGATATTTGCATCTCCTTTCCTAGCCTGCATTTTTCATTATCTTACAGGCTGTATATAATAAGTATCAATTCAGGGGCCCTTCTTCTACTCAATTCACAACTGTTCTATCCCGGCATTGATAAGCAATCTACATCTGCTTCTGTTGTGTATTGGTTATCATGTTTACCTGACGTGTGAAAGCCCCATGTTTGACAGTGCGCGTTAACAAAGAGACCAATGATTTTTATTAAAAGTTGTCATGTGTTTTTGTTACCTTGCACCGGCCAAAAAGTGCCGGAAATGACTTCATTTGCAGTCACTTGAAAAGTAGGGATTCTCAAATAAATGGTAAGAGGTTGGAACAAATCTAAAGGAATGCATGGCATATCTATATGTATGTGTACGCAGGTATCCATATATAAAGATAGATAGATAGATAGATAGATAGATAGATAGATAGATAGATAGATAGATAGATAGATAGATAGATAGATAGATAGATAGATAGATAGATAGATAGATAGATAGATAGATAGATAGATAGATAGATAGATAGATAGATAGATAGATAGATAGATAGATAGATAGATAGATAGATAGATAGATAGATATTGGGAGAGAGAGAGCGTTACTATAAACTGAGACTTTATTTTCCATCAAGCTGTCTTTCCTTTCCTTCAGGAGCAGAATGTTCTGATCATCAGCGCTCCAGAATCTAGTGCTTGGTTGGCAAGCATCACACATTGTGATGTGTTAGCTAAGAGTTCCATGTCGTTCAGACTCATATATTCCTCTGTAGTTGTACCTTGGTGATTCAACAAAATGTGGCATCATAAGCAGCATTCTACTGCCATAGACTGGGCGGAAAAAACATTTAGAATTTCACTGAAAAAGAAAAAAAGCATACTTAGGCAGAGCTTTCTGGACAGTAAGGACATTAGAGTAAGTGATGAATAAGCACTGCTTTTGTTAATTTACATAGGCAGAACAGAGACTGCTGGGAAAAGCCTGAAATTAAAGGCCCAGAAAATGCCTGCTTCTGGATAGAACACTAAGAAGGGTTGAAAGTTTTTTCTCTGACCCTGGCCACTCTTACAAGCAATCCTATGATAGTCAGAAGGACCCACACTAAAAAGGAAGAGACAGCCATTTGGACCCTTTCCACCTTTTCTATATCTCGCCTGATCGAGCCTGATCGAGCGCTGATTGAGCGGATTAGCACATGTACTTCTCATTTTGGGAAGGTATTGCTTAGCTTGCTACCAGCAGCTCAGTTATGTTATGATGTTAGAGGCTTGCAAGGAATGCTTTAGTCCTGCATTAGGCCGTTTTTATTGCTACTTGCATTCAATTGAAAGATAATTAGCCAGAATCTGTGGCCCAGTTATTCATTTTGGCATTCCGATTTGCACAAAGGGAATAAGCATTTGAGAGAAAATGCAACATGTGTTTCTTATGTTGCTATGAACAGCTTTTTATCCTTTCTCTTTAGGGTCTAGCCAATGCAGAAATAGATAAATAAGTGCTGACTTTCTGTAAGACGTGTCCAATGCTGGGACAAAATAAAAGGGGACACTTATAAATGATAGTGATATCATTTGAGAAAGGGTAAGTTGACACTGAATTTCATGTATATTCACAGACCAAGCATGAAAAAGTCCCCAGCATGATCTTCATTGCGTGCTTAGAGCTGGTATTAGCTTTTCAGAGGTGCGGGCCTTTCGAAGGCTCGTTGGTCTAGGGGTATGATTCTCGCTTTGGGTGCGAGAGGTCCCGGGTTCAAATCCCGGACGAGCCCTTTCATTGGTGCTTTTTTAAAGTAGTATTGCAGTATGCATTTCAAAGCCAATATCAATTTTCTCTTTGCAGTAGTGGATGAATATTTGCTAGAGTCTCATGCTATTAACCTTGCCCTGCCTGAGCAAATAGGAAACATTTCTCTTTAAGCATTTTGCAAAAATGCTGAACTTGCATGGCATATACAAGCGTTCAGCTAGGGCTGTCTGGGAAGGTTGCATGAAAGAAATCTAAAACCAGAGGCCCTTGGAATAGCCTGTTTTGAGAAGTTTCATCACAGAAGAATCAACTGTAGACATCTGTTTCTGTAGTGTAGTGGTTATCACGTTCGCCTCACACGCGAAAGGTCCCCGGTTCGAAACCGGGCAGAAACAGTTGTTATATTGTCTTGGCTGCAATGTTGAGAGGTGCCGTTTTGCCATGAAATTGTCCAGGCCCTGAAGATGGTTTCATGCAGACTCGTTCCAAGAAAGTGAATTCTCTTAAAAACACTAAAGTAATTGGCATGTGGATGTATCTGTTGATTCACAGACCTCGCTTTGAAAAGAGCCCTGCATTCTGTTCATTGCTCACCTAGAACACGCATTAACTTTGGGAATTGTTGGCACCAACAGGCATCTTAGTTTAGTGGAGTGTTTCTGGTGTTTAAGTGCAGAAGCCCTGGGCTCAATTCCTCGGTGACCCTTCTCAAGGTGATGATACAAATGCATCGTCACCTTTACGTTTAATGTCAGAATTGTTTATTTCTATTTGGTGGTGTATGAATGCTTGCAATAGTATGTTGATTTTTTCTAGCCTTGAATGAATAAAAGCAAATCACTCCTCTTTATGTATTTTTCTAATACATTGATATTTGCATCTCCTTTCCTAGCCTGCATTTTTCATTATCTTACAGGCTGTATATAATAAGTATCAATTCAGGGGCCCTTCTTCTACTCAATTCACAACTGTTCTATCCCGGCATTGATAAGCAATCTACATCTGCTTCTGTTGTGTATTGGTTATCATGTTTACCTGACGTGTGAAAGCCCCATGTTTGACAGTGCGCGTTAACAAAGAGACCAATGATTTTTATTAAAAGTTGTCATGTGTTTTTGTTACCTTGCACCGGCCAAAAAGTGCCGGAAATGACTTCATTTGCAGTCACTTGAAAAGTAGGGATTCTCAAATAAATGGTAAGAGGTTGGAACAAATCTAAAGGAATGCATGGCATATCTATATGTATGTGTACGCAGGTATCCATATATAAAGATAGATAGATAGATAGATAGATAGATAGATAGATAGATAGATAGATAGATAGATAGATAGATAGATAGATAGATAGATAGATAGATAGATAGATAGATAGATAGATAGATAGATAGATAGATAGATAGATAGATAGATAGATAGATAGATAGATAGATAGATAGATAGATAGATAGATAGATAGATAGATATTGGGAGAGAGAGAGCGTTACTATAAACTGAGACTTTATTTTCCATCAAGCTGTCTTTCCTTTCCTTCAGGAGCAGAATGTTCTGATCATCAGCGCTCCAGAATCTAGTGCTTGGTTGGCAAGCATCACACATTGTGATGTGTTAGCTAAGAGTTCCATGTCGTTCAGACTCATATATTCCTCTGTAGTTGTACCTTGGTGATTCAACAAAATGTGGCATCATAAGCAGCATTCTACTGCCATAGACTGGGCGGAAAAAACATTTAGAATTTCACTGAAAAAGAAAAAAAGCATACTTAGGCAGAGCTTTCTGGACAGTAAGGACATTAGAGTAAGTGATGAATAAGCACTGCTTTTGTTAATTTACATAGGCAGAACAGAGACTGCTGGGAAAAGCCTGAAATTAAAGGCCCAGAAAATGCCTGCTTCTGGATAGAACACTAAGAAGGGTTGAAAGTTTTTTCTCTGACCCTGGCCACTCTTACAAGCAATCCTATGATAGTCAGAAGGACCCACACTAAAAAGGAAGGGACAGCCATTTGGACCCTTTCCACCTTTTCTATATCTCGCCTGATCGAGCCTGATCGAGCGCTGATTGAGCGGATTAGCACATGTACTTCTCATTTTGGGAAGGTATTGCTTAGCTTGCTACCAGCAGCTCAGTTATGTTATGATGTTAGAGGCTTGCAAGGAATGCTTTAGTCCTGCATTAGGCCGTTTTTATTGCTACTTGCATTCAAGGGAAAGATAATTAGCCAGAATCTGTGGCCCAGTTATTCATCTTGGCATTCCGATTTGCACAAAGGGAATAAGCATTTGAGAGAAAATGCAACATGTGTTTCTTATGTTGCTATGAACAGCTTTTTATCCTTTCTCTTTAGGGTCTAGCCAATGCAGAAATAGATAAATAAGTGCTGACTTTCTGTAAGACGTGTCCAATGCTGGGACAAAATAAAAGGGGACACTTATAAACATTTGAGAAAGGGTAAGTTGACACTGAATTTCATGTATATTCACAGACCAAGCATGAAAAAGTCCCCAGCATGATCTTCATTGCGTGCTTAGAGCTGGTATTAGCTTTTCAGAGGTGCGGGCCTTTCGAAGGCTCGTTGGTCTAGGGGTATGATTCTCGCTTTGGGTGCGAGAGGTCCCGGGTTCAAATCCCGGACGAGCCCTTTCATTGGTGCTTTTTTAAAGTAGTATTGCAGAATGCATTTCAAAGCCAATATCAATTTTCTCTTTGCAGTAGTGGATGAATATTTGCTAGAGTCTCATGCTTTTAACCTTGCCCTGCCTGAGCAAATAGGAAACATTTCTCTTTAAGCATTTTGCAAAAATGCTGAACTTGCATGGCATATACAAGCGTTCAGCTAGGGCTGTCTGGGAAGGTTGCATGAAAGAAATCTAAAACCAGAGGCCCTTGGAATAGCCTGTTTTGAGAAGTTTCATCACAGAAGAATCAACTGTAGACATCTGTTTCTGTAGTGTAGTGGTTATCACGTTCGCCTCACACGCGAAAGGTCCCCGGTTCGAAACCGGGCAGAAACAGTTGTTATATTGTCTTGGCTGCAATGTTGAGAGGTGCCGTTTTGCCATGAAATTGTCCAGGCCCTGAAGATGGTTTCATGCAGACTCGTTCCAAGAAAGTGAATTCTCTTAAAAACACTAAAGTAATTGGCATGTGGATGTATCTGTTGATTCACAGACCTCGCTTTGAAAAGAGCCCTGCATTCTGTTCATTGCTCACCTAGAACACGCATTAACTTTGGGAATTGTTGGCACCAACAGGCATCTTAGTTTAGTGGAGTGTTTCTGGTGTTTAAGTGCAGAAGCCCTGGGCTCAATTCCTCGGTGACCCTTCTCAAGGTGATGATACAAATGCATCGTCACCTTTACGTTTAATGTCAGAATTGTTTATTTCTATTTGGTGGTGTATGAATGCTTGCAATAGTATGTTGATTTTTTCTAGCCTTGAATGAATAAAAGCAAATCACTCCTCTTTATGTATTTTTCTAATACATTGATATTTGCATCTCCTTTCCTAGCCTGCATTTTTCATTATCTTACAGGCTGTATATAATAAGTATCAATTCAGGGGCCCTTCTTCTACTCAATTCACAACTGTTCTATCCCGGCATTGATAAGCAATCTACATCTGCTTCTGTTGTGTATTGGTTATCATGTTTACCTGACGTGTGAAAGCCCCATGTTTGACAGTGCGCGTTAACAAAGAGACCAATGATTTTTATTAAAAGTTGTCATGTGTTTTTGTTACCTTGCACCGGCCAAAAAGTGCCGGAAATGACTTCATTTGCAGTCACTTGAAAAGTAGGGATTCTCAAATAAATGGTAAGAGGTTGGAACAAATCTAAAGGAATGCATGGCATATCTATATGTATGTGTACGCAGGTATCCATATATAAAGATAGATAGATAGATAGATAGATAGATAGATAGATAGATAGATAGATAGATAGATAGATAGATAGATAGATAGATAGATAGATAGATAGATAGATAGATAGATAGATAGATAGATAGATAGATAGATAGATAGATAGATAGATAGATAGATAGATAGATAGATAGATATTGGGAGAGAGAGAGCGTTACTATAAACTGAGACTTTATTTTCCATCAAGCTGTCTTTCCTTTCCTTCAGGAGCAGAATGTTCTGATCATCAGCGCTCCAGAATCTAGTGCTTGGTTGGCAAGCATCACACATTGTGATGTGTTAGCTAAGAGTTCCATGTCGTTCAGACTCATATATTCCTCTGTAGTTGTACCTTGGTGATTCAACAAAATGTGGCATCATAAGCAGCATTCTACTGCCATAGACTGGGCGGAAAAAACATTTAGAATTTCACTGAAAAAGAAAAAAAGCATACTTAGGCAGAGCTTTCTGTACAGTAAGGACATTAGAGTAAGTGATGAATAAGCACTGCTTTTGTTAATTTACATAGGCAGAACAGAGACTGCTGGGAAAAGCCTGAAATTAAAGGCCCAGAAAATGCCTGCTTCTGGATAGAACACTAAGAAGGGTTGAAAGTTTTTTCTCTGACCCTGGCCACTCTTACAAGCAATCCTATGATAGTCAGAAGGACCCACACTAAAAAGGAAGGGACAGCCATTTGGACCCTTTCCACCTTTTCTATATCTCGCCTGATCGAGCCTGATCGAGCGCTGATTGAGCGGATTAGCACATGTACTTCTCATTTTGGGAAGGTATTGCTTAGCTTGCTACCAGCAGCTCAGTTATGTTATGATGTTAGAGGCTTGCAAGGAATGCTTTAGTCCTGCATTAGGCCGTTTTTATTGCTACTTGCATTCAAGGGAAAGATAATTAGCCAGAATCTGTGGCCCAGTTATTCATCTTGGCATTCCGATTTGCACAAAGGGAATAAGCATTTGAGAGAAAATGCAACATGTGTTTCTTATGTTGCTATGAACAGCTTTTTATCCTTTCTCTTTAGGGTCTAGCCAATGCAGAAATAGATAAATAAGTGCTGACTTTCTGTAAGACGTGTCCAATGCTGGGACAAAATAAAAGGGGACACTTATAAATGATAGTGATATCATTTGAGAAAGGGTAAGTTGACACTGAATTTCATGTATATTCACAGACCAAGCATGAAAAAGTCCCCAGCATGATCTTCATTGCGTGCTTAGAGCTGGTATCAGCTTTTCAGAGGTGCGGGCCTTTCGAAGGCTCGTTGGTCTAGGGGTATGATTCTCGCTTTGGGTGCGAGAGGTCCCGGGTTCAAATCCCGGACGAGCCCTTTCATAGGTGCTTTTTTAAAGTAGTATTGCAGTATGCATTTCAAAGCCAATATCAATTTTCTCTTTGCAGTAGTGGATGAATATTTGCTAGAGTCTCATGCTTTTAACCTTGCCCTGCCTGAGCAAATAGGAAACATTTCTCTTTAAGCATTTTGCAAAAATGCTGAACTTGCATGGCATATACAAGCGTTCAGCTAGGGCTGTCTGGGAAGGTTGCATGAAAGAAATCTAAAACCAGAGGCCCTTGGAATAGCCTGTTTTGAGAAGTTTCATCACAGAAGAATCAACTGTAGACATCTGTTTCTGTAGTGTAGTGGTTATCACGTTCGCCTCACACGCGAAAGGTCCCCGGTTCGAAACCGGGCAGAAACAGTTGTTATATTGTCTTGGCTGCAATGTTGAGAGGTGCCGTTTTGCCATGAAATTGTCCAGGCCCTGAAGATGGTTTCATGCAGACTCGTTCCAAGAAAGTGAATTCTCTTAAAAACACTAAAGTAATTGGCATGTGGATGTATCTGTTGATTCACAGACCTCGCTTTGAAAAGAGCCCTGCATTCTGTTCATTGCTCACCTAGAACACGCATTAACTTTGGGAATTGTTGGCACCAACAGGCATCTTAGTTTAGTGGAGTGTTTCTGGTGTTTAAGTGCAGAAGCCCTGGGCTCAATTCCTCGGTGACCCTTCTCAAGGTGATGATACAAATGCATCGTCACCTTTAAGTTTAATGTCAGAATTGTTTATTTCTATTTGGTGGTGTATGAATGCTTGCAATAGTATGTTGATTTTTTCTAGCCTTGAATGAATAAAAGCAAATCACTCCTCTTTATGTATTTTTCTAATACATTGATATTTGCATCTCCTTTCCTAGCCTGCATTTTTCATTATCTTACAGGCTGTATATAATAAGTATCAATTCAGGGGCCCTTCTTCTACTCAATTCACAACTGTTCTATCCCGGCATTGATAAGCAATCTACATCTGCTTCTGTTGTGTATTGGTTATCATGTTTACCTGACGTGTGAAAGCCCCATGTTTGACAGTGCGCGTTAACAAAGAGACCAATGATTTTTATTAAAAGTTGTCATGTGTTTTTGTTACCTTGCACCGGCCAAAAAGTGCCGGAAATGACTTCATTTGCAGTCACTTGAAAAGTAGGGATTCTCAAATAAATGGTAATAGGTTGGAACAAATCTAAAGGAATTCATGGCATATCTATATGTATGTGTACGCAGGTATCCATGTATAAAGATAGATAGATAGATAGATAGATAGATAGATAGATAGATAGATAGATAGATAGATAGATAGATAGATAGATAGATAGGGATAGATAGATAGATAGATAGATAGATAGATAGATAGATAGATATTGGGAGAGAGAGAGCGTTACTATAAACTGAGACTTTATTTTCCATCAAGCTGTCTTTCCTTTCCTTCAGGAGCAGAATGTTCTGATCATCAGCGCTCCAGAATCTAGTGCTTGGTTGGCAAGCATCACACATTGTGATGTGTTAGCTAAGAGTTCCATGTCGTTCAGACTCATATATTCCTCTGTAGTTGTACCTTGGTGATTCAACAAAATGTGGCATCATAAGCAGCATTCTACTGCCATAGACTGGGCGGAAAAAACATTTAGAATTTCACTGAAAAAGAAAAAAAGCATACTTAGGCAGAGCTTTCTGGACAGTAAGGACATTAGAGTAAGTGATGAATAAGCACTGCTTTTGTTAATTTACATAGGCAGAACAGAGACTGCTGGGAAAAGCCTGAAATTAAAGGCCCAGAAAATGCCTGCTTCTGGATAGAACACTAAGAAGGGTTGAAAGTTTTTTCTCTGACCCTGGCCACTCTTACAAGCAATCCTATGATAGTCAGAAGGACCCACACTAAAAAGGAAGGGACAGCCATTTGGACCCTTTCCACCTTTTCTATATCTCGCCTGATCGAGCCTGATCGAGCGCTGATTGAGCGGATTAGCACATGTACTTCTCATTTTGGGAAGGTATTGCTTAGCTTGCTACCAGCAGCTCAGTTATGTTATGATGTTAGAGGCTTGCAAGGAATGCTTTAGTCCTGCATTAGGCCGTTTTTATTGCTACTTGCATTCAAGGGAAAGATAATTAGCCAGAATCTGTGGCCCAGTTATTCATCTTGGCATTCCGATTTGCACAAAGGGAATAAGCATTTGAGAGAAAATGCAACATGTGTTTCTTATGTTGCTATGAACAGCTTTTTATCCTTTCTCTTTAGGGTCTAGCCAATGCAGAAATAGATAAATAAGTGCTGACTTTCTGTAAGACGTGTCCAATGCTGGGACAAAATAAAAGGGGACACTTATAAATGATAGTGATATCATTTGAGAAAGGGTAAGTTGACACTGAATTTCATGTATATTCACAGACCAAGCATGAAAAAGTCCCCAGCATGATCTTCATTGCGTGCTTAGAGCTGGTATTAGCTTTTCAGAGGTGCGGGCCTTTCGAAACCTCGTTGGTCTAGGGGTATGATTCTCGCTTTGGGTGCGAGAGGTCCCGGGTTCAAATCCCGGACGAGCCCTTTCATTGGTGCTTTTTTAAAGTAGTATTGCAGAATGCATTTCAAAGCCAATATCAATTTTCTCTTTGCAGTAGTGGATGAATATTTGCTAGAGTCTCATGCTTTTAACCTTGCCCTGCCTGAGCAAATAGGAAACATTTCTCTTTAAGCATTTTGCAAAAATGCTGAACTTGCATGGCATATACAAGCGTTCAGCTAGGGCTGTCTGGGAAGGTTGCATGAAAGAAATCTAAAACCAGAGGCCCTTGGAATAGCCTGTTTTGAGAAGTTTCATCACAGAAGAATCAACTGTAGACATCTGTTTCTGTAGTGTAGTGGTTATCACGTTCGCCTCACACGCGAAAGGTCCCCGGTTCGAAACCGGGCAGAAACAGTTGTTATATTGTCTTGGCTGCAATGTTGAGAGGTGCCGTTTTGCCATGAAATTGTCCAGGCCCTGAAGATGGTTTCATGCAGACTCGTTCCAAGAAAGTGAATTCTCTTAAAAACACTAAAGTAATTGGCATGTGGATGTATCTGTTGATTCACAGACCTCGCTTTGAAAAGAGCCCTGCATTCTGTTCATTGCTCACCTAGAACACGCATTAACTTTGGGAATTGTTGGCACCAACAGGCATCTTAGTTTAGTGGAGTGTTTCTGGTGTTTAAGTGCAGAAGCCCTGGGCTCAATTCCTCGGTGACCCTTCTCAAGGTGATGATACAAATGCATCGTCACCTTTACGTTTAATGTCAGAATTGTTTATTTCTATTTGGTGGTGTATGAATGCTTGCAATAGTATGTTGATTTTTTCTAGCCTTGAATGAATAAAAGCAAATCACTCCTCTTTATGTATTTTTCTAATACATTGATATTTGCATCTCCTTTCCTAGCCTGCATTTTTCATTATCTTACAGGCTGTATATAATAAGTATCAATTCAGGGGCCCTTCTTCTACTCAATTCACAACTGTTCTATCCCGGCATTGATAAGCAATCTACATCTGCTTCTGTTGTGTATTGGTTATCATGTTTACCTGACGTGTGAAAGCCCCATGTTTGACAGTGCGCGTTAACAAAGAGACCAATGATTTTTATTAAAAGTTGTCATGTGTTTTTGTTACCTTGCACCGGCCAAAAAGTGCCGGAAATGACTTCATTTGCAGTCACTTGAAAAGTAGGGATTCTCAAATAAATGGTAAGAGGTTGGAACAAATCTAAAGGAATGCATGGCATATCTATATGTATGTGTACGCAGGTATCCATATATAAAGATAGATAGATAGATAGATAGATAGATAGATAGATAGATAGATAGATAGATAGATAGATAGATAGATAGATAGATAGATAGATAGATAGATAGATAGATAGATAGATAGATAGATAGATAGATAGATAGATAGATATTGGGAGAGAGAGAGCGTTACTATAAACTGAGACTTTATTTTCCATCAAGCTGTCTTTCCTTTCCTTCAGGAGCAGAATGTTCTGATCATCAGCGCTCCAGAATCTAGTGCTTGGTTGGCAAGCATCACACATTGTGATGTGTTAGCTAAGAGTTCCATGTCGTTCAGACTCATATATTCCTCTGTAGTTGTACCTTGGTGATTCAACAAAATGTGGCATCATAAGCAGCATTCTACTGCCATAGACTGGGCGGAAAAAACATTTAGAATTTCACTGAAAAAGAAAAAAAGCATACTTAGGCAGAGCTTTCTGGACAGTAAGGACATTAGAGTAAGTGATGAATAAGCACTGCTTTTGTTAATTTACATAGGCAGAACAGAGACTGCTGGGAAAAGCCTGAAATTAAAGGCCCAGAAAATGCCTGCTTCTGGATAGAACACTAAGAAGGGTTGAAAGTTTTTTCTCTGACCCTGGCCACTCTTACAAGCAATCCTATGATAGTCAGAAGGACCCACACTAAAAAGGAAGGGACAGCCATTTGGACCCTTTCCACCTTTTCTATATCTCGCCTGATCGAGCCTGATCGAGCGCTGATTGAGCGGATTAGCACATGTACTTCTCATTTTGGGAAGGTATTGCTTAGCTTGCTACCAGCAGCTCAGTTATGTTATGATGTTAGAGGCTTGCAAGGAATGCTTTAGTCCTGCATTAGGCCGTTTTTATTGCTACTTGCATTCAAGGGAAAGATAATTAGCCAGAATCTGTGGCCCAGTTATTCATCTTGGCATTCCGATTTGCACAAAGGGAATAAGCATTTGAGAGAAAATGCAACATGTGTTTCTTATGTTGCTATGAACAGCTTTTTATCCTTTCTCTTTAGGGTCTAGCCAATGCAGAAATAGATAAATAAGTGCTGACTTTCTGTAAGACGTGTCCAATGCTGGGACAAAATAAAAGGGGACACTTATAAATGATAGTGATATCATTTGAGAAAGGGTAAGTTGACACTGAATTTCATGTATATTCACAGACCAAGCATGAAAAAGTCCCCAGCATGATCTTCATTGCGTGCTTAGAGCTGGTATCAGCTTTTCAGAGGTGCGGGCCTTTCGAAGGCTCGTTGGTCTAGGGGTATGATTCTCGCTTTGGGTGCGAGAGGTCCCGGGTTCAAATCCCGGACGAGCCCTTTCATAGGTGCTTTTTTAAAGTAGTATTGCAGTATGCATTTCAAAGCCAATATCAATTTTCTCTTTGCAGTAGTGGATGAATATTTGCTAGAGTCTCATGCTTTTAACCTTGCCCTGCCTGAGCAAATAGGAAACATTTCTCTTTAAGCATTTTGCAAAAATGCTGAACTTGCATGGCATATACAAGCGTTCAGCTAGGGCTGTCTGGGAAGGTTGCATGAAAGAAATCTAAAACCAGAGGCCCTTGGAATAGCCTGTTTTGAGAAGTTTCATCACAGAAGAATCAACTGTAGACATCTGTTTCTGTAGTGTAGTGGTTATCACGTTCGCCTCACACGCGAAAGGTCCCCGGTTCGAAACCGGGCAGAAACAGTTGTTATATTGTCTTGGCTGCAATGTTGAGAGGTGCCGTTTTGCCATGAAATTGTCCAGGCCCTGAAGATGGTTTCATGCAGACTCGTTCCAAGAAAGTGAATTCTCTTAAAAACACTAAAGTAATTGGCATGTGGATGTATCTGTTGATTCACAGACCTCGCTTTGAAAAGAGCCCTGCATTCTGTTCATTGCTCACCTAGAACACGCATTAACTTTGGGAATTGTTGGCACCAACAGGCATCTTAGTTTAGTGGAGTGTTTCTGGTGTTTAAGTGCAGAAGCCCTGGGCTCAATTCCTCGGTGACCCTTCTCAAGGTGATGATACAAATGCATCGTCACCTTTAAGTTTAATGTCAGAATTGTTTATTTCTATTTGGTGGTGTATGAATGCTTGCAATAGTATGTTGATTTTTTCTAGCCTTGAATGAATAAAAGCAAATCACTCCTCTTTATGTATTTTTCTAATACATTGATATTTGCATCTCCTTTCCTAGCCTGCATTTTTCATTATCTTACAGGCTGTATATAATAAGTATCAATTCAGGGGCCCTTCTTCTACTCAATTCACAACTGTTCTATCCCGGCATTGATAAGCAATCTACATCTGCTTCTGTTGTGTATTGGTTATCATGTTTACCTGACGTGTGAAAGCCCCATGTTTGACAGTGCGCGTTAACAAAGAGACCAATGATTTTTATTAAAAGTTGTCATGTGTTTTTGTTACCTTGCACCGGCCAAAAAGTGCCGGAAATGACTTCATTTGCAGTCACTTGAAAAGTAGGGATTCTCAAATAAATGGTAAGAGGTTGGAACAAATCTAAAGGAATGCATGGCATATCTATATGTATGTGTACGCAGGTATCCATATATAAAGATAGATAGATAGATAGATAGATAGATAGATAGATAGATAGATAGATAGATAGATAGATAGATAGATAGATAGATAGATAGATAGATAGATAGATAGATAGATAGATAGATAGATAGATAGATAGATAGATAGATAGATAGATAGATAGATAGATAGATAGATAGATAGATAGATATTGGGAGAGAGAGAGCGTTACTATAAACTGAGACTTTATTTTCCATCAAGCTGTCTTTCCTTTCCTTCAGGAGCAGAATGTTCTGATCATCAGCGCTCCAGAATCTAGTGCTTGGTTGGCAAGCATCACACATTGTGATGTGTTAGCTAAGAGTTCCATGTCGTTCAGACTCATATATTCCTCTGTAGTTGTACCTTGGTGATTCAACAAAATGTGGCATCATAAGCAGCATTCTACTGCCATAGACTGGGCGGAAAAAACATTTAGAATTTCACTGAAAAAGAAAAAAAGCATACTTAGGCAGAGCTTTCTGGACAGTAAGGACATTAGAGTAAGTGATGAATAAGCACTGCTTTTGTTAATTTACATAGGCAGAACAGAGACTGCTGGGAAAAGCCTGAAATTAAAGGCCCAGAAAATGCCTGCTTCTGGATAGAACACTAAGAAGGGTTGAAAGTTTTTTCTCTGACCCTGGCCACTCTTACAAGCAATCCTATGATAGTCAGAAGGACCCACACTAAAAAGGAAGGGACAGCCATTTGGACCCTTTCCACCTTTTCTATATCTCGCCTGATCGAGCCTGATCGAGCGCTGATTGAGCGGATTAGCACATGTACTTCTCATTTTGGGAAGGTATTGCTTAGCTTGCTACCAGCAGCTCAGTTATGTTATGATGTTAGAGGCTTGCAAGGAATGCTTTAGTCCTGCATTAGGCCGTTTTTATTGCTACTTGCATTCAATTGAAAGATAATTAGCCAGAATCTGTGGCCCAGTTATTCATCTTGGCATTCCGATTTGCACAAAGGGAATAAGCATTTGAGAGAAAATGCAACATGTGTTTCTTATGTTGCTATGAACAGCTTTTTATCCTTTCTCTTTAGGGTCTAGCCAATGCAGAAATAGATAAATAAGTGCTGACTTTCTGTAAGACGTGTCCAATGCTGGGACAAAATAAAAGGGGACACTTATAAATGATAGTGATATCATTTGAGAAAGGGTAAGTTGACACTGAATTTCATGTATATTCACAGACCAAGCATGAAAAAGTCCCCAGCATGATCTTCATTGCGTGCTTAGAGCTGGTATTAGCTTTTCAGAGGTGCGGGCCTTTCGAAGGCTCGTTGGTCTAGGGGTATGATTCTCGCTTTGGGTGCGAGAGGTCCCGGGTTCAAATCCCGGACGAGCCCTTTCATTGGTGCTTTTTTAAAGTAGTATTGCAGTATGCATTTCAAAGCCAATATCAATTTTCTCTTTGCAGTAGTGGATGAATATTTGCTAGAGTCTCATGCTATTAACCTTGCCCTGCCTGAGCAAATAGGAAACATTTCTCTTTAAGCATTTTGCAAAAATGCTGAACTTGCATGGCATATACAAGCGTTCAGCTAGGGCTGTCTGGGAAGGTTGCATGAAAGAAATCTAAAACCAGAGGCCCTTGGAATAGCCTGTTTTGAGAAGTTTCATCACAGAAGAATCAACTGTAGACATCTGTTTCTGTAGTGTAGTGGTTATCACGTTTGCCTCACACGCGAAAGGTCCCCGGTTCGAAACCGGGCAGAAACAGTTGTTATATTGTCTTGGCTGCAATGTTGAGAGGTGCCGTTTTGCCATGAAATTGTCCAGGCCCTGAAGATGGTTTCATGCAGACTCGTTCCAAGAAAGTGAATTCTCTTAAAAACACTAAAGTAATTGGCATGTGGATGTATCTGTTGATTCACAGACCTCGCTTTGAAAAGAGCCCTGCATTCTGTTCATTGCTCACCTAGAACACGCATTAACTTTGGGAATTGTTGGCACCAACAGGCATCTTAGTTTAGTGGAGTGTTTCTGGTGTTTAAGTGCAGAAGCCCTGGGCTCAATTCCTCGGTGACCCTTCTCAAGGTGATGATACAAATGCATCGTCACCTTTACGTTTAATGTCAGAATTGTTTATTTCTATTTGGTGGTGTATGAATGCTTGCAATAGTATGTTGATTTTTTCTAGCCTTGAATGAATAAAAGCAAATCACTCCTCTTTATGTATTTTTCTAATACATTGATATTTGCATCTCCTTTCCTAGCCTGCATTTTTCATTATCTTACAGGCTGTATATAATAAGTATCAATTCAGGGGCCCTTCTTCTACTCAATTCACAACTGTTCTATCCCGGCATTGATAAGCAATCTACATCTGCTTCTGTTGTGTATTGGTTATCATGTTTACCTGACGTGTGAAAGCCCCATGTTTGACAGTGCGCGTTAACAAAGAGACCAATGATTTTTATTAAAAGTTGTCATGTGTTTTTGTTACCTTGCACCGGCCAAAAAGTGCCGGAAATGACTTCATTTGCAGTCACTTGAAAAGTAGGGATTCTCAAATAAATGGTAAGAGGTTGGAACAAATCTAAAGGAATGCATGGCATATCTATATGTATGTGTACGCAGGTATCCATATATAGATAGATAGATAGATAGATAGATAGATAGATAGATAGATAGATAGATAGATAGATAGATAGATAGATAGATAGATAGATAGATAGATAGATAGATAGATAGATAGATAGATAGATAGATAGATAGATAGATAGATAGATAGATAGATAGATATTGGGAGAGAGAGAGCGTTACTATAAACTGAGACTTTATTTTCCATCAAGCTGTCTTTCCTTTCCTTCAGGAGCAGAATGTTCTGATCATCAGCGCTCCAGAATCTAGTGCTTGGTTGGCAAGCATCACACATTGTGATGTGTTAGCTAAGAGTTCCATGTCGTTCAGACTCATATATTCCTCTGTAGTTGTACCTTGGTGATTCAACAAAATGTGGCATCATAAGCAGCATTCTACTGCCATAGACTGGGCGGAAAAAACATTTAGAATTTCACTGAAAAAGAAAAAAAGCATACTTAGGCAGAGCTTTCTGGACAGTAAGGACATTAGAGTAAGTGATGAATAAGCACTGCTTTTGTTAATTTACATAGGCAGAACAGAGACTGCTGGGAAAAGCCTGAAATTAAAGGCCCAGAAAATGCCTGCTTCTGGATAGAACACTAAGAAGGGTTGAAAGTTTTTTCTCTGACCCTGGCCACTCTTACAAGCAATCCTATGATAGTCAGAAGGACCCACACTAAAAAGGAAGGGACAGCCATTTGGACCCTTTCCACCTTTTCTATATCTCGCCTGATCGAGCCTGATCGAGCGCTGATTGAGCGGATTAGCACATGTACTTCTCATTTTGGGAAGGTATTGCTTAGCTTGCTACCAGCAGCTCAGTTATGTTATGATGTTAGAGGCTTGCAAGGAATGCTTTAGTCCTGCATTAGGCCGTTTTTATTGCTACTTGCATTCAAGGGAAAGATAATTAGCCAGAATCTGTGGCCCAGTTATTCATCTTGGCATTCCGATTTGCACAAAGGGAATAAGCATTTGAGAGAAAATGCAACATGTGTTTCTTATGTTGCTATGAACAGCTTTTTATCCTTTCTCTTTAGGGTCTAGCCAATGCAGAAATAGATAAATAAGTGCTGACTTTCTGTAAGACGTGTCCAATGCTGGGACAAAATAAAAGGGGACACTTATAAATGATAGTGATATCATTTGAGAAAGGGTAAGTTGACACTGAATTTCATGTATATTCACAGACCAAGCATGAAAAAGTCCCCAGCATGATCTTCATTGCGTGCTTAGAGCTGGTATTAGCTTTTCAGAGGTGCGGGCCTTTCGAAACCTCGTTGGTCTAGGGGTATGATTCTCGCTTTGGGTGCGAGAGGTCCCGGGTTCAAATCCCGGACGAGCCCTTTCATTGGTGCTTTTTTAAAGTAGTATTGCAGAATGCATTTCAAAGCCAATATCAATTTTCTCTTTGCAGTAGTGGATGAATATTTGCTAGAGTCTCATGCTTTTAACCTTGCCCTGCCTGAGCAAATAGGAAACATTTCTCTTTAAGCATTTTGCAAAAATGCTGAACTTGCATGGCATATACAAGCGTTCAGCTAGGGCTGTCTGGGAAGGTTGCATGAAAGAAATCTAAAACCAGAGGCCCTTGGAATAGCCTGTTTTGAGAAGTTTCATCACAGAAGAATCAACTGTAGACATCTGTTTCTGTAGTGTAGTGGTTATCACGTTCGCCTCACACGCGAAAGGTCCCCGGTTCGAAACCGGGCAGAAACAGTTGTTATATTGTCTTGGCTGCAATGTTGAGAGGTGCCGTTTTGCCATGAAATTGTCCAGGCCCTGAAGATGGTTTCATGCAGACTCGTTCCAAGAAAGTGAATTCTCTTAAAAACACTAAAGTAATTGGCATGTGGATGTATCTGTTGATTCACAGACCTCGCTTTGAAAAGAGCCCTGCATTCTGTTCATTGCTCACCTAGAACACGCATTAACTTTGGGAATTGTTGGCACCAACAGGCATCTTAGTTTAGTGGAGTGTTTCTGGTGTTTAAGTGCAGAAGCCCTGGGCTCAATTCCTCGGTGACCCTTCTCAAGGTGATGATACAAATGCATCGTCACCTTTACGTTTAATGTCAGAATTGTTTATTTCTATTTGGTGGTGTATGAATGCTTGCAATAGTATGTTGATTTTTTCTAGCCTTGAATGAATAAAAGCAAATCACTCCTCTTTATGTATTTTTCTAATACATTGATATTTGCATCTCCTTTCCTAGCCTGCATTTTTCATTATCTTACAGGCTGTATATAATAAGTATCAATTCAGGGGCCCTTCTTCTACTCAATTCACAACTGTTCTATCCCGGCATTGATAAGCAATCTACATCTGCTTCTGTTGTGTATTGGTTATCATGTTTACCTGACGTGTGAAAGCCCCATGTTTGACAGTGCGCGTTAACAAAGAGACCAATGATTTTTATTAAAAGTTGTCATGTGTTTTTGTTACCTTGCACCGGCCAAAAAGTGCCGGAAATGACTTCATTTGCAGTCACTTGAAAAGTAGGGATTCTCAAATAAATGGTAAGAGGTTGGAACAAATCTAAAGGAATGCATGGCATATCTATATGTATGTGTACGCAGGTATCCATATATAAAGATAGATAGATAGATAGATAGATAGATAGATAGATAGATAGATAGATAGATAGATAGATAGATAGATAGATAGATAGATAGATAGATAGATAGATAGATAGATAGATAGATAGATAGATAGATAGATAGATAGATAGATAGATAGATAGATAGATATTGGGAGAGAGAGAGCGTTACTATAAACTGAGACTTTATTTTCCATCAAGCTGTCTTTCCTTTCCTTCAGGAGCAGAATGTTCTGATCATCAGCGCTCCAGAATCTAGTGCTTGGTTGGCAAGCATCACACATTGTGATGTGTTAGCTAAGAGTTCCATGTCGTTCAGACTCATATATTCCTCTGTAGTTGTACCTTGGTGATTCAACAAAATGTGGCATCATAAGCAGCATTCTACTGCCATAGACTGGGCGGAAAAAACATTTAGAATTTCACTGAAAAAGAAAAAAAGCATACTTAGGCAGAGCTTTCTGGACAGTAAGGACATTAGAGTAAGTGATGAATAAGCACTGCTTTTGTTAATTTACATAGGCAGAACAGAGACTGCTGGGAAAAGCCTGAAATTAAAGGCCCAGAAAATGCCTGCTTCTGGATAGAACACTAAGAAGGGTTGAAAGTTTTTTCTCTGACCCTGGCCACTCTTACAAGCAATCCTATGATAGTCAGAAGGACCCACACTAAAAAGGAAGGGACAGCCATTTGGACCCTTTCCACCTTTTCTATATCTCGCCTGATCGAGCCTGATCGAGCGCTGATTGAGCGGATTAGCACATGTACTTCTCATTTTGGGAAGGTATTGCTTAGCTTGCTACCAGCAGCTCAGTTATGTTATGATGTTAGAGGCTTGCAAGGAATGCTTTAGTCCTGCATTAGGCCGTTTTTATTGCTACTTGCATTCAAGGGAAAGATAATTAGCCAGAATCTGTGGCCCAGTTATTCATCTTGGCATTCCGATTTGCACAAAGGGAATAAGCATTTGAGAGAAAATGCAACATGTGTTTCTTATGTTGCTATGAACAGCTTTTTATCCTTTCTCTTTAGGGTCTAGCCAATGCAGAAATAGATAAATAAGTGCTGACTTTCTGTAAGACGTGTCCAATGCTGGGACAAAATAAAAGGGGACACTTATAAATGATAGTGATATCATTTGAGAAAGGGTAAGTTGACACTGAATTTCATGTATATTCACAGACCAAGCATGAAAAAGTCCCCAGCATGATCTTCATTGCGTGCTTAGAGCTGGTATCAGCTTTTCAGAGGTGCGGGCCTTTCGAAGGCTCGTTGGTCTAGGGGTATGATTCTCGCTTTGGGTGCGAGAGGTCCCGGGTTCAAATCCCGGACGAGCCCTTTCATAGGTGCTTTTTTAAAGTAGTATTGCAGTATGCATTTCAAAGCCAATATCAATTTTCTCTTTGCAGTAGTGGATGAATATTTGCTAGAGTCTCATGCTTTTAACCTTGCCCTGCCTGAGCAAATAGGAAACATTTCTCTTTAAGCATTTTGCAAAAATGCTGAACTTGCATGGCATATACAAGCGTTCAGCTAGGGCTGTCTGGGAAGGTTGCATGAAAGAAATCTAAAACCAGAGGCCCTTGGAATAGCCTGTTTTGAGAAGTTTCATCACAGAAGAATCAACTGTAGACATCTGTTTCTGTAGTGTAGTGGTTATCACGTTCGCCTCACACGCGAAAGGTCCCCGGTTCGAAACCGGGCAGAAACAGTTGTTATATTGTCTTGGCTGCAATGTTGAGAGGTGCCGTTTTGCCATGAAATTGTCCAGGCCCTGAAGATGGTTTCATGCAGACTCGTTCCAAGAAAGTGAATTCTCTTAAAAACACTAAAGTAATTGGCATGTGGATGTATCTGTTGATTCACAGACCTCGCTTTGAAAAGAGCCCTGCATTCTGTTCATTGCTCACCTAGAACACGCATTAACTTTGGGAATTGTTGGCACCAACAGGCATCTTAGTTTAGTGGAGTGTTTCTGGTGTTTAAGTGCAGAAGCCCTGGGCTCAATTCCTCGGTGACCCTTCTCAAGGTGATGATACAAATGCATCGTCACCTTTAAGTTTAATGTCAGAATTGTTTATTTCTATTTGGTGGTGTATGAATGCTTGCAATAGTATGTTGATTTTTTCTAGCCTTGAATGAATAAAAGCAAATCACTCCTCTTTATGTATTTTTCTAATACATTGATATTTGCATCTCCTTTCCTAGCCTGCATTTTTCATTATCTTACAGGCTGTATATAATAAGTATCAATTCAGGGGCCCTTCTTCTACTCAATTCACAACTGTTCTATCCCGGCATTGATAAGCAATCTACATCTGCTTCTGTTGTGTATTGGTTATCATGTTTACCTGACGTGTGAAAGCCCCATGTTTGACAGTGCGCGTTAACAAAGAGACCAATGATTTTTATTAAAAGTTGTCATGTGTTTTTGTTACCTTGCACCGGCCAAAAAGTGCCGGAAATGACTTCATTTGCAGTCACTTGAAAAGTAGGGATTCTCAAATAAATGGTAAGAGGTTGGAACAAATCTAAAGGAATGCATGGCATATCTATATGTATGTGTACGCAGGTATCCATATATAAAGATAGATAGATAGATAGATAGATAGATAGATAGATAGATAGATAGATAGATAGATAGATAGATAGATAGATAGATAGATAGATAGATAGATAGATAGATAGATAGATAGATAGATAGATAGATAGATAGATAGATAGATAGATAGATAGATAGATAGATATTGGGAGAGAGAGAGCGTTACTATAAACTGAGACTTTATTTTCCATCAAGCTGTCTTTCCTTTCCTTCAGGAGCAGAATGTTCTGATCATCAGCGCTCCAGAATCTAGTGCTTGGTTGGCAAGCATCACACATTGTGATGTGTTAGCTAAGAGTTCCATGTCGTTCAGACTCATATATTCCTCTGTAGTTGTACCTTGGGGATTCAACAAAATGTGGCATCATAAGCAGCATTCTACTGCCATAGACTGGGCGGAAAAAACATTTAGAATTTCACTGAAAAAGAAAAAAAGCATACTTAGGCAGAGCTTTCTGGACAGTAAGGACATTAGAGTAAGTGATGAATAAGCACTGCTTTTGTTAATTTACATAGGCAGAACAGAGACTGCTGGGAAAAGCCTGAAATTAAAGGCCCAGAAAATGCCTGCTTCTGGATAGAACACTAAGAAGGGTTGAAAGTTTTTTCTCTGACCCTGGCCACTCTTACAAGCAATCCTATGATAGTCAGAAGGACCCACACTAAAAAGGAAGGGACAGCCATTTGGACCCTTTCCACCTTTTCTATATCTCGCCTGATCGAGCCTGATCGAGCGCTGATTGAGCGGATTAGCACATGTACTTCTCATTTTGGGAAGGTATTGCTTAGCTTGCTACCAGCAGCTCAGTTATGTTATGATGTTAGAGGCTTGCAAGGAATGCTTTAGTCCTGCATTAGGCCGTTTTTATTGCTACTTGCATTCAATTGAAAGATAATTAGCCAGAATCTGTGGCCCAGTTATTCATCTTGGCATTCCGATTTGCACAAAGGGAATAAGCATTTGAGAGAAAATGCAACATGTGTTTCTTATGTTGCTATGAACAGCTTTTTATCCTTTCTCTTTAGGGTCTAGCCAATGCAGAAATAGATAAATAAGTGCTGACTTTCTGTAAGACGTGTCCAATGCTGGGACAAAATAAAAGGGGACACTTATAAATGATAGTGATATCATTTGAGAAAGGGTAAGTTGACACTGAATTTCATGTATATTCACAGACCAAGCATGAAAAAGTCCCCAGCATGATCTTCATTGCGTGCTTAGAGCTGGTATTAGCTTTTCAGAGGTGCGGGCCTTTCGAAGGCTCGTTGGTCTAGGGGTATGATTCTCGCTTTGGGTGCGAGAGGTCCCGGGTTCAAATCCCGGACGAGCCCTTTCATTGGTGCTTTTTTAAAGTAGTATTGCAGTATGCATTTCAAAGCCAATATCAATTTTCTCTTTGCAGTAGTGGATGAATATTTGCTAGAGTCTCATGCTATTAACCTTGCCCTGCCTGAGCAAATAGGAAACATTTCTCTTTAAGCATTTTGCAAAAATGCTGAACTTGCATGGCATATACAAGCGTTCAGCTAGGGCTGTCTGGGAAGGTTGCATGAAAGAAATCTAAAACCAGAGGCCCTTGGAATAGCCTGTTTTGAGAAGTTTCATCACAGAAGAAGAATCAACTGTAGACATCTGTTTCTGTAGTGTAGTGGTTATCACGTTCGCCTCACACGCGAAAGGTCCCCGGTTCGAAACCGGGCAGAAACAGTTGTTATATTGTCTTGGCTGCAATGTTGAGAGGTGCCGTTTTGCCATGAAATTGTCCAGGCCCTGAAGATGGTTTCATGCAGACTCGTTCCAAGAAAGTGAATTCTCTTAAAAACACTAAAGTAATTGGCATGTGGATGTATCTGTTGATTCACAGACCTCGCTTTGAAAAGAGCCCTGCATTCTGTTCATTGCTCACCTAGAACACGCATTAACTTTGGGAATTGTTGGCACCAACAGGCATCTTAGTTTAGTGGAGTGTTTCTGGTGTTTAAGTGCAGAAGCCCTGGGCTCAATTCCTCGGTGACCCTTCTCAAGGTGATGATACAAATGCATCGTCACCTTTACGTTTAATGTCAGAATTGTTTATTTCTATTTGGTGGTGTATGAATGCTTGCAATAGTATGTTGATTTTTTCTAGCCTTGAATGAATAAAAGCAAATCACTCCTCTTTATGTATTTTTCTAATACATTGATATTTGCATCTCCTTTCCTAGCCTGCATTTTTCATTATCTTACAGGCTGTATATAATAAGTATCAATTCAGGGGCCCTTCTTCTACTCAATTCACAACTGTTCTATCCCGGCATTGATAAGCAATCTACATCTGCTTCTGTTGTGTATTGGTTATCATGTTTACCTGACGTGTGAAAGCCCCATGTTTGACAGTGCGCGTTAACAAAGAGACCAATGATTTTTATTAAAAGTTGTCATGTGTTTTTGTTACCTTGCACCGGCCAAAAAGTGCCGGAAATGACTTCATTTGCAGTCACTTGAAAAGTAGGGATTCTCAAATAAATGGTAAGAGGTTGGAACAAATCTAAAGGAATGCATGGCATATCTATATGTATGTGTACGCAGGTATCCATATATAGATAGATAGATAGATAGATAGATAGATAGATAGATAGATAGATAGATAGATAGATAGATAGATAGATAGATAGATAGATAGATAGATAGATAGATAGATAGATAGATAGATAGATAGATAGATAGATAGATAGATAGATAGATAGATAGATAGATAGATAGATAGATAGATATTGGGAGAGAGAGAGCGTTACTATAAACTGAGACTTTATTTTCCATCAAGCTGTCTTTCCTTTCCTTCAGGAGCAGAATGTTCTGATCATCAGCGCTCCAGAATCTAGTGCTTGGTTGGCAAGCATCACACATTGTGATGTGTTAGCTAAGAGTTCCATGTCGTTCAGACTCATATATTCCTCTGTAGTTGTACCTTGGTGATTCAACAAAATGTGGCATCATAAGCAGCATTCTACTGCCATAGACTGGGCGGAAAAAACATTTAGAATTTCACTGAAAAAGAAAAAAAGCATACTTAGGCAGAGCTTTCTGGACAGTAAGGACATTAGAGTAAGTGATGAATAAGCACTGCTTTTGTTAATTTACATAGGCAGAACAGAGACTGCTGGGAAAAGCCTGAAATTAAAGGCCCAGAAAATGCCTGCTTCTGGATAGAACACTAAGAAGGGTTGAAAGTTTTTTCTCTGACCCTGGCCACTCTTACAAGCAATCCTATGATAGTCAGAAGGACCCACCCTAAAAAGGAAGGGACAGCCATTTGGACCCTTTCCACCTTTTCTATATCTCGCCTGATCGAGCCTGATCGAGCGCTGATTGAGCGGATTAGCACATGTACTTCTCATTTTGGGAAGGTATTGCTTAGCTTGCTACCAGCAGCTCAGTTATGTTATGATGTTAGAGGCTTGCATGGAATGCTTTAGTCCTGCATTAGGCCGTTTTTATTGCTACTTGCATTCAAGGGAAAGATAATTAGCCAGAATCTGTGGCCCAGGTATTCACCTTGGCATTCCGATTTGCACAAAGGGAATAAGCATTTGAGAGAAAATGCAACATGTGTTTCTTATGTTGCTATGAACAGCTTTTTATTCTTTCTCTTTAGGGTCTAGCCAATGCAGAAATAGATAAATAAGTGCTGACTTTCTGTAAGACGTGTCCAATGCTGGGACAAAATAAAAGGGGACACTTATAAATGATAGTGATATCATTTGAGAAAGGGTAAGTTGACACTGAATTTCATGTATATTCACAGACCAAGCATGAAAAAGTCCCCAGCATGATCTTCATTGCGTGCTTAGAGCTGGTATTAGCTTTTCAGAGGTGCGGGCCTTTCGAAGGCTCGTTGGTCTAGGGGTATGATTCTCGCTTTGGGTGCGAGAGGTCCCGGGTTCAAATCCCGGACGAGCCCTTTCATTGGTGCTTTTTTAAAGTAGTATTGCAGTATGCATTTCAAAGCCAATATCAATTTTCTCTTTGCAGTAGTGGATGAATATTTGCTAGAGTCTCATGCTTTTAACCTTGCCCTGCCTGAGCAAATAGGAAACATTTCTCTTTAAGCATTTTGCAAAAATGCTGAACTTGCATGGCATATACAAGCGTTCAGCTAGGGCTGTCTGGGAAGGTTGCATGAAAGAAATCTAAAACCAGAGGCCCTTGGAATAGCCTGTTTTGAGAAGTTTCATCACAGAAGAATCAACTGTAGACATCTGTTTCTGTAGTGTAGTGGTTATCACATTCGCCTCACACGCGAAAGGTCCCCGGTTCGAAACCGGGCAGAAACAGTTGTTATATTGTCTTGGCTGCAATGTTGAGAGGTGCCGTTTTGCCATGAAATTGTCCAGGCCCTGAAGATGGTTTCATGCAGACTCGTTCCAAGAAAGTGAATTCTCTTAAAAACACTAAAGTAATTGGCATGTGGATGTATCTGTTGATTCACAGACCTCGCTTTGAAAAGAGCCCTGCATTCTGTTCATTGCTCACCTAGAACACGCATTAACTTTGGGAATTGTTGGCACCAACAGGCATCTTAGTTTAGTGGAGTGTTTCTGGTGTTTAAGTGCAGAAGCCCTGGGCTCAATTCCTCGGTGACCCTTCTCAAGGTGATGATACAAATGCATCGTCACCTTTACGTTTAATGTCAGAATTGTTTATTTCTATTTGGTGGTGTATGAATGCTTGCAATAGTATGTTGATTTTTTCTAGCCTTGAATGAATAAAAGCAAATCACTCCTCTTTATGTATTTTTCTAATACATTGATATTTGCATCTCCTTTCCTAGCCTGCATTTTTCATTATCTTACAGGCTGTATATAATAAGTATCAATTCAGGGGCCCTTCTTCTACTCAATTCACAACTGTTCTATCCCGGCATTGATAAGCAATCTACATCTGCTTCTGTTGTGTATTGGTTATCATGTTTACCTGACGTGTGAAAGCCCCATGTTTGACAGTGCGCGTTAACAAAGAGACCAATGATTTTTATTAAAAGTTGTCATGTGTTTTTGTTACCTTGCACCGGCCAAAAAGTGCCGGAAATGACTTCATTTGCAGTCACTTGAAAAGTAGGGATTCTCAAATAAATGGTAAGAGGTTGGAACAAATCTAAAGGAATGCATGGCATATCTATATGTATGTGTACGCAGGTATCCATATATAAAGATAGATAGATAGATAGATAGATAGATAGATAGATAGATAGATAGATAGATAGATAGATAGATAGATAGATAGATAGATAGATAGATAGATAGATAGATAGATAGATAGATAGATAGATAGATAGATAGATAGATAGATAGATAGATAGATAGATAGATAGATAGATAGATAGATAGATAGATAGATAGATTGGGAGAGAGAGAGCGTTACTATAAACTGAGACTTTATTTTCCATCAAGCTGTCTTTCCTTTCCTTCAGGAGCAGAATGTTCTGATCATCAGCGCTCCAGAATCTAGTGCTTGGTTGGCAAGCATCACACATTGTGATGTGTTAGCTAAGAGTTCCATGTCGTTCAGACTCATATATTCCTCTGTAGTTGTACCTTGGTGATTCAACAAAATGTGGCATCATAAGCAGCATTCTACTGCCATAGACTGGGCAGAAAAAACATTTAGAATTTCACTGAAAAAGAAAAAAAGCATACTTAGGCAGAGCTTTTTGGACAGTAAGGACATTAGAGTAAGTGATGAATAAGCACTGCTTTTGTTAATTTACATAGGCAGAACAGAGACTGCTGGGAAAAGCCTGAAATTAAAGGCCCAGAAAATGCCTGCTTCTGGATAGAACACTAAGAAGGGTTGAAAGTTTTTTCTCTGACCCTGGCCACTCTTACAAGCAATCCTATGATAGTCAGAAGGACCCACCCTAAAAAGGAAGGGACAGCCATTTGGACCCTTTCCACCTTTTCTATATCTCGCCTGATCGAGCCTGATCGAGCGCTGATTGAGCGGATTAGCACATGTACTTCTCATTTTGGGAAGGTATTGCTTAGCTTGCTACCAGCAGCTCAGTTATGTTATGATGTTAGAGGCTTGCATGGAATGCTTTAGTCCTGCATTAGGCCGTTTTTATTGCTACTTGCATTCAAGGGAAAGATAATTAGCCAGAATCTGTGGCCCAGTTATTCACCTTGGCATTCCGATTTGCACAAAGGGAATAAGCATTTGAGAGAAAATGCAACATGTGTTTCTTATGTTGCTATGAACAGCTTTTTATTCTTTCTCTTTAGGGTCTAGCCAATGCAGAAATAGATAAATAAGTGCTGACTTTCTGTAAGACGTGTCCAATGCTGGGACAAAATAAAAAGGGACACTTATAAATGATAGTGATATCATTTGAGAAAGGGTAAGTTGACACTGAATTTCATGTATATTCACAGACCAAGCATGAAAAAGTCCCCAGCATGATCTTCATTGCGTGCTTAGAGCTGGTATTAGCTTTTCAGAGGTGCGGGCCTTTCGAAGGCTCGTTGGTCTAGGGGTATGATTCTCGCTTTGGGTGCGAGAAGTCCCGGGTTCAAATCCCGGACGAGCCCTTTCATTGGTGCTTTTTTAAAGTAGTATTGCAGTATGCATTTCAAAGCCAATATCAATTTTCTCTTTGCAGTAGTGGATGAATATTTGCTAGAGTCTCATGCTTTTAACCTTGCCCTGCCTGAGCAAATAGGAAACATTTCTCTTTAAGCATTTTGCAAAAATGCTGAACTTGCATGGCATATACAAGCGTTCAGCTAGGGCTGTCTGGGAAGGTTGCATGAAAGAAATCTAAAACCAGAGGCCCTTGGAATAGCCTGTTTTGAGAAGTTTCATCACAGAAGAATCAACTGTAGACATCTGTTTCTGTAGTGTAGTGGTTATCACGTTCGCCTCACACGCGAAAGGTCCCCGGTTTGAAACCGGGCAGAAACAGTTGTTATATTGTCTTGGCTGCAATGTTGAGAGGTGCCGTTTTGCCATGAAATTGTCCAGGCCCTGAAGATGGTTTCATGCAGACTCGTTCCAAGAAAGTGAATTCTCTTAAAAACACTAAAGTAATTGGCATGTGGATGTATCTGTTGATTCACAGACCTCGCTTTGAAAAGAGCCCTGCATTCTGTTCATTGCTCACCTAGAACACGCATTAACTTTGGGAATTGTTGGCACCAACAGGCATCTTAGTTTAGTGGAGTGTTTCTGGTGTTTAAGTGCAGAAGCCCTGGGCTCAATTCCTCGGTGACCCTTCTCAAGGTGATGATACAAATGCATCGTCACCTTTACGTTTAATGTCAGAATTGTTTATTTCTATTTGGTGGTGTATGAATGCTTGCAATAGTATGTTGATTTTTTCTAGCCTTGAATGAATAAAAGCAAATCACTCCTCTTTATGTATTTTTCTAATACATTGATATTTGCATCTCCTTTCCTAGCCTGCATTTTTCATTATCTTACAGGCTGTATATAATAAGTATCAATTCAGGGGCCCTTCTTCTACTCAATTCACAACTGTTCTATCCCGGCATTGATAAGCAATCTACATCTGCTTCTGTTGTGTATTGGTTATCATGTTTACCTGACGTGTGAAAGCCCCATGTTTGACAGTGCGCGTTAACAAAGAGACCAATGATTTTTATTAAAAGTTGTCATGTGTTTTTGTTACCTTGCACCGGCCAAAAAGTGCCGGAAATGACTTCATTTGCAGTCACTTGAAAAGTAGGGATTCTCAAATAAATGGTAAGAGGTTGGAACAAATCTAAAGGAATGCATGGCATATCTATATGTATGTGTACGCAGGTATCCATATATAAAGATAGATAGATAGATAGATAGATAGATAGATAGATAGATAGATAGATAGATAGATAGATAGATAGATAGATAGATAGATAGATAGATAGATAGATAGATAGATAGATAGATAGATAGATAGATAGATAGATAGATAGATAGATAGATAGATAGATAGATAGATAGATAGATAGATAGATAGATATGGGAGAGAGAGAGCGTTACTATAAACTGAGACTTTATTTTCCATCAAGCTGTCTTTCCTTTCCTTCAGGAGCAGAATGTTCTGATCATCAGCGCTCCAGAATCTAGTGCTTGGTTGGCAAGCATCACACATTGTGATGTGTTAGCTAAGAGTTCCATGTCGTTCAGACTCATATATTCCTCTGTAGTTGTACCTTGGTGATTCAACAAAATGTGGCATCATAAGCAGCATTCTACTGCCATAGACTGGGCAGAAAAAACATTTAGAATTTCACTGAAAAAGAAAAAAAGCATACTTAGGCAGAGCTTTCTGGACAGTAAGGACATTAGAGTAAGTGATGAATAAGCACTGCTTTTGTTAATTTACATAGGCAGAACAGAGACTGCTGGGAAAAGCCTGAAATTAAAGGCCCAGAAAATGCCTGCTTCTGGATAGAACACTAAGAAGGGTTGAAAGTTTTTTCTCTGACCCTGGCCACTCTTACAAGCAATCCTATGATAGTCAGAAGGACCCACCCTAAAAAGGAAGGGACAGCCATTTGGACCCTTTCCACCTTTTCTATATCTCGCCTGATCGAGCCTGATCGAGCGCTGATTGAGCGGATTAGCACATGTACTTCTCATTTTGGGAAGGTATTGCTTAGCTTGCTACCAGCAGCTCAGTTATGTTATGATGTTAGAGGCTTGCATGGAATGCTTTAGTCCTGCATTAGGCCGTTTTTATTGCTACTTGCATTCAAGGGAAAGATAATTAGCCAGAATCTGTGGCCCAGGTATTCACCTTGGCATTCCGATTTGCACAAAGGGAATAAGCATTTGAGAGAAAATGCAACATGTGTTTCTTATGTTGCTATGAACAGCTTTTTATTCTTTCTCTTTAGGGTCTAGCCAATGCAGAAATAGATAAATAAGTGCTGACTTTCTGTAAGACGTGTCCAATGCTGGGACAAAATAAAAGGGGACACTTATAAATGATAGTGATATCATTTGAGAAAGGGTAAGTTGACACTGAATTTCATGTATATTCACAGACCAAGCATGAAAAAGTCCCCAGCATGATCTTCATTGCGTGCTTAGAGCTGGTATTAGCTTTTCAGAGGTGCGGGCCTTTCGAAGGCTCGTTGGTCTAGGGGTATGATTCTCGCTTTGGGTGCGAGAGGTCCCGGGTTCAAATCCCGGACGAGCCCTTTCATTGGTGCTTTTTTAAAGTAGTATTGCAGTATGCATTTCAAAGCCAATATCAATTTTCTCTTTGCAGTAGTGGATGAATATTTGCTAGAGTCTCATGCTTTTAACCTTGCCCTGCCTGAGCAAATAGGAAACATTTCTCTTTAAGCATTTTGCAAAAATGCTGAACTTGCATGGCATATACAAGCGTTCAGCTAGGGCTGTCTGGGAAGGTTGCATGAAAGAAATCTAAAACCAGAGGCCCTTGGAATAGCCTGTTTTGAGAAGTTTCATCACAGAAGAATCAACTGTAGACATCTGTTTCTGTAGTGTAGTGGTTATCACATTCGCCTCACACGCGAAAGGTCCCCGGTTCGAAACCGGGCAGAAACAGTTGTTATATTGTCTTGGCTGCAATGTTGAGAGGTGCCGTTTTGCCATGAAATTGTCCAGGCCCTGAAGATGGTTTCATGCAGACTCGTTCCAAGAAAGTGAATTCTCTTAAAAACACTAAAGTAATTGGCATGTGGATGTATCTGTTGATTCACAGACCTCGCTTTGAAAAGAGCCCTGCATTCTGTTCATTGCTCACCTAGAACACGCATTAACTTTGGGAATTGTTGGCACCAACAGGCATCTTAGTTTAGTGGAGTGTTTCTGGTGTTTAAGTGCAGAAGCCCTGGGCTCAATTCCTCGGCCTTCTCAAGGTGATGATACAAATGCATCGTCACCTTTACGTTTAATGTCAGAATTGTTTATTTCTATTTGGTGGTGTATGAATGCTTGCAATAGTATGTTGATTTTTTCTAGCCTTGAATGAATAAAAGCAAATCACTCCTCTTTATGTATTTTTCTAATACATTGATATTTGCATCTCCTTTCCTAGCCTGCATTTTTCATTATCTTACAGGCTGTATATAATAAGTATCAATTCAGGGGCCCTTCTTCTACTCAATTCACAACTGTTCTATCCCGGCATTGATAAGCAATCTACATCTGCTTCTGTTGTGTATTGGTTATCATGTTTACCTGACGTGTGAAAGCCCCATGTTTGACAGTGCGCGTTAACAAAGAGACCAATGATTTTTATTAAAAGTTGTCATGTGTTTTTGTTACCTTGCACCGGCCAAAAAGTGCCGGAAATGACTTCATTTGCAGTCACTTGAAAAGTAGGGATTCTCAAATAAATGGTAAGAGGTTGGAACAAATCTAAAGGAATGCATGGCATATCTATATGTATGTGTACGCAGGTATCCATATATAAAGATAGATAGATAGATAGATAGATAGATAGATAGATAGATAGATAGATAGATAGATAGATAGATAGATAGATAGATAGATAGATAGATAGATAGATAGATAGATAGATAGATAGATAGATAGATAGATAGATAGATAGATAGATAGATAGATAGATAGATAGATAGATAGATAGATAGATAGATAGATAGATAGATATTGGGAGAGAGAGAGCGTTACTATAAACTGAGACTTTATTTTCCATCAAGCTGTCTTTCCTTTCCTTCAGGAGCAGAATGTTCTGATCATCAGCGCTCCAGAATCTAGTGCTTGGTTGGCAAGCATCACACATTGTGATGTGTTAGCTAAGAGTTCCATGTCGTTCAGACTCATATATTCCTCTGTAGTTGTACCTTGGTGATTCAACAAAATGTGGCATCATAAGCAGCATTCTACTGCCATAGACTGGGCAGAAAAAACATTTAGAATTTCACTGAAAAAGAAAAAAAGCATACTTAGGCAGAGCTTTCTGGACAGTAAGGACATTAGAGTAAGTGATGAATAAGCACTGCTTTTGTTAATTTACATAGGCAGAACAGAGACTGCTGGGAAAAGCCTGAAATTAAAGGCCCAGAAAATGCCTGCTTCTGGATAGAACACTAAGAAGGGTTGAAAGTTTTTTCTCTGACCCTGGCCACTCTTACAAGCAATCCTATGATAGTCAGAAGGACCCACCCTAAAAAGGAAGGGACAGCCATTTGGACCCTTTCCACCTTTTCTATATCTCGCCTGATCGAGCCTGATCGAGCGCTGATTGAGCGGATTAGCACATGTACTTCTCATTTTGGGAAGGTATTGCTTAGCTTGCTACCAGCAGCTCAGTTATGTTATGATGTTAGAGGCTTGCATGGAATGCTTTAGTCCTGCATTAGGCCGTTTTTATTGCTACTTGCATTCAAGGGAAAGATAATTAGCCAGAATCTGTGGCCCAGTTATTCACCTTGGCATTCCGATTTGCACAAAGGGAATAAGCATTTGAGAGAAAATGCAACATGTGTTTCTTATGTTGCTATGAACAGCTTTTTATTCTTTCTCTTTAGGGTCTAGCCAATGCAGAAATAGATAAATAAGTGCTGACTTTCTGTAAGACGTGTCCAATGCTGGGACAAAATAAAAAGGGACACTTATAAATGATAGTGATATCATTTGAGAAAGGGTAAGTTGACACTGAATTTCATGTATATTCACAGACCAAGCATGAAAAAGTCCCCAGCATGATCTTCATTGCGTGCTTAGAGCTGGTATTAGCTTTTCAGAGGTGCGGGCCTTTCGAAGGCTCGTTGGTCTAGGGGTATGATTCTCGCTTTGGGTGCGAGAAGTCCCGGGTTCAAATCCCGGACGAGCCCTTTCATTGGTGCTTTTTTAAAGTAGTATTGCAGTATGCATTTCAAAGCCAATATCAATTTTCTCTTTGCAGTAGTGGATGAATATTTGCTAGAGTCTCATGCTTTTAACCTTGCCCTGCCTGAGCAAATAGGAAACATTTCTCTTTAAGCATTTTGCAAAAATGCTGAACTTGCATGGCATATACAAGCGTTCAGCTAGGGCTGTCTGGGAAGGTTGCATGAAAGAAATCTAAAACCAGAGGCCCTTGGAATAGCCTGTTTTGAGAAGTTTCATCACAGAAGAATCAACTGTAGACATCTGTTTCTGTAGTGTAGTGGTTATCACGTTCGCCTCACACGCGAAAGGTCCCCGGTTTGAAACCGGGCAGAAACAGTTGTTATATTGTCTTGGCTGCAATGTTGAGAGGTGCCGTTTTGCCATGAAATTGTCCAGGCCCTGAAGATGGTTTCATGCAGACTCGTTCCAAGAAAGTGAATTCTCTTAAAAACACTAAAGTAATTGGCATGTGGATGTATCTGTTGATTCACAGACCTCGCTTTGAAAAGAGCCCTGCATTCTGTTCATTGCTCACCTAGAACACGCATTAACTTTGGGAATTGTTGGCACCAACAGGCATCTTAGTTTAGTGGAGTGTTTCTGGTGTTTAAGTGCAGAAGCCCTGGGCTCAATTCCTCGGTGACCCTTCTCAAGGTGATGATACAAATGCATCGTCACCTTTACGTTTAATGTCAGAATTGTTTATTTCTATTTGGTGGTGTATGAATGCTTGCAATAGTATGTTGATTTTTTCTAGCCTTGAATGAATAAAAGCAAATCACTCCTCTTTATGTATTTTTCTAATACATTGATATTTGCATCTCCTTTCCTAGCCTGCATTTTTCATTATCTTACAGGCTGTATATAATAAGTATCAATTCAGGGGCCCTTCTTCTACTCAATTCACAACTGTTCTATCCCGGCATTGATAAGCAATCTACATCTGCTTCTGTTGTGTATTGGTTATCATGTTTACCTGACGTGTGAAAGCCCCATGTTTGACAGTGCGCGTTAACAAAGAGACCAATGATTTTTATTAAAAGTTGTCATGTGTTTTTGTTACCTTGCACCGGCCAAAAAGTGCCGGAAATGACTTCATTTGCAGTCACTTGAAAAGTAGGGATTCTCAAATAAATGGTAAGAGGTTGGAACAAATCTAAAGGAATGCATGGCATATCTATATGTATGTGTACGCAGGTATCCATATATAAAGATAGATAGATAGATAGATAGATAGATAGATAGATAGATAGATAGATAGATAGATAGATAGATAGATAGATAGATAGATAGATAGATAGATAGATAGATAGATAGATAGATAGATAGATAGATAGATAGATAGATAGATAGATAGATAGATATTGGGAGAGAGAGAGCGTTACTATAAACTGAGACTTTATTTTCCATCAAGCTGTCTTTCCTTTCCTTCAGGAGCAGAATGTTCTGATCATCAGCGCTCCAGAATCTAGTGCTTGGTTGGCAAGCATCACACATTGTGATGTGTTAGCTAAGAGTTCCATGTCGTTCAGACTCATATATTCCTCTGTAGTTGTACCTTGGTGATTCAACAAAATGTGGCATCATAAGCAGCATTCTACTGCCATAGACTGGGCAGAAAAAACATTTAGAATTTCACTGAAAAAGAAAAAAAGCATACTTAGGCAGAGCTTTCTGGACAGTAAGGACATTAGAGTAAGTGATGAATAAGCACTGCTTTTGTTAATTTACATAGGCAGAACAGAGACTGCTGGGAAAAGCCTGAAATTAAAGGCCCAGAAAATGCCTGCTTCTGGATAGAACACTAAGAAGGGTTGAAAGTTTTTTCTCTGACCCTGGCCACTCTTACAAGCAATCCTATGATAGTCAGAAGGACCCACCCTAAAAAGGAAGGGACAGCCATTTGGACCCTTTCCACCTTTTCTATATCTCGCCTGATCGAGCCTGATCGAGCGCTGATTGAGCGGATTAGCACATGTACTTCTCATTTTGGGAAGGTATTGCTTAGCTTGCTACCAGCAGCTCAGTTATGTTATGATGTTAGAGGCTTGCATGGAATGCTTTAGTCCTGCATTAGGCCGTTTTTATTGCTACTTGCATTCAAGGGAAAGATAATTAGCCAGAATCTGTGGCCCAGTTATTCACCTTGGCATTCCGATTTGCACAAAGGGAATAAGCATTTGAGAGAAAATGCAACATGTGTTTCTTATGTTGCTATGAACAGCTTTTTATTCTTTCTCTTTAGGGTCTAGCCAATGCAGAAATAGATAAATAAGTGCTGACTTTCTGTAAGACGTGTCCAATGCTGGGACAAAATAAAAAGGGACACTTATAAATGATAGTGATATCATTTGAGAAAGGGTAAGTTGACACTGAATTTCATGTATATTCACAGACCAAGCATGAAAAAGTCCCCAGCATGATCTTCATTGCGTGCTTAGAGCTGGTATTAGCTTTTCAGAGGTGTGGGCCTTTCGAAGGCTCGTTGGTCTAGGGGTATGATTCTCGCTTTGGGTGCGAGAGGTCCCGGGTTCAAATCCCGGACGAGCCCTTTCATTGGTGCTTTTTTAAAGTAGTATTGCAGTATGCATTTCAAAGCCAATATCAATTTTCTCTTTGCAGTAGTGGATGAATATTTGCTAGAGTCTCATGCTATTAACCTTGCCCTGCCTGAGCAAATAGGAAACATTTCTCTTTAAGCATTTTGCAAAAATGCTGAACTTGCATGGCATATACAAGCGTTCAGCTAGGGCTGTCTGGGAAGGTTGCATGAAAGAAATCTAAAACCAGAGGCCCTTGGAATAGCCTGTTTTGAGAAGTTTCATCACAGAAGAATCAACTGTAGACATCTGTTTCTGTAGTGTAGTGGTTATCACGTTCGCCTCACACGCGAAAGGTCCCCGGTTCGAAACCGGGCAGAAACAGTTGTTATATTGTCTTGGCTGCAATGTTGAGAGGTGCCGTTTTGCCATGAAATTGTCCAGGCCCTGAAGATGGTTTCATGCAGACTCGTTCCAAGAAAGTGAATTCTCTTAAAAACACTAAAGTAATTGGCATGTGGATGTATCTGTTGATTCACAGACCTCGCTTTGAAAAGAGCCCTGCATTCTGTTCATTGCTCACCTAGAACACGCATTAACTTTGGGAATTGTTGGCACCAACAGGCATCTTAGTTTAGTGGAGTGTTTCTGGTGTTTAAGTGCAGAAGCCCTGGGCTCAATTCCTCGGTGACCCTTCTCAAGGTGATGATACAAATGCATCGTCACCTTTACGTTTAATGTCAGAATTGTTTATTTCTATTTGGTGGTGTATGAATGCTTGCAATAGTATGTTGATTTTTTCTAGCCTTGAATGAATAAAAGCAAATCACTCCTCTTTATGTATTTTTCTAATACATTGATATTTGCATCTCCTTTCCTAGCCTGCATTTTTCATTATCTTACAGGCTGTATATAATAAGTATCATTTCAGGGGCCCTTCTTCTACTCAATTCACAACTGTTCTATCCCGGCATTGATAAGCAATCTACATCTGCTTCTGTTGTGTATTGGTTATCATGTTTACCTGACGTGTGAAAGCCCCATGTTTGACAGTGCGCGTTAACAAAGAGACCAATGATTTTTATTAAAAGTTGTCATGTGTTTTTGTTACCTTGCACCGGCCAAAAAGTGCCGGAAATGACTTCATTTGCAGTCACTTGAAAAGTAGGGATTCTCAAATAAATGGTAAGAGGTTGGAACAAATCTAAAGGAATGCATGGCATATCTATATGTATGTGTACGCAGGTATCCATATATAAAGATAGATAGATAGATAGATAGATAGATAGATAGATAGATAGATAGATAGATAGATAGATAGATAGATAGATAGATAGATAGATAGATAGATAGATAGATAGATAGATAGATAGATAGATAGATAGATAGATAGATAGATAGATAGATAGATAGATAGATAGATATTGGGAGAGAGAGAGCGTTACTATAAACTGAGACTTTATTTTCCATCAAGCTGTCTTTCCTTTCCTTCAGGAGCAGAATGTTCTGATCATCAGCGCTCCAGAATCTAGTGCTTGGTTGGCAAGCATCACACATTGTGATGTGTTAGCTAAGAGTTCCATGTCGTTCAGACTCATATATTCCTCTGTAGTTGTACCTTGGTGATTCAACAAAATGTGGCATCATAAGCAGCATTCTACTGCCATAGACTGGGCAGAAAAAACATTTAGAATTTCACTGAAAAAGAAAAAAAGCATACTTAGGCAGAGCTTTCTGGACAGTAAGGACATTAGAGTAAGTGATGAATAAGCACTGCTTTTGTTAATTTACATAGGCAGAACAGAGACTGCTGGGAAAAGCCTGAAATTAAAGGCCCAGAAAATGCCTGCTTCTGGATAGAACACTAAGAAGGGTTGAAAGTTTTTTCTCTGACCCTGGCCACTCTTACAAGCAATCCTATGATAGTCAGAAGGACCCACCCTAAAAAGGAAGGGACAGCCATTTGGACCCTTTCCACCTTTTCTATATCTCGCCTGATCGAGCCTGATCGAGCGCTGATTGAGCGGATTAGCACATGTACTTCTCATTTTGGGAAGGTATTGCTTAGCTTGCTACCAGCAGCTCAGTTATGTTATGATGTTAGAGGCTTGCATGGAATGCTTTAGTCCTGCATTAGGCCGTTTTTATTGCTACTTGCATTCAAGGGAAAGATAATTAGCCAGAATCTGTGGCCCAGGTATTCACCTTGGCATTCCGATTTGCACAAAGGGAATAAGCATTTGAGAGAAAATGCAACATGTGTTTCTTATGTTGCTATGAACAGCTTTTTATTCTTTCTCTTTAGGGTCTAGCCAATGCAGAAATAGATAAATAAGTGCTGACTTTCTGTAAGACGTGTCCAATGCTGGGACAAAATAAAAAGGGACACTTATAAATGATAGTGATATCATTTGAGAAAGGGTAAGTTGACACTGAATTTCATGTATATTCACAGACCAAGCATGAAAAAGTCCCCAGCATGATCTTCATTGCGTGCTTAGAGCTGGTATTAGCTTTTCAGAGGTGCGGGCCTTTCGAAGGCTCGTTGGTCTAGGGGTATGATTCTCGCTTTGGGTGCGAGAAGTCCCGGGTTCAAATCCCGGACGAGCCCTTTCATTGGTGCTTTTTTAAAGTAGTATTGCAGTATGCATTTCAAAGCCAATATCAATTTTCTCTTTGCAGTAGTGGATGAATATTTGCTAGAGTCTCATGCTTTTAACCTTGCCCTGCCTGAGCAAATAGGAAACATTTCTCTTTAAGCATTTTGCAAAAATGCTGAACTTGCATGGCATATACAAGCGTTCAGCTAGGGCTGTCTGGGAAGGTTGCATGAAAGAAATCTAAAACCAGAGGCCCTTGGAATAGCCTGTTTTGAGAAGTTTCATCACAGAAGAATCAACTGTAGACATCTGTTTCTGTAGTGTAGTGGTTATCACGTTCGCCTCACACGCGAAAGGTCCCCGGTTTGAAACCGGGCAGAAACAGTTGTTATATTGTCTTGGCTGCAATGTTGAGAGGTGCCGTTTTGCCATGAAATTGTCCAGGCCCTGAAGATGGTTTCATGCAGACTCGTTCCAAGAAAGTGAATTCTCTTAAAAACACTAAAGTAATTGGCATGTGGATGTATCTGTTGATTCACAGACCTCGCTTTGAAAAGAGCCCTGCATTCTGTTCATTGCTCACCTAGAACACGCATTAACTTTGGGAATTGTTGGCACCAACAGGCATCTTAGTTTAGTGGAGTGTTTCTGGTGTTTAAGTGCAGAAGCCCTGGGCTCAATTCCTCGGTGACCCTTCTCAAGGTGATGATACAAATGCATCGTCACCTTTACGTTTAATGTCAGAATTGTTTATTTCTATTTGGTGGTGTATGAATGCTTGCAATAGTATGTTGATTTTTTCTAGCCTTGAATGAATAAAAGCAAATCACTCCTCTTTATGTATTTTTCTAATACATTGATATTTGCATCTCCTTTCCTAGCCTGCATTTTTCATTATCTTACAGGCTGTATATAATAAGTATCAATTCAGGGGCCCTTCTTCTACTCAATTCACAACTGTTCTATCCCGGCATTGATAAGCAATCTACATCTGCTTCTGTTGTGTATTGGTTATCATGTTTACCTGACGTGTGAAAGCCCCATGTTTGACAGTGCGCGTTAACAAAGAGACCAATGATTTTTATTAAAAGTTGTCATGTGTTTTTGTTACCTTGCACCGGCCAAAAAGTGCCGGAAATGACTTCATTTGCAGTCACTTGAAAAGTAGGGATTCTCAAATAAATGGTAAGAGGTTGGAACAAATCTAAAGGAATGCATGGCATATCTATATGTATGTGTACGCAGGTATCCATATATAAAGATAGATAGATAGATAGATAGATAGATAGATAGATAGATAGATAGATAGATAGATAGATAGATAGATAGATAGATAGATAGATAGATAGATAGATAGATAGATAGATAGATAGATAGATAGATAGATAGATAGATAGATAGATAGATAGATAGATAGATATTGGGAGAGAGAGAGCGTTACTATAAACTGAGACTTTATTTTCCATCAAGCTGTCTTTCCTTTCCTTCAGGAGCAGAATGTTCTGATCATCAGCGCTCCAGAATCTAGTGCTTGGTTGGCAAGCATCACACATTGTGATGTGTTAGCTAAGAGTTCCATGTCGTTCAGACTCATATATTCCTCTGTAGTTGTACCTTGGTGATTCAACAAAATGTGGCATCATAAGCAGCATTCTACTGCCATAGACTGGGCAGAAAAAACATTTAGAATTTCACTGAAAAAGAAAAAAAGCATACTTAGGCAGAGCTTTCTGGACAGTAAGGACATTAGAGTAAGTGATGAATAAGCACTGCTTTTGTTAATTTACATAGGCAGAACAGAGACTGCTGGGAAAAGCCTGAAATTAAAGGCCCAGAAAATGCCTGCTTCTGGATAGAACACTAAGAAGGGTTGAAAGTTTTTTCTCTGACCCTGGCCACTCTTACAAGCAATCCTATGATAGTCAGAAGGACCCACCCTAAAAAGGAAGGGACAGCCATTTGGACCCTTTCCACCTTTTCTATATCTCGCCTGATCGAGCCTGATCGAGCGCTGATTGAGCGGATTAGCACATGTACTTCTCATTTTGGGAAGGTATTGCTTAGCTTGCTACCAGCAGCTCAGTTATGTTATGATGTTAGAGGCTTGCATGGAATGCTTTAGTCCTGCATTAGGCCGTTTTTATTGCTACTTGCATTCAAGGGAAAGATAATTAGCCAGAATCTGTGGCCCAGTTATTCACCTTGGCATTCCGATTTGCACAAAGGGAATAAGCATTTGAGAGAAAATGCAACATGTGTTTCTTATGTTGCTATGAACAGCTTTTTATTCTTTCTCTTTAGGGTCTAGCCAATGCAGAAATAGATAAATAAGTGCTGACTTTCTGTAAGACGTGTCCAATGCTGGGACAAAATAAAAAGGGACACTTATAAATGATAGTGATATCATTTGAGAAAGGGTAAGTTGACACTGAATTTCATGTATATTCACAGACCAAGCATGAAAAAGTCCCCAGCATGATCTTCATTGCGTGCTTAGAGCTGGTATTAGCTTTTCAGAGGTGTGGGCCTTTCGAAGGCTCGTTGGTCTAGGGGTATGATTCTCGCTTTGGGCGAGAGGTCCCGGGTTCAAATCCCGGACGAGCCCTTTCATTGGTGCTTTTTTAAAGTAGTATTGCAGTATGCATTTCAAAGCCAATATCAATTTTCTCTTTGCAGTAGTGGATGAATATTTGCTAGAGTCTCATGCTATTAACCTTGCCCTGCCTGAGCAAATAGGAAACATTTCTCTTTAAGCATTTTGCAAAAATGCTGAACTTGCATGGCATATACAAGCGTTCAGCTAGGGCTGTCTGGGAAGGTTGCATGAAAGAAATCTAAAACCAGAGGCCCTTGGAATAGCCTGTTTTGAGAAGTTTCATCACAGAAGAATCAACTGTAGACATCTGTTTCTGTAGTGTAGTGGTTATCACGTTCGCCTCACACGCGAAAGGTCCCCGGTTCGAAACCGGGCAGAAACAGTTGTTATATTGTCTTGGCTGCAATGTTGAGAGGTGCCGTTTTGCCATGAAATTGTCCAGGCCCTGAAGATGGTTTCATGCAGACTCGTTCCAAGAAAGTGAATTCTCTTAAAAACACTAAAGTAATTGGCATGTGGATGTATCTGTTGATTCACAGACCTCGCTTTGAAAAGAGCCCTGCATTCTGTTCATTGCTCACCTAGAACACGCATTAACTTTGGGAATTGTTGGCACCAACAGGCATCTTAGTTTAGTGGAGTGTTTCTGGTGTTTAAGTGCAGAAGCCCTGGGCTCAATTCCTCGGTGACCCTTCTCAAGGTGATGATACAAATGCATCGTCACCTTTACGTTTAATGTCAGAATTGTTTATTTCTATTTGGTGGTGTATGAATGCTTGCAATAGTATGTTGATTTTTTCTAGCCTTGAATGAATAAAAGCAAATCACTCCTCTTTATGTATTTTTCTAATACATTGATATTTGCATCTCCTTTCCTAGCCTGCATTTTTCATTATCTTACAGGCTGTATATAATAAGTATCATTTCAGGGGCCCTTCTTCTACTCAATTCACAACTGTTCTATCCCGGCATTGATAAGCAATCTACATCTGCTTCTGTTGTGTATTGGTTATCATGTTTACCTGACGTGTGAAAGCCCCATGTTTGACAGTGCGCGTTAACAAAGAGACCAATGATTTTTATTAAAAGTTGTCATGTGTTTTTGTTACCTTGCACCGGCCAAAAAGTGCCGGAAATGACTTCATTTGCAGTCACTTGAAAAGTAGGGATTCTCAAATAAATGGTAAGAGGTTGGAACAAATCTAAAGGAATGCATGGCATATCTATATGTATGTGTACGCAGGTATCCATATATAAAGATAGATAGATAGATAGATAGATAGATAGATAGATAGATAGATAGATAGATAGATAGATAGATAGATAGATAGATAGATAGATAGATAGATAGATAGATAGATAGATAGATAGATAGATAGATAGATAGATAGATAGATAGATAGATAGATAGATAGATAGATATTGGGAGAGAGAGAGCGTTACTATAAACTGAGACTTTATTTTCCATCAAGCTGTCTTTCCTTTCCTTCAGGAGCAGAATGTTCTGATCATCAGCGCTCCAGAATCTAGTGCTTGGTTGGCAAGCATCACACATTGTGATGTGTTAGCTAAGAGTTCCATGTCGTTCAGACTCATATATTCCTCTGTAGTTGTACCTTGGTGATTCAACAAAATGTGGCATCATAAGCAGCATTCTACTGCCATAGACTGGGCAGAAAAAACATTTAGAATTTCACTGAAAAAGAAAAAAAGCATACTTAGGCAGAGCTTTCTGGACAGTAAGGACATTAGAGTAAGTGATGAATAAGCACTGCTTTTGTTAATTTACATAGGCAGAACAGAGACTGCTGGGAAAAGCCTGAAATTAAAGGCCCAGAAAATGCCTGCTTCTGGATAGAACACTAAGAAGGGTTGAAAGTTTTTTCTCTGACCCTGGCCACTCTTACAAGCAATCCTATGATAGTCAGAAGGACCCACCCTAAAAAGGAAGGGACAGCCATTTGGACCCTTTCCACCTTTTCTATATCTCGCCTGATCGAGCCTGATCGAGCGCTGATTGAGCGGATTAGCACATGTACTTCTCATTTTGGGAAGGTATTGCTTAGCTTGCTACCAGCAGCTCAGTTATGTTATGATGTTAGAGGCTTGCATGGAATGCTTTAGTCCTGCATTAGGCCGTTTTTATTGCTACTTGCATTCAAGGGAAAGATAATTAGCCAGAATCTGTGGCCCAGGTATTCACCTTGGCATTCCGATTTGCACAAAGGGAATAAGCATTTGAGAGAAAATGCAACATGTGTTTCTTATGTTGCTATGAACAGCTTTTTATTCTTTCTCTTTAGGGTCTAGCCAATGCAGAAATAGATAAATAAGTGCTGACTTTCTGTAAGACGTGTCCAATGCTGGGACAAAATAAAAGGGGACACTTATAAATGATAGTGATATCATTTGAGAAAGGGTAAGTTGACACTGAATTTCATGTATATTCACAGACCAAGCATGAAAAAGTCCCCAGCATGATCTTCATTGCGTGCTTAGAGCTGGTATTAGCTTTTCAGAGGTGCGGGCCTTTCGAAGGCTCGTTGGTCTAGGGGTATGATTCTCGCTTTGGGTGCGAGAGGTCCCGGGTTCAAATCCCGGACGAGCCCTTTCATTGGTGCTTTTTTAAAGTAGTATTGCAGTATGCATTTCAAAGCCAATATCAATTTTCTCTTTGCAGTAGTGGATGAATATTTGCTAGAGTCTCATGCTTTTAACCTTGCCCTGCCTGAGCAAATAGGAAACATTTCTCTTTAAGCATTTTGCAAAAATGCTGAACTTGCATGGCATATACAAGCGTTCAGCTAGGGCTGTCTGGGAAGGTTGCATGAAAGAAATCTAAAACCAGAGGCCCTTGGAATAGCCTGTTTTGAGAAGTTTCATCACAGAAGAATCAACTGTAGACATCTGTTTCTGTAGTGTAGTGGTTATCACATTCGCCTCACACGCGAAAGGTCCCCGGTTCGAAACCGGGCAGAAACAGTTGTTATATTGTCTTGGCTGCAATGTTGAGAGGTGCCGTTTTGCCATGAAATTGTCCAGGCCCTGAAGATGGTTTCATGCAGACTCGTTCCAAGAAAGTGAATTCTCTTAAAAACACTAAAGTAATTGGCATGTGGATGTATCTGTTGATTCACAGACCTCGCTTTGAAAAGAGCCCTGCATTCTGTTCATTGCTCACCTAGAACACGCATTAACTTTGGGAATTGTTGGCACCAACAGGCATCTTAGTTTAGTGGAGTGTTTCTGGTGTTTAAGTGCAGAAGCCCTGGGCTCAATTCCTCGGTGACCCTTCTCAAGGTGATGATACAAATGCATCGTCACCTTTACGTTTAATGTCAGAATTGTTTATTTCTATTTGGTGGTGTATGAATGCTTGCAATAGTATGTTGATTTTTTCTAGCCTTGAATGAATAAAAGCAAATCACTCCTCTTTATGTATTTTTCTAATACATTGATATTTGCATCTCCTTTCCTAGCCTGCATTTTTCATTATCTTACAGGCTGTATATAATAAGTATCAATTCAGGGGCCCTTCTTCTACTCAATTCACAACTGTTCTATCCCGGCATTGATAAGCAATCTACATCTGCTTCTGTTGTGTATTGGTTATCATGTTTACCTGACGTGTGAAAGCCCCATGTTTGACAGTGCGCGTTAACAAAGAGACCAATGATTTTTATTAAAAGTTGTCATGTGTTTTTGTTACCTTGCACCGGCCAAAAAGTGCCGGAAATGACTTCATTTGCAGTCACTTGAAAAGTAGGGATTCTCAAATAAATGGTAAGAGGTTGGAACAAATCTAAAGGAATGCATGGCATATCTATATGTATGTGTACGCAGGTATCCATATATAAAGATAGATAGATAGATAGATAGATAGATAGATAGATAGATAGATAGATAGATAGATAGATAGATAGATAGATAGATAGATAGATAGATAGATAGATAGATAGATAGATAGATAGATAGATAGATAGATAGATAGATAGATAGATAGATAGATAGATAGATATTGGGAGAGAGAGAGCGTTACTATAAACTGAGACTTTATTTTCCATCAAGCTGTCTTTCCTTTCCTTCAGGAGCAGAATGTTCTGATCATCAGCGCTCCAGAATCTAGTGCTTGGTTGGCAAGCATCACACATTGTGATGTGTTAGCTAAGAGTTCCATGTCGTTCAGACTCATATATTCCTCTGTAGTTGTACCTTGGTGATTCAACAAAATGTGGCATCATAAGCAGCATTCTACTGCCATAGACTGGGCGGAAAAAACATTTAGAATTTCACTGAAAAAGAAAAAAAGCATACTTAGGCAGAGCTTTCTGGACAGTAAGGACATTAGAGTAAGTGATGAATAAGCACTGCTTTTGTTAATTTACATAGGCAGAACAGAGACTGCTGGGAAAAGCCTGAAATTAAAGGCCCAGAAAATGCCTGCTTCTGGATAGAACACTGAGAAGGGTTGAAAGTTTTTTTCTGACCCTGGCCACTCTTACAAGCAATCCTATGATAGTCAGAAGGACCCACCCTAAAAAGGAAGGGACAGCCATTTGGACCCTTTCCACCTTTTCTATATCTCGCCTGATCGAGCCTGATCGAGCGCTGATTGAGCGGATTAGCACATGTACTTCTCATTTTGGGAAGGTATTGCTTAGCTTGCTACCAGCAGCTCAGTTATGTTATGATGTTAGAGGCTTGCATGGAATGCTTTAGTCCTGCATTAGGCCGTTTTTATTGCTACTTGCATTCAAGGGAAAGATAATTAGCCAGAATCTGTGGCCCAGTTATTCACCTTGGCATTCCGATTTGCACAAAGGGAATAAGCATTTGAGAGAAAATGCAACATGTGTTTCTTATGTTGCTATGAACAGCTTTTTATTCTTTCTCTTTAGGGTCTAGCCAATGCAGAAATAGATAAATAAGTGCTGACTTTCTGTAAGACGTGTCCAATGCTGGGACAAAATAAAAAGGGACACTTATAAATGATAGTGATATCATTTGAGAAAGGGTAAGTTGACACTGAATTTCATGTATATTCACAGACCAAGCATGAAAAAGTCCCCAGCATGATCTTCATTGCGTGCTTAGAGCTGGTATTAGCTTTTCAGAGGTGCGGGCCTTTCGAAGGCTCGTTGGTCTAGGGGTATGATTCTCGCTTTGGGTGCGAGAGGTCCCGGGTTCAAATCCCGGACGAGCCCTTTCATTGGTGCTTTTTTAAAGTAGTATTGCAGTATGCATTTCAAAGCCAATATCAATTTTCTCTTTGCAGTAGTGGATGAATATTTGCTAGAGTCTCATGCTATTAACCTTGCCCTGCCTGAGCAAATAGGAAACATTTCTCTTTAAGCATTTTGCAAAAATGCTGAACTTGCATGGCATATACAAGCGTTCAGCTAGGGCTGTCTGGGAAGGTTGCATGAAAGAAATCTAAAACCAGAGGCCCTTGGAATAGCCTGTTTTGAGAAGTTTCATCACAGAAGAATCAACTGTAGACATCTGTTTCTGTAGTGTAGTGGTTATCACGTTCGCCTCACACGCGAAAGGTCCCCGGTTCGAAACCGGGCAGAAACAGTTGTTATATTGTCTTGGCTGCAATGTTGAGAGGTGCCGTTTTGCCATGAAATTGTCCAGGCCCTGAAGATGGTTTCATGCAGACTCGTTCCAAGAAAGTGAATTCTCTTAAAAACACTAAAGTAATTGGCATGTGGATGTATCTGTTGATTCACAGACCTCGCTTTGAAAAGAGCCCTGCATTCTGTTCATTGCTCACCTAGAACACGCATTAACTTTGGGAATTGTTGGCACCAACAGGCATCTTAGTTTAGTGGAGTGTTTCTGGTGTTTAAGTGCAGAAGCCCTGGGCTCAATTCCTCGGTGACCCTTCTCAAGGTGATGATACAAATGCATCGTCACCTTTACGTTTAATGTCAGAATTGTTTATTTCTATTTGGTGGTGTATGAATGCTTGCAATAGTATGTTGATTTTTTCTAGCCTTGAATGAATAAAAGCAAATCACTCCTCTTTATGTATTTTTCTAATACATTGATATTTGCATCTCCTTTCCTAGCCTGCATTTTTCATTATCTTACAGGCTGTATATAATAAGTATCATTTCAGGGGCCCTTCTTCTACTCAATTCACAACTGTTCTATCCCGGCATTGATAAGCAATCTACATCTGCTTCTGTTGTGTATTGGTTATCATGTTTACCTGACGTGTGAAAGCCCCATGTTTGACAGTGCGCGTTAACAAAGAGACCAATGATTTTTATTAAAAGTTGTCATGTGTTTTTGTTACCTTGCACCGGCCAAAAAGTGCCGGAAATGACTTCATTTGCAGTCACTTGAAAAGTAGGGATTCTCAAATAAATGGTAAGAGGTTGGAACAAATCTAAAGGAATGCATGGCATATCTATATGTATGTGTACGCAGGTATCCATATATAAAGATAGATAGATAGATAGATAGATAGATAGATAGATAGATAGATAGATAGATAGATAGATAGATAGATAGATAGATAGATAGATAGATAGATAGATAGATAGATAGATAGATAGATAGATAGATAGATAGATAGATAGATAGATAGATAGATAGATATTGGGAGAGAGAGAGCGTTACTATAAACTGAGACTTTATTTTCCATCAAGCTGTCTTTCCTTTCCTTCAGGAGCAGAATGTTCTGATCATCAGCGCTCCAGAATCTAGTGCTTGGTTGGCAAGCATCACACATTGTGATGTGTTAGCTAAGAGTTCCATGTCGTTCAGACTCATATATTCCTCTGTAGTTGTACCTTGGTGATTCAACAAAATGTGGCATCATAAGCAGCATTCTACTGCCATAGACTGGGCAGAAAAAACATTTAGAATTTCACTGAAAAAGAAAAAAAGCATACTTAGGCAGAGCTTTCTGGACAGTAAGGACATTAGAGTAAGTGATGAATAAGCACTGCTTTTGTTAATTTACATAGGCAGAACAGAGACTGCTGGGAAAAGCCTGAAATTAAAGGCCCAGAAAATGCCTGCTTCTGGATAGAACACTAAGAAGGGTTGAAAGTTTTTTCTCTGACCCTGGCCACTCTTACAAGCAATCCTATGATAGTCAGAAGGACCCACCCTAAAAAGGAAGGGACAGCCATTTGGACCCTTTCCACCTTTTCTATATCTCGCCTGATCGAGCCTGATCGAGCGCTGATTGAGCGGATTAGCACATGTACTTCTCATTTTGGGAAGGTATTGCTTAGCTTGCTACCAGCAGCTCAGTTATGTTATGATGTTAGAGGCTTGCATGGAATGCTTTAGTCCTGCATTAGGCCGTTTTTATTGCTACTTGCATTCAAGGGAAAGATAATTAGCCAGAATCTGTGGCCCAGGTATTCACCTTGGCATTCCGATTTGCACAAAGGGAATAAGCATTTGAGAGAAAATGCAACATGTGTTTCTTATGTTGCTATGAACAGCTTTTTATTCTTTCTCTTTAGGGTCTAGCCAATGCAGAAATAGATAAATAAGTGCTGACTTTCTGTAAGACGTGTCCAATGCTGGGACAAAATAAAAGGGGACACTTATAAATGATAGTGATATCATTTGAGAAAGGGTAAGTTGACACTGAATTTCATGTATATTCACAGACCAAGCATGAAAAAGTCCCCAGCATGATCTTCATTGCGTGCTTAGAGCTGGTATTAGCTTTTCAGAGGTGCGGGCCTTTCGAAGGCTCGTTGGTCTAGGGGTATGATTCTCGCTTTGGGTGCGAGAGGTCCCGGGTTCAAATCCCGGACGAGCCCTTTCATTGGTGCTTTTTTAAAGTAGTATTGCAGTATGCATTTCAAAGCCAATATCAATTTTCTCTTTGCAGTAGTGGATGAATATTTGCTAGAGTCTCATGCTTTTAACCTTGCCCTGCCTGAGCAAATAGGAAACATTTCTCTTTAAGCATTTTGCAAAAATGCTGAACTTGCATGGCATATACAAGCGTTCAGCTAGGGCTGTCTGGGAAGGTTGCATGAAAGAAATCTAAAACCAGAGGCCCTTGGAATAGCCTGTTTTGAGAAGTTTCATCACAGAAGAATCAACTGTAGACATCTGTTTCTGTAGTGTAGTGGTTATCACATTCGCCTCACACGCGAAAGGTCCCCGGTTCGAAACCGGGCAGAAACAGTTGTTATATTGTCTTGGCTGCAATGTTGAGAGGTGCCGTTTTGCCATGAAATTGTCCAGGCCCTGAAGATGGTTTCATGCAGACTCGTTCCAAGAAAGTGAATTCTCTTAAAAACACTAAAGTAATTGGCATGTGGATGTATCTGTTGATTCACAGACCTCGCTTTGAAAAGAGCCCTGCATTCTGTTCATTGCTCACCTAGAACACGCATTAACTTTGGGAATTGTTGGCACCAACAGGCATCTTAGTTTAGTGGAGTGTTTCTGGTGTTTAAGTGCAGAAGCCCTGGGCTCAATTCCTCGGTGACCCTTCTCAAGGTGATGATACAAATGCATCGTCACCTTTACGTTTAATGTCAGAATTGTTTATTTCTATTTGGTGGTGTATGAATGCTTGCAATAGTATGTTGATTTTTTCTAGCCTTGAATGAATAAAAGCAAATCACTCCTCTTTATGTATTTTTCTAATACATTGATATTTGCATCTCCTTTCCTAGCCTGCATTTTTCATTATCTTACAGGCTGTATATAATAAGTATCAATTCAGGGGCCCTTCTTCTACTCAATTCACAACTGTTCTATCCCGGCATTGATAAGCAATCTACATCTGCTTCTGTTGTGTATTGGTTATCATGTTTACCTGACGTGTGAAAGCCCCATGTTTGACAGTGCGCGTTAACAAAAGACCAATGATTTTTATTAAAAGTTGTCATGTGTTTTTGTTACCTTGCACCGGCCAAAAAGTGCCGGAAATGACTTCATTTGCAGTCACTTGAAAAGTAGGGATTCTCAAATAAATGGTAAGAGGTTGGAACAAATCTAAAGGAATGCATGGCATATCTATATGTATGTGTACGCAGGTATCCATATATAAAGATAGATAGATAGATAGATAGATAGATAGATAGATAGATAGATAGATAGATAGATAGATAGATAGATAGATAGATAGATAGATAGATAGATAGATAGATAGATAGATAGATAGATAGATAGATAGATAGATAGATAGATAGATAGATAGATAGATAGATAGATATTGGGAGAGAGAGAGCGTTACTATAAACTGAGACTTTATTTTCCATCAAGCTGTCTTTCCTTTCCTTCAGGAGCAGAATGTTCTGATCATCAGCGCTCCAGAATCTAGTGCTTGGTTGGCAAGCATCACACATTGTGATGTGTTAGCTAAGAGTTCCATGTCGTTCAGACTCATATATTCCTCTGTAGTTGTACCTTGGTGATTCAACAAAATGTGGCATCATAAGCAGCATTCTACTGCCATAGACTGGGCGGAAAAAACATTTAGAATTTCACTGAAAAAGAAAAAAAGCATACTTAGGCAGAGCTTTCTGGACAGTAAGGACATTAGAGTAAGTGATGAATAAGCACTGCTTTTGTTAATTTACATAGGCAGAACAGAGACTGCTGGGAAAAGCCTGAAATTAAAGGCCCAGAAAATGCCTGCTTCTGGATAGAACACTAAGAAGGGTTGAAAGTTTTTTCTCTGACCCTGGCCACTCTTACAAGCAATCCTATGATAGTCAGAAGGACCCACACTAAAAAGGAAGGGACAGCCATTTGGACCCTTTCCACCTTTTCTATATCTCGCCTGATCGAGCGCTGATTGAGCGGATTAGCACATGTACTTCTCATTTTGGGAAGGTATTGCTTAGCTTGCTACCAGCAGCTCAGTTATGTTATGATGTTAGAGGCTTGCAAGGAATGCTTTAGTCCTGCATTAGGCCGTTTTTATTGCTACTTGCATTCAATTGAAAGATAATTAGCCAGAATCTGTGGCCCAGTTATTCATCTTGGCATTCCGATTTGCACAAAGGGAATAAGCATTTGAGAGAAAATGCAACATGTGTTTCTTATGTTGCTATGAACAGCTTTTTATCCTTTCTCTTTAGGGTCTAGCCAATGCAGAAATAGATAAATAAGTGCTGACTTTCTGTAAGACGTGTCCAATGCTGGGACAAAATAAAAGGGGACACTTATAAATGATAGTGATATCATTTGAGAAAGGGTAAGTTGACACTGAATTTCATGTATATTCACAGACCAAGCATGAAAAAGTCCCCAGCATGATCTTCATTGCGTGCTTAGAGCTGGTATTAGCTTTTCAGAGGTGCGGGCCTTTCGAAGGCTCGTTGGTCTAGGGGTATGATTCTCGCTTTGGGTGCGAGAGGTCCCGGGTTCAAATCCCGGACGAGCCCTTTCATTGGTGCTTTTTTAAAGTAGTATTGCAGTATGCATTTCAAAGCCAATATCAATTTTCTCTTTGCAGTAGTGGATGAATATTTGCTAGAGTCTCATGCTATTAACCTTGCCCTGCCTGAGCAAATAGGAAACATTTCTCTTTAAGCATTTTGCAAAAATGCTGAACTTGCATGGCATATACAAGCGTTCAGCTAGGGCTGTCTGGGAAGGTTGCATGAAAGAAATCTAAAACCAGAGGCCCTTGGAATAGCCTGTTTTGAGAAGTTTCATCACAGAAGAATCAACTGTAGACATCTGTTTCTGTAGTGTAGTGGTTATCACGTTCGCCTCACACGCGAAAGGTCCCCGGTTCGAAACCGGGCAGAAACAGTTGTTATATTGTCTTGGCTGCAATGTTGAGAGGTGCCGTTTTGCCATGAAATTGTCCAGGCCCTGAAGATGGTTTCATGCAGACTCGTTCCAAGAAAGTGAATTCTCTTAAAAACACTAAAGTAATTGGCATGTGGATGTATCTGTTGATTCACAGACCTCGCTTTGAAAAGAGCCCTGCATTCTGTTCATTGCTCACCTAGAACACGCATTAACTTTGGGAATTGTTGGCACCAACAGGCATCTTAGTTTAGTGGAGTGTTTCTGGTGTTTAAGTGCAGAAGCCCTGGGCTCAATTCCTCGGTGACCCTTCTCAAGGTGATGATACAAATGCATCGTCACCTTTACGTTTAATGTCAGAATTGTTTATTTCTATTTGGTGGTGTATGAATGCTTGCAATAGTATGTTGATTTTTTCTAGCCTTGAATGAATAAAAGCAAATCACTCCTCTTTATGTATTTTTCTAATACATTGATATTTGCATCTCCTTTCCTAGCCTGCATTTTTCATTATCTTACAGGCTGTATATAATAAGTATCAATTCAGGGGCCCTTCTTCTACTCAATTCACAACTGTTCTATCCCGGCATTGATAAGCAATCTACATCTGCTTCTGTTGTGTATTGGTTATCATGTTTACCTGACGTGTGAAAGCCCCATGTTTGACAGTGCGCGTTAACAAAGAGACCAATGATTTTTATTAAAAGTTGTCATGTGTTTTTGTTACCTTGCACCAGCCAAAAAGTGCCGGAAATGACTTCATTTGCAGTCACTTGAAAAGTAGGGATTCTCAAATAAATGGTAAGAGGTTGGAACAAATCTAAAGGAATGCATGGCATATCTATATGTATGTGTACGCAGGTATCCATATATAAAGATAGATAGATAGATAGATAGATAGATAGATAGATAGATAGATAGATAGATAGATAGATAGATAGATAGATAGATAGATAGATAGATAGATAGATAGATAGATAGATAGATAGATAGATAGATAGATAGATAGATAGATAGATAGATAGATAGATAGATATTGGGAGAGAGAGAGCGTTAATATAAACTGAGACTTTATTTTCCATCAAGCTGTCTTTCCTTTCCTTCAGGAGCAGAATGTTCTGATCATCAGCGCTCCAGAATCCAGTGCTTGGTTGGCAAGCATCACACATTGTGATGTGTTAGCTAAGAGTTCCATGTCGTTCAGACTCATATATTCCTCTGTAGTTGTACCTTGGTGATTCAACAAAATGTGGCATCATAAGCAGCATTCTACTGCCATAGACTGGGCAGAAAAAACATTTAGAATTTCACTGAAAAAGAAAAAAAGCATACTTAGGCAGAGCTTTCTGGACAGTAAGGACATTAGAGTAAGTGATGAATAAGCACTGCTTTTGTTAATTTACATAGGCAGAACAGAGACTGCTGGGAAAAGCCTGAAATTAAAGGCCCAGAAAATGCCTGCTTCTGGATAGAACACTAAGAAGGGTTGAAAGTTTTTTCTCTGACCCTGGCCACTCTTACAAGCAATCCTATGATAGTCAGAAGGACCCACCCTAAAAAGGAAGGGACAGCCATTTGGACCCTTTCCACCTTTTCTATATCTCGCCTGATCGAGCCTGATCGAGCGCTGATTGAGCGGATTAGCACATGTACTTCTCATTTTGGGAAGGTATTGCTTAGCTTGCTACCAGCAGCTCAGTTATGTTATGATGTTAGAGGCTTGCATGGAATGCTTTAGTCCTGCATTAGGCCGTTTTTATTGCTACTTGCATTCAAGGGAAAGATAATTAGCCAGAATCTGTGGCCCAGTTATTCACCTTGGCATTCCGATTTGCACAAAGGGAATAAGCATTTGAGAGAAAATGCAACATGTGTTTCTTATGTTGCTATGAACAGCTTTTTATTCTTTCTCTTTAGGGTCTAGCCAATGCAGAAATAGATAAATAAGTGCTGACTTTCTGTAAGACGTGTCCAATGCTGGGACAAAATAAAAAGGGACACTTATAAATGATAGTGATATCATTTGAGAAAGGGTAAGTTGACACTGAATTTCATGTATATTCACAGACCAAGCATGAAAAAGTCCCCAGCATGATCTTCATTGCGTGCTTAGAGCTGGTATTAGCTTTTCAGAGGTGCGGGCCTTTCGAAGGCTCGTTGGTCTAGGGGTATGATTCTCGCTTTGGGTGCGAGAGGTCCCGGGTTCAAATCCCGGACGAGCCCTTTCATTGGTGCTTTTTTAAAGTAGTATTGCAGTATGCATTTCAAAGCCAATATCAATTTTCTCTTTGCAGTAGTGGATGAATATTTGCTAGAGTCTCATGCTTTTAACCTTGCCCTGCCTGAGCAAATAGGAAACATTTCTCTTTAAGCATTTTGCAAAAATGCTGAACTTGCATGGCATATACAAGCGTTCAGCTAGGGCTGTCTGGGAAGGTTGCATGAAAGAAATCTAAAACCAGAGGCCCTTGGAATAGCCTGTTTTGAGAAGTTTCATCACAGAAGAATCAACTGTAGACATCTGTTTCTGTAGTGTAGTGGTTATCACGTTCGCCTCACACGCGAAAGGTCCCCGGTTCGAAACCGGGCAGAAACAGTTGTTATATTGTCTTGGCTGCAATGTTGAGAGGTGCCGTTTTGCCATGAAATTGTCCAGGCCCTGAAGATGGTTTCATGCAGACTCGTTCCAAGAAAGTGAATTCTCTTAAAAACACTAAAGTAATTGGCATGTGGATGTATCTGTTGATTCACAGACCTCGCTTTGAAAAGAGCCCTGCATTCTGTTCATTGCTCACCTAGAACACGCATTAACTTTGGGAATTGTTGGCACCAACAGGCATCTTAGTTTAGTGGAGTGTTTCTGGTGTTTAAGTGCAGAAGCCCTGGGCTCAATTCCTCGGTGACCCTTCTCAAGGTGATGATACAAATGCATCGTCACCTTTACGTTTAATGTCAGAATTGTTTATTTCTATTTGGTGGTGTATGAATGCTTGCAATAGTATGTTGATTTTTTCTAGCCTTGAATGAATAAAAGCAAATCACTCCTCTTTATGTATTTTTCTAATACATTGATATTTGCATCTCCTTTCCTAGCCTGCATTTTTCATTATCTTACAGGCTGTATATAATAAGTATCAATTCAGGGGCCCTTCTTCTACTCAATTCACAACTGTTCTATCCCGGCATTGATAAGAAATCTACATCTGCTTCTGTTGTGTATTGGTTATCATGTTTACCTGACGTGTGAAAGCCCCATGTTTGACAGTGCGCGTTAACAAAGAGACCAATGATTTTTATTAAAAGTTGTCATGTGTTTTTGTTACCTTGCACCGGCCAAAAAGTGCCGGAAATGACTTCATTTGCAGTCACTTGAAAAGTAGGGATTCTCAAATAAATGGTAAGAGGTTGGAACAAATCTAAAGGAATGCATGGCATATCTATATGTATGTGTACGCAGGTATCCATATATAAAGATAGATAGATAGATAGATAGATAGATAGATAGATAGATAGATAGATAGATAGATAGATAGATAGATAGATAGATAGATAGATAGATAGATAGATCAAGCTGTCTTTCCTTTCCTTCAGGAGCAGAATGTTCTGATCATCAGCGCTCCAGAATCTAGTGCTTGGTTGGCAAGCATCACACATTGTGATGTGTTAGCTAAGAGTTCCATGTCGTTCAGACTCATATATTCCTCTGTAGTTGTACCTTGGTGATTCAACAAAATGTGGCATCATAAGCAGCATTCTACTGCCATAGACTGGGCAGAAAAAACATTTAGAATTTCACTGAAAAAGAAAAAAAGCATACTTAGGCAGAGCTTTCTGGACAGTAAGGACATTAGAGTAAGTGATGAATAAGCACTGCTTTTGTTAATTTACATAGGCAGAACAGAGACTGCTGGGAAAAGCCTGAAATTAAAGGCCCAGAAAATGCCTGCTTCTGGATAGAACACTAAGAAGGGTTGAAAGTTTTTTCTCTGACCCTGGCCACTCTTACAAGCAATCCTATGATAGTCAGAAGGACCCACCCTAAAAAGGAAGGGACAGCCATTTGGACCCTTTCCACCTTTTCTATATCTCGCCTGATCGAGCCTGATCGAGCGCTGATTGAGCGGATTAGCACATGTACTTCTCATTTTGGGAAGGTATTGCTTAGCTTGCTACCAGCAGCTCAGTTATGTTATGATGTTAGAGGCTTGCATGGAATGCTTTAGTCCTGCATTAGGCCGTTTTTATTGCTACTTGCATTCAAGGGAAAGATAATTAGCCAGAATCTGTGGCCCAGTTATTCACCTTGGCATTCCGATTTGCACAAAGGGAATAAGCATTTGAGAGAAAATGCAACATGTGTTTCTTATGTTGCTATGAACAGCTTTTTATTCTTTCTCTTTAGGGTCTAGCCAATGCAGAAATAGATAAATAAGTGCTGACTTTCTGTAAGACGTGTCCAATGCTGGGACAAAATAAAAAGGGACACTTATAAATGATAGTGATATCATTTGAGAAAGGGTAAGTTGACACTGAATTTCATGTATATTCACAGACCAAGCATGAAAAAGTCCCCAGCATGATCTTCATTGCGTGCTTAGAGCTGGTATTAGCTTTTCAGAGGTGCGGGCCTTTCGAAGGCTCGTTGGTCTAGGGGTATGATTCTCGCTTTGGGTGCGAGAGGTCCCGGGTTCAAATCCCGGACGAGCCCTTTCATTGGTGCTTTTTTAAAGTAGTATTGCAGTATGCATTTCAAAGCCAATATCAATTTTCTCTTTGCAGTAGTGGATGAATATTTGCTAGAGTCTCATGCTTTTAACCTTGCCCTGCCTGAGCAAATAGGAAACATTTCTCTTTAAGCATTTTGCAAAAATGCTGAACTTGCATGGCATATACAAGCGTTCAGCTAGGGCTGTCTGGGAAGGTTGCATGAAAGAAATCTAAAACCAGAGGCCCTTGGAATAGCCTGTTTTGAGAAGTTTCATCACAGAAGAATCAACTGTAGACATCTGTTTCTGTAGTGTAGTGGTTATCACGTTCGCCTCACACGCGAAAGGTCCCCGGTTCGAAACCGGGCAGAAACAGTTGTTATATTGTCTTGGCTGCAATGTTGAGAGGTGCCGTTTTGCCATGAAATTGTCCAGGCCCTGAAGATGGTTTCATGCAGACTCGTTCCAAGAAAGTGAATTCTCTTAAAAACACTAAAGTAATTGGCATGTGGATGTATCTGTTGATTCACAGACCTCGCTTTGAAAAGAGCCCTGCATTCTGTTCATTGCTCACCTAGAACACGCATTAACTTTGGGAATTGTTGGCACCAACAGGCATCTTAGTTTAGTGGAGTGTTTCTGGTGTTTAAGTGCAGAAGCCCTGGGCTCAATTCCTCGGTGACCCTTCTCAAGGTGATGATACAAATGCATCGTCACCTTTACGTTTAATGTCAGAATTGTTTATTTCTATTTGGTGGTGTATGAATGCTTGCAATAGTATGTTGATTTTTTCTAGCCTTGAATGAATAAAAGCAAATCACTTCTCTTTATGTATTTTTCTAATACATTGATATTTGCATCTCCTTTCCTAGCCTGCATTTTTCATTATCTTACAGGCTGTATATAATAAGTATCAATTCAGGGGCCCTTCTTCTACTCAATTCACAACTGTTCTATCCCGGCATTGATAAGCAATCTACATCTGCTTCTGTTGTGTATTGGTTATCATGTTTACCTGACGTGTGAAAGCCCCATGTTTGACAGTGCGCGTTAACAAAGAGACCAATGATTTTTATTAAAAGTTGTCATGTGTTTTTGTTACCTTGCACCGGCCAAAAAGTGCCGGAAATGACTTCATTTGCAGTCACTTGAAAAGTAGGGATTCTCAAATAAATGGTAAGAGGTTGGAACAAATCTAAAGGAATGCATGGCATATCTATATGTATGTGTACGCAGGTATCCATATATAAAGATAGATAGATAGATAGATAGATAGATAGATAGATAGATAGATAGATAGATAGATAGATAGATAGATAGATAGATAGATAGATAGATAGATAGATAGATAGATAGATAGATAGATAGATAGATATTGGGAGAGAGAGAGCGTTACTATAAACTGAGACTTTATTTTCCATCAAGCTGTCTTTCCTTTCCTTCAGGAGCAGAATGTTCTGATCATCAGCGCTCCAGAATCTAGTGCTTGGTTGGCAAGCATCACACATTGTGATGTGTTAGCTAAGAGTTCCATGTCGTTCAGACTCATATATTCCTCTGTAGTTGTACCTTGGTGATTCAACAAAATGTGGCATCATAAGCAGCATTCTACTGCCATAGACTGGGCAGAAAAAACATTTAGAATTTCACTGAAAAAGAAAAAAAGCATACTTAGGCAGAGCTTTCTGGACAGTAAGGACATTAGAGTAAGTGATGAATAAGCACTGCTTTTGTTAATTTACATAGGCAGAACAGAGACTGCTGGGAAAAGCCTGAAATTAAAGGCCCAGAAAATGCCTGCTTCTGGATAGAACACTAAGAAGGGTTGAAAGTTTTTTCTCTGACCCTGGCCACTCTTACAAGCAATCCTATGATAGTCAGAAGGACCCACCCTAAAAAGGAAGGGACAGCCATTTGGACCCTTTCCACCTTTTCTATATCTCGCCTGATCGAGCCTGATCGAGCGCTGATTGAGCGGATTAGCACATGTACTTCTCATTTTGGGAAGGTATTGCTTAGCTTGCTACCAGCAGCTCAGTTATGTTATGATGTTAGAGGCTTGCATGGAATGCTTTAGTCCTGCATTAGGCCGTTTTTATTGCTACTTGCATTCAAGGGAAAGATAATTAGCCAGAATCTGTGGCCCAGTTATTCACCTTGGCATTCCGATTTGCACAAAGGGAATAAGCATTTGAGAGAAAATGCAACATGTGTTTCTTATGTTGCTATGAACAGCTTTTTATTCTTTCTCTTTAGGGTCTAGCCAATGCAGAAATAGATAAATAAGTGCTGACTTTCTGTAAGACGTGTCCAATGCTGGGACAAAATAAAAAGGGACACTTATAAATGATAGTGATATCATTTGAGAAAGGGTAAGTTGACACTGAATTTCATGTATATTCACAGACCAAGCATGAAAAAGTCCCCAGCATGATCTTCATTGCGTGCTTAGAGCTGGTATTAGCTTTTCAGAGGTGCGGGCCTTTCGAAGGCTCGTTGGTCTAGGGGTATGATTCTCGCTTTGGGTGCGAGAGGTCCCGGGTTCAAATCCCGGACGAGCCCTTTCATTGGTGCTTTTTTAAAGTAGTATTGCAGTATGCATTTCAAAGCCAATATCAATTTTCTCTTTGCAGTAGTGGATGAATATTTGCTAGAGTCTCATGCTATTAACCTTGCCCTGCCTGAGCAAATAGGAAACATTTCTCTTTAAGCATTTTGCAAAAATGCTGAACTTGCATGGCATATACAAGCGTTCAGCTAGGGCTGTCTGGGAAGGTTGCATGAAAGAAATCTAAAACCAGAGGCCCTTGGAATAGCCTGTTTTGAGAAGTTTCATCACAGAAGAATCAACTGTAGACATCTGTTTCTGTAGTGTAGTGGTTATCACGTTCGCCTCACACGCGAAAGGTCCCCGGTTCGAAACCGGGCAGAAACAGTTGTTATATTGTCTTGGCTGCAATGTTGAGAGGTGCCGTTTTGCCATGAAATTGTCCAGGCCCTGAAGATGGTTTCATGCAGACTCGTTCCAAGAAAGTGAATTCTCTTAAAAACACTAAAGTAATTGGCATGTGGATGTATCTGTTGATTCACAGACCTCGCTTTGAAAAGAGCCCTGCATTCTGTTCATTGCTCACCTAGAACACGCATTAACTTTGGGAATTGTTGGCACCAACAGGCATCTTAGTTTAGTGGAGTGTTTCTGGTGTTTAAGTGCAGAAGCCCTGGGCTCAATTCCTCGGTGACCCTTCTCAAGGTGATGATACAAATGCATCGTCACCTTTACGTTTAATGTCAGAATTGTTTATTTCTATTTGGTGGTGTATGAATGCTTGCAATAGTATGTTGATTTTTTCTAGCCTTGAATGAATAAAAGCAAATCACTCCTCTTTATGTATTTTTCTAATACATTGATATTTGCATCTCCTTTCCTAGCCTGCATTTTTCATTATCTTACAGGCTGTATATAATAAGTATCATTTCAGGGGCCCTTCTTCTACTCAATTCACAACTGTTCTATCCCGGCATTGATAAGCAATCTACATCTGCTTCTGTTGTGTATTGGTTATCATGTTTACCTGACGTGTGAAAGCCCCATGTTTGACAGTGCGCGTTAACAAAGAGACCAATGATTTTTATTAAAAGTTGTCATGTGTTTTTGTTACCTTGCACCGGCCAAAAAGTGCCGGAAATGACTTCATTTGCAGTCACTTGAAAAGTAGGGATTCTCAAATAAATGGTAAGAGGTTGGAACAAATCTAAAGGAATGCATGGCATATCTATATGTATGTGTACGCAGGTATCCATATATAAAGATAGATAGATAGATAGATAGATAGATAGATAGATAGATAGATAGATAGATAGATAGATAGATAGATAGATAGATAGATAGATAGATAGATAGATAGATAGATAGATAGATAGATAGATAGATAGATAGATAGATAGATAGATAGATAGATAGATATTGGGAGAGAGAGAGCGTTACTATAAACTGAGACTTTATTTTCCATCAAGCTGTCTTTCCTTTCCTTCAGGAGCAGAATGTTCTGATCATCAGCGCTCCAGAATCTAGTGCTTGGTTGGCAAGCATCACACATTGTGATGTGTTAGCTAAGAGTTCCATGTCGTTCAGACTCATATATTCCTCTGTAGTTGTACCTTGGTGATTCAACAAAATGTGGCATCATAAGCAGCATTCTACTGCCATAGACTGGGCAGAAAAAACATTTAGAATTTCACTGAAAAAGAAAAAAAGCATACTTAGGCAGAGCTTTCTGGACAGTAAGGACATTAGAGTAAGTGATGAATAAGCACTGCTTTTGTTAATTTACATAGGCAGAACAGAGACTGCTGGGAAAAGCCTGAAATTAAAGGCCCAGAAAATGCCTGCTTCTGGATAGAACACTAAGAAGGGTTGAAAGTTTTTTCTCTGACCCTGGCCACTCTTACAAGCAATCCTATGATAGTCAGAAGGACCCACCCTAAAAAGGAAGGGACAGCCATTTGGACCCTTTCCACCTTTTCTATATCTCGCCTGATCGAGCCTGATCGAGCGCTGATTGAGCGGATTAGCACATGTACTTCTCATTTTGGGAAGGTATTGCTTAGCTTGCTACCAGCAGCTCAGTTATGTTATGATGTTAGAGGCTTGCATGGAATGCTTTAGTCCTGCATTAGGCCGTTTTTATTGCTACTTGCATTCAAGGGAAAGATAATTAGCCAGAATCTGTGGCCCAGGTATTCACCTTGGCATTCCGATTTGCACAAAGGGAATAAGCATTTGAGAGAAAATGCAACATGTGTTTCTTATGTTGCTATGAACAGCTTTTTATTCTTTCTCTTTAGGGTCTAGCCAATGCAGAAATAGATAAATAAGTGCTGACTTTCTGTAAGACGTGTCCAATGCTGGGACAAAATAAAAGGGGACACTTATAAATGATAGTGATATCATTTGAGAAAGGGTAAGTTGACACTGAATTTCATGTATATTCACAGACCAAGCATGAAAAAGTCCCCAGCATGATCTTCATTGCGTGCTTAGAGCTGGTATTAGCTTTTCAGAGGTGCGGGCCTTTCGAAGGCTCGTTGGTCTAGGGGTATGATTCTCGCTTTGGGTGCGAGAGGTCCCGGGTTCAAATCCCGGACGAGCCCTTTCATTGGTGCTTTTTTAAAGTAGTATTGCAGTATGCATTTCAAAGCCAATATCAATTTTCTCTTTGCAGTAGTGGATGAATATTTGCTAGAGTCTCATGCTTTTAACCTTGCCCTGCCTGAGCAAATAGGAAACATTTCTCTTTAAGCATTTTGCAAAAATGCTGAACTTGCATGGCATATACAAGCGTTCAGCTAGGGCTGTCTGGGAAGGTTGCATGAAAGAAATCTAAAACCAGAGGCCCTTGGAATAGCCTGTTTTGAGAAGTTTCATCACAGAAGAATCAACTGTAGACATCTGTTTCTGTAGTGTAGTGGTTATCACATTCGCCTCACACGCGAAAGGTCCCCGGTTCGAAACCGGGCAGAAACAGTTGTTATATTGTCTTGGCTGCAATGTTGAGAGGTGCCGTTTTGCCATGAAATTGTCCAGGCCCTGAAGATGGTTTCATGCAGACTCGTTCCAAGAAAGTGAATTCTCTTAAAAACACTAAAGTAATTGGCATGTGGATGTATCTGTTGATTCACAGACCTCGCTTTGAAAAGAGCCCTGCATTCTGTTCATTGCTCACCTAGAACACGCATTAACTTTGGGAATTGTTGGCACCAACAGGCATCTTAGTTTAGTGGAGTGTTTCTGGTGTTTAAGTGCAGAAGCCCTGGGCTCAATTCCTCGGTGACCCTTCTCAAGGTGATGATACAAATGCATCGTCACCTTTACGTTTAATGTCAGAATTGTTTATTTCTATTTGGTGGTGTATGAATGCTTGCAATAGTATGTTGATTTTTTCTAGCCTTGAATGAATAAAAGCAAATCACTCCTCTTTATGTATTTTTCTAATACATTGATATTTGCATCTCCTTTCCTAGCCTGCATTTTTCATTATCTTACAGGCTGTATATAATAAGTATCAATTCAGGGGCCCTTCTTCTACTCAATTCACAACTGTTCTATCCCGGCATTGATAAGCAATCTACATCTGCTTCTGTTGTGTATTGGTTATCATGTTTACCTGACGTGTGAAAGCCCCATGTTTGACAGTGCGCGTTAACAAAGAGACCAATGATTTTTATTAAAAGTTGTCATGTGTTTTTGTTACCTTGCACCGGCCAAAAAGTGCCGGAAATGACTTCATTTGCAGTCACTTGAAAAGTAGGGATTCTCAAATAAATGGTAAGAGGTTGGAACAAATCTAAAGGAATGCATGGCATATCTATATGTATGTGTACGCAGGTATCCATATATAAAGATAGATAGATAGATAGATAGATAGATAGATAGATAGATAGATAGATAGATAGATAGATAGATAGATAGATAGATAGATAGATAGATAGATAGATAGATAGATAGATAGATAGATAGATAGATAGATAGATAGATAGATAGATAGATAGATAGATAGATAGATAGATATTGGGAGAGAGAGAGCGTTACTATAAACTGAGACTTTATTTTCCATCAAGCTGTCTTTCCTTTCCTTCAGGAGCAGAATGTTCTGATCATCAGCGCTCCAGAATCTAGTGCTTGGTTGGCAAGCATCACACATTGTGATGTGTTAGCTAAGAGTTCCATGTCGTTCAGACTCATATATTCCTCTGTAGTTGTACCTTGGTGATTCAACAAAATGTGGCATCATAAGCAGCATTCTACTGCCATAGACTGGGCAGAAAAAACATTTAGAATTTCACTGAAAAAGAAAAAAAGCATACTTAGGCAGAGCTTTCTGGACAGTAAGGACATTAGAGTAAGTGATGAATAAGCACTGATTTTGTTAATTTACATAGGCAGAACAGAGACTGCTGGGAAAAGCCTGAAATTAAAGGCCCAGAAAATGCCTGCTTCTGGATAGAACACTAAGAAGGGTTGAAAGTTTTTTCTCTGACCCTGGCCACTCTTACAAGCAATCCTATGATAGTCAGAAGGACCCACCCTAAAAAGGAAGGGACAGCCATTTGGACCCTTTCCACCTTTTCTATATCTCGCCTGATCGAGCCTGATCGAGCGCTGATTGAGCGGATTAGCACATGTACTTCTCATTTTGGGAAGGTATTGCTTAGCTTGCTACCAGCAGCTCAGTTATGTTATGATGTTAGAGGCTTGCATGGAATGCTTTAGTCCTGCATTAGGCCGTTTTTATTGCTACTTGCATTCAAGGGAAAGATAATTAGCCAGAATCTGTGGCCCAGTTATTCACCTTGGCATTCCGATTTGCACAAAGGGAATAAGCATTTGAGAGAAAATGCAACATGTGTTTCTTATGTTGCTATGAACAGCTTTTTATTCTTTCTCTTTAGGGTCTAGCCAATGCAGAAATAGATAAATAAGTGCTGACTTTCTGTAAGACGTGTCCAATGCTGGGACAAAATAAAAGGGGACACTTATAAATGATAGTGATATCATTTGAGAAAGGGTAAGTTGACACTGAATTTCATGTATATTCACAGACCAAGCATGAAAAAGTCCCCAGCATGATCTTCATTGCGTGCTTAGAGCTGGTATTAGCTTTTCAGAGGTGCGGGCCTTTCGAAGGCTCGTTGGTCTAGGGGTATGATTCTCGCTTTGGGTGCGAGAGGTCCCGGGTTCAAATCCCGGACGAGCCCTTTCATTGGTGCTTTTTTAAAGTAGTATTGCAGTATGCATTTCAAAGCCAATATCAATTTTCTCTTTGCAGTAGTGGATGAATATTTGCTAGAGTCTCATGCTTTTAACCTTGCCCTGCCTGAGCAAATAGGAAACATTTCTCTTTAAGCATTTTGCAAAAATGCTGAACTTGCATGGCATATACAAGCGTTCAGCTAGGGCTGTCTGGGAAGGTTGCATGAAAGAAATCTAAAACCAGAGGCCCTTGGAATAGCCTGTTTTGAGAAGTTTCATCACAGAAGAATCAACTGTAGACATCTGTTTCTGTAGTGTAGTGGTTATCACGTTCGCCTCACACGCGAAAGGTCCCCGGTTCGAAACCGGGCAGAAACAGTTGTTATATTGTCTTGGCTGCAATGTTGAGAGGTGCCGTTTTGCCATGAAATTGTCCAGGCCCTGAAGATGGTTTCATGCAGACTCGTTCCAAGAAAGTGAATTCTCTTAAAAACACTAAAGTAATTGGCATGTGGATGTATCTGTTGATTCACAGACCTCGCTTTGAAAAGAGCCCTGCATTCTGTTCATTGCTCACCTAGAACACGCATTAACTTTGGGAATTGTTGGCACCAACAGGCATCTTAGTTTAGTGGAGTGTTTCTGGTGTTTAAGTGCAGAAGCCCTGGGCTCAATTCCTCGGTGACCCTTCTCAAGGTGATGATACAAATGCATCGTCACCTTTACGTTTAATGTCAGAATTGTTTATTTCTATTTGGTGGTGTATGAATGCTTGCAATAGTATGTTGATTTTTTCTAGCCTTGAATGAATAAAAGCAAATCACTCCTCTTTATGTATTTTTCTAATACATTGATATTTGCATCTCCTTTCCTAGCCTGCATTTTTCATTATCTTACAGGCTGTATATAATAAGTATCAATTCAGGGGCCCTTCTTCTACTCAATTCACAACTGTTCTATCCCGGCATTGATAAGCAATCTACATCTGCTTCTGTTGTGTATTGGTTATCATGTTTACCTGACGTGTGAAAGCCCCATGTTTGACAGTGCGCGTTAACAAAGAGACCAATGATTTTTATTAAAAGTTGTCATGTGTTTTTGTTACCTTGCACCGGCCAAAAAGTGCCGGAAATGACTTCATTTGCAGTCACTTGAAAAGTAGGGATTCTCAAATAAATGGTAAGAGGTTGGAACAAATCTAAAGGAATGCATGGCATATCTATATGTATGTGTACGCAGGTATCCATATATAAAGATAGATAGATAGATAGATAGATAGATAGATAGATAGATAGATAGATAGATAGATAGATAGATAGATAGATAGATAGATAGATAGATAGATAGATAGATAGATAGATAGATAGATAGATAGATAGATAGATAGATATTGGGAGAGAGAGAGCGTTACTATAAACTGAGACTTTATTTTCCATCAAGCTGTCTTTCCTTTCCTTCAGGAGCAGAATGTTCTGATCATCAGCGCTCCAGAATCTAGTGCTTGGTTGGCAAGCATCACACATTGTGATGTGTTAGCTAAGAGTTCCATGTCGTTCAGACTCATATATTCCTCTGTAGTTGTACCTTGGTGATTCAACAAAATGTGGCATCATAAGCAGCATTCTACTGCCATAGACTGGGCGGAAAAAACATTTAGAATTTCACTGAAAAAGAAAAAAAGCATACTTAGGCAGAGCTTTCTGGACAGTAAGGACATTAGAGTAAGTGATGAATAAGCACTGCTTTTGTTAATTTACATAGGCAGAACAGAGACTGCTGGGAAAAGCCTGAAATTAAAGGCCCAGAAAATGCCTGCTTCTGGATAGAACACTAAGAAGGGTTGAAAGTTTTTTCTCTGACCCTGGCCACTCTTACAAGCAATCCTATGATAGTCAGAAGGACCCACACTAAAAAGGAAGGGACAGCCATTTGGACCCTTTCCACCTTTTCTATATCTCGCCTGATCGAGCGCTGATTGAGCGGATTAGCACATGTACTTCTCATTTTGGGAAGGTATTGCTTAGCTTGCTACCAGCAGCTCAGTTATGTTATGATGTTAGAGGCTTGCAAGGAATGCTTTAGTCCTGCATTAGGCCGTTTTTATTGCTACTTGCATTCAATTGAAAGATAATTAGCCAGAATCTGTGGCCCAGTTATTCATCTTGGCATTCCGATTTGCACAAAGGGAATAAGCATTTGAGAGAAAATGCAACATGTGTTTCTTATGTTGCTATGAACAGCTTTTTATCCTTTCTCTTTAGGGTCTAGCCAATGCAGAAATAGATAAATAAGTGCTGACTTTCTGTAAGACGTGTCCAATGCTGGGACAAAATAAAAGGGGACACTTATAAATGATAGTGATATCATTTGAGAAAGGGTAAGTTGACACTGAATTTCATGTATATTCACAGACCAAGCATGAAAAAGTCCCCAGCATGATCTTCATTGCGTGCTTAGAGCTGGTATTAGCTTTTCAGAGGTGCGGGCCTTTCGAAGGCTCGTTGGTCTAGGGGTATGATTCTCGCTTTGGGTGCGAGAGGTCCCGGGTTCAAATCCCGGACGAGCCCTTTCATTGGTGCTTTTTTAAAGTAGTATTGCAGTATGCATTTCAAAGCCAATATCAATTTTCTCTTTGCAGTAGTGGATGAATATTTGCTAGAGTCTCATGCTATTAACCTTGCCCTGCCTGAGCAAATAGGAAACATTTCTCTTTAAGCATTTTGCAAAAATGCTGAACTTGCATGGCATATACAAGCGTTCAGCTAGGGCTGTCTGGGAAGGTTGCATGAAAGAAATCTAAAACCAGAGGCCCTTGGAATAGCCTGTTTTGAGAAGTTTCATCACAGAAGAATCAACTGTAGACATCTGTTTCTGTAGTGTAGTGGTTATCACGTTCGCCTCACACGCGAAAGGTCCCCGGTTCGAAACCGGGCAGAAACAGTTGTTATATTGTCTTGGCTGCAATGTTGAGAGGTGCCGTTTTGCCATGAAATTGTCCAGGCCCTGAAGATGGTTTCATGCAGACTCGTTCCAAGAAAGTGAATTCTCTTAAAAACACTAAAGTAATTGGCATGTGGATGTATCTGTTGATTCACAGACCTTGCTTTGAAAAGAGCCCTGCATTCTGTTCATTGCTCACCTAGAACACGCATTAACTTTGGGAATTGTTGGCACCAACAGGCATCTTAGTTTAGTGGAGTGTTTCTGGTGTTTAAGTGCAGAAGCCCTGGGCTCAATTCCTCGGTGACCCTTCTCAAGGTGATGATACAAATGCATCGTCACCTTTACGTTTAATGTCAGAATTGTTTATTTCTATTTGGTGGTGTATGAATGCTTGCAATAGTATGTTGATTTTTTCTAGCCTTGAATGAATAAAAGCAAATCACTCCTCTTTATGTATTTTTCTAATACATTGATATTTGCATCTCCTTTCCTAGCCTGCATTTTTCATTATCTTACAGGCTGTATATAATAAGTATCAATTCAGGGGCCCTTCTTCTACTCAATTCACAACTGTTCTATCCCGGCATTGATAAGCAATCTACATCTGCTTCTGTTGTGTATTGGTTATCATGTTTACCTGACGTGTGAAAGCCCCATGTTTGACAGTGCGCGTTAACAAAGAGACCAATGATTTTTATTAAAAGTTGTCATGTGTTTTTGTTACCTTGCACCAGCCAAAAAGTGCCGGAAATGACTTCATTTGCAGTCACTTGAAAAGTAGGGATTCTCAAATAAATGGTAAGAGGTTGGAACAAATCTAAAGGAATGCATGGCATATCTATATGTATGTGTACGCAGGTATCCATATATAAAGATAGATAGATAGATAGATAGATAGATAGATAGATAGATAGATAGATAGATAGATAGATAGATAGATAGATAGATAGATAGATAGATAGATAGATAGATAGATAGATAGATAGATAGATAGATAGATAGATAGATAGATAGATAGATAGATAGATAGATAGATAGATAGATAGATAGATAGATAGATATTGGGAGAGAGAGAGCGTTAATATAAACTGAGACTTTATTTTCCATCAAGCTGTCTTTCCTTTCCTTCAGGAGCAGAATGTTCTGATCATCAGCGCTCCAGAATCCAGTGCTTGGTTGGCAAGCATCACACATTGTGATGTGTTAGCTAAGAGTTCCATGTCGTTCAGACTCATATATTCCTCTGTAGTTGTACCTTGGTGATTCAACAAAATGTGGCATCATAAGCAGCATTCTACTGCCATAGACTGGGCAGAAAAAACATTTAGAATTTCACTGAAAAAGAAAAAAAGCATACTTAGGCAGAGCTTTCTGGACAGTAAGGACATTAGAGTAAGTGATGAATAAGCACTGCTTTTGTTAATTTACATAGGCAGAACAGAGACTGCTGGGAAAAGCCTGAAATTAAAGGCCCAGAAAATGCCTGCTTCTGGATAGAACACTAAGAAGGGTTGAAAGTTTTTTCTCTGACCCTGGCCACTCTTACAAGCAATCCTATGATAGTCAGAAGGACCCACCCTAAAAAGGAAGGGACAGCCATTTGGACCCTTTCCACCTTTTCTATATCTCGCCTGATCGAGCCTGATCGAGCGCTGATTGAGCGGATTAGCACATGTACTTCTCATTTTGGGAAGGTATTGCTTAGCTTGCTACCAGCAGCTCAGTTATGTTATGATGTTAGAGGCTTGCATGGAATGCTTTAGTCCTGCATTAGGCCGTTTTTATTGCTACTTGCATTCAAGGGAAAGATAATTAGCCAGAATCTGTGGCCCAGTTATTCACCTTGGCATTCCGATTTGCACAAAGGGAATAAGCATTTGAGAGAAAATGCAACATGTGTTTCTTATGTTGCTATGAACAGCTTTTTATTCTTTCTCTTTAGGGTCTAGCCAATGCAGAAATAGATAAATAAGTGCTGACTTTCTGTAAGACGTGTCCAATGCTGGGACAAAATAAAAAGGGACACTTATAAATGATAGTGATATCATTTGAGAAAGGGTAAGTTGACACTGAATTTCATGTATATTCACAGACCAAGCATGAAAAAGTCCCCAGCATGATCTTCATTGCGTGCTTAGAGCTGGTATTAGCTTTTCAGAGGTGCGGGCCTTTCGAAGGCTCGTTGGTCTAGGGGTATGATTCTCGCTTTGGGTGCGAGAGGTCCCGGGTTCAAATCCCGGACGAGCCCTTTCATTGGTGCTTTTTTAAAGTAGTATTGCAGTATGCATTTCAAAGCCAATATCAATTTTCTCTTTGCAGTAGTGGATGAATATTTGCTAGAGTCTCATGCTTTTAACCTTGCCCTGCCTGAGCAAATAGGAAACATTTCTCTTTAAGCATTTTGCAAAAATGCTGAACTTGCATGGCATATACAAGCGTTCAGCTAGGGCTGTCTGGGAAGGTTGCATGAAAGAAATCTAAAACCAGAGGCCCTTGGAATAGCCTGTTTTGAGAAGTTTCATCACAGAAGAATCAACTGTAGACATCTGTTTCTGTAGTGTAGTGGTTATCACGTTCGCCTCACACGCGAAAGGTCCCCGGTTCGAAACCGGGCAGAAACAGTTGTTATATTGTCTTGGCTGCAATGTTGAGAGGTGCCGTTTTGCCATGAAATTGTCCAGGCCCTGAAGATGGTTTCATGCAGACTCGTTCCAAGAAAGTGAATTCTCTTAAAAACACTAAAGTAATTGGCATGTGGATGTATCTGTTGATTCACAGACCTCGCTTTGAAAAGAGCCCTGCATTCTGTTCATTGCTCACCTAGAACACGCATTAACTTTGGGAATTGTTGGCACCAACAGGCATCTTAGTTTAGTGGAGTGTTTCTGGTGTTTAAGTGCAGAAGCCCTGGGCTCAATTCCTCGGTGACCCTTCTCAAGGTGATGATACAAATGCATCGTCACCTTTACGTTTAATGTCAGAATTGTTTATTTCTATTTGGTGGTGTATGAATGCTTGCAATAGTATGTTGATTTTTTCTAGCCTTGAATGAATAAAAGCAAATCACTCCTCTTTATGTATTTTTCTAATACATTGATATTTGCATCTCCTTTCCTAGCCTGCATTTTTCATTATCTTACAGGCTGTATATAATAAGTATCAATTCAGGGGCCCTTCTTCTACTCAATTCACAACTGTTCTATCCCGGCATTGATAAGCAATCTACATCTGCTTCTGTTGTGTATTGGTTATCATGTTTACCTGACGTGTGAAAGCCCCATGTTTGACAGTGCGCGTTAACAAAGAGACCAATGATTTTTATTAAAAGTTGTCATGTGTTTTTGTTACCTTGCACCGGCCAAAAAGTGCCGGAAATGACTTCATTTGCAGTCACTTGAAAAGTAGGGATTCTCAAATAAATGGTAAGAGGTTGGAACAAATCTAAAGGAATGCATGGCATATCTATATGTATGTGTACGCAGGTATCCATATATAAAGATAGATAGATAGATAGATAGATAGATAGATAGATAGATAGATAGATAGATAGATAGATAGATAGATAGATAGATAGATAGATAGATAGATAGATAGATAGATAGATAGATAGATAGATAGATATTGGGAGAGAGAGAGCGTTACTATAAACTGAGACTTTATTTTCCATCAAGCTGTCTTTCCTTTCCTTCAGGAGCAGAATGTTCTGATCATCAGCGCTCCAGAATCTAGTGCTTGGTTGGCAAGCATCACACATTGTGATGTGTTAGCTAAGAGTTCCATGTCGTTCAGACTCATATATTCCTCTGTAGTTGTACCTTGGTGATTCAACAAAATGTGGCATCATAAGCAGCATTCTACTGCCATAGACTGGGCAGAAAAAACATTTAGAATTTCACTGAAAAAGAAAAAAAGCATACTTAGGCAGAGCTTTCTGGACAGTAAGGACATTAGAGTAAGTGATGAATAAGCACTGCTTTTGTTAATTTACATAGGCAGAACAGAGACTGCTGGGAAAAGCCTGAAATTAAAGGCCCAGAAAATGCCTGCTTCTGGATAGAACACTAAGAAGGGTTGAAAGTTTTTTCTCTGACCCTGGCCACTCTTACAAGCAATCCTATGATAGTCAGAAGGACCCACCCTAAAAAGGAAGGGACAGCCATTTGGACCCTTTCCACCTTTTCTATATCTCGCCTGATCGAGCCTGATCGAGCGCTGATTGAGCGGATTAGCACATGTACTTCTCATTTTGGGAAGGTATTGCTTAGCTTGCTACCAGCAGCTCAGTTATGTTATGATGTTAGAGGCTTGCATGGAATGCTTTAGTCCTGCATTAGGCCGTTTTTATTGCTACTTGCATTCAAGGGAAAGATAATTAGCCAGAATCTGTGGCCCAGTTATTCACCTTGGCATTCCGATTTGCACAAAGGGAATAAGCATTTGAGAGAAAATGCAACATGTGTTTCTTATGTTGCTATGAACAGCTTTTTATTCTTTCTCTTTAGGGTCTAGCCAATGCAGAAATAGATAAATAAGTGCTGACTTTCTGTAAGACGTGTCCAATGCTGGGACAAAATAAAAAGGGACACTTATAAATGATAGTGATATCATTTGAGAAAGGGTAAGTTGACACTGAATTTCATGTATATTCACAGACCAAGCATGAAAAAGTCCCCAGCATGATCTTCATTGCGTGCTTAGAGCTGGTATTAGCTTTTCAGAGGTGCGGGCCTTTCGAAGGCTCGTTGGTCTAGGGGTATGATTCTCGCTTTGGGTGCGAGAGGTCCCGGGTTCAAATCCCGGACGAGCCCTTTCATTGGTGCTTTTTTAAAGTAGTATTGCAGTATGCATTTCAAAGCCAATATCAATTTTCTCTTTGCAGTAGTGGATGAATATTTGCTAGAGTCTCATGCTTTTAACCTTGCCCTGCCTGAGCAAATAGGAAACATTTCTCTTTAAGCATTTTGCAAAAATGCTGAACTTGCATGGCATATACAAGCGTTCAGCTAGGGCTGTCTGGGAAGGTTGCATGAAAGAAATCTAAAACCAGAGGCCCTTGGAATAGCCTGTTTTGAGAAGTTTCATCACAGAAGAATCAACTGTAGACATCTGTTTCTGTAGTGTAGTGGTTATCACGTTCGCCTCACACGCGAAAGGTCCCCGGTTCGAAACCGGGCAGAAACAGTTGTTATATTGTCTTGGCTGCAATGTTGAGAGGTGCCGTTTTGCCATGAAATTGTCCAGGCCCTGAAGATGGTTTCATGCAGACTCGTTCCAAGAAAGTGAATTCTCTTAAAAACACTAAAGTAATTGGCATGTGGATGTATCTGTTGATTCACAGACCTCGCTTTGAAAAGAGCCCTGCATTCTGTTCATTGCTCACCTAGAACACGCATTAACTTTGGGAATTGTTGGCACCAACAGGCATCTTAGTTTAGTGGAGTGTTTCTGGTGTTTAAGTGCAGAAGCCCTGGGCTCAATTCCTCGGTGACCCTTCTCAAGGTGATGATACAAATGCATCGTCACCTTTACGTTTAATGTCAGAATTGTTTATTTCTATTTGGTGGTGTATGAATGCTTGCAATAGTATGTTGATTTTTTCTAGCCTTGAATGAATAAAAGCAAATCACTTCTCTTTATGTATTTTTCTAATACATTGATATTTGCATCATTGATATTTGCATCTCCTTTCCTAGCCTGCATTTTTCATTATCTTACAGGCTGTATATAATAAGTATCAATTCAGGGGCCCTTCTTCTACTCAATTCACAACTGTTCTATCCCGGCATTGATAAGCAATCTACATCTGCTTCTGTTGTGTATTGGTTATCATGTTTACCTGACGTGTGAAAGCCCCATGTTTGACAGTGCGCGTTAACAAAGAGACCAATGATTTTTATTAAAAGTTGTCATGTGTTTTTGTTACCTTGCACCGGCCAAAAAGTGCCGGAAATGACTTCATTTGCAGTCACTTGAAAAGTAGGGATTCTCAAATAAATGGTAAGAGGTTGGAACAAATCTAAAGGAATGCATGGCATATCTATATGTATGTGTACGCAGGTATCCATAGATAGATAGATAGATAGATAGATAGATAGATAGATAGATAGATAGATAGATAGATAGATAGATAGATAGATAGATAGATAGATAGATAGATAGATAGATAGATAGATAGATAGATAGATAGATAGATAGATAGATATTGGGAGAGAGAGAGCGTTACTATAAACTGAGACTTTATTTTCCATCAAGCTGTCTTTCCTTTCCTTCAGGAGCAGAATGTTCTGATCATCAGCGCTCCAGAATCTAGTGCTTGGTTGGCAAGCATCACACATTGTGATGTGTTAGCTAAGAGTTCCATGTCGTTCAGACTCATATATTCCTCTGTAGTTGTACCTTGGTGATTCAACAAAATGTGGCATCATAAGCAGCATTCTACTGCCATAGACTGGGCAGAAAAAACATTTAGAATTTCACTGAAAAAGAAAAAAAGCATACTTAGGCAGAGCTTTCTGGACAGTAAGGACATTAGAGTAAGTGATGAATAAGCACTGCTTTTGTTAATTTACATAGGCAGAACAGAGACTGCTGGGAAAAGCCTGAAATTAAAGGCCCAGAAAATGCCTGCTTCTGGATAGAACACTAAGAAGGGTTGAAAGTTTTTTCTCTGACCCTGGCCACTCTTACAAGCAATCCTATGATAGTCAGAAGGACCCACCCTAAAAAGGAAGGGACAGCCATTTGGACCCTTTCCACCTTTTCTATATCTCGCCTGATCGAGCCTGATCGAGCGCTGATTGAGCGGATTAGCACATGTACTTCTCATTTTGGGAAGGTATTGCTTAGCTTGCTACCAGCAGCTCAGTTATGTTATGATGTTAGAGGCTTGCATGGAATGCTTTAGTCCTGCATTAGGCCGTTTTTATTGCTACTTGCATTCAAGGGAAAGATAATTAGCCAGAATCTGTGGCCCAGTTATTCACCTTGGCATTCCGATTTGCACAAAGGGAATAAGCATTTGAGAGAAAATGCAACATGTGTTTCTTATGTTGCTATGAACAGCTTTTTATTCTTTCTCTTTAGGGTCTAGCCAATGCAGAAATAGATAAATAAGTGCTGACTTTCTGTAAGACGTGTCCAATGCTGGGACAAAATAAAAAGGGACACTTATAAATGATAGTGATATCATTTGAGAAAGGGTAAGTTGACACTGAATTTCATGTATATTCACAGACCAAGCATGAAAAAGTCCCCAGCATGATCTTCATTGCGTGCTTAGAGCTGGTATTAGCTTTTCAGAGGTGCGGGCCTTTCGAAGGCTCGTTGGTCTAGGGGTATGATTCTCGCTTTGGGTGCGAGAGGTCCCGGGTTCAAATCCCGGACGAGCCCTTTCATTGGTGCTTTTTTAAAGTAGTATTGCAGTATGCATTTCAAAGCCAATATCAATTTTCTCTTTGCAGTAGTGGATGAATATTTGCTAGAGTCTCATGCTATTAACCTTGCCCTGCCTGAGCAAATAGGAAACATTTCTCTTTAAGCATTTTGCAAAAATGCTGAACTTGCATGGCATATACAAGCGTTCAGCTAGGGCTGTCTGGGAAGGTTGCATGAAAGAAATCTAAAACCAGAGGCCCTTGGAATAGCCTGTTTTGAGAAGTTTCATCACAGAAGAATCAACTGTAGACATCTGTTTCTGTAGTGTAGTGGTTATCACGTTCGCCTCACACGCGAAAGGTCCCCGGTTCGAAACCGGGCAGAAACAGTTGTTATATTGTCTTGGCTGCAATGTTGAGAGGTGCCGTTTTGCCATGAAATTGTCCAGGCCCTGAAGATGGTTTCATGCAGACTCGTTCCAAGAAAGTGAATTCTCTTAAAAACACTAAAGTAATTGGCATGTGGATGTATCTGTTGATTCACAGACCTCGCTTTGAAAAGAGCCCTGCATTCTGTTCATTGCTCACCTAGAACACGCATTAACTTTGGGAATTGTTGGCACCAACAGGCATCTTAGTTTAGTGGAGTGTTTCTGGTGTTTAAGTGCAGAAGCCCTGGGCTCAATTCCTCGGTGACCCTTCTCAAGGTGATGATACAAATGCATCGTCACCTTTACGTTTAATGTCAGAATTGTTTATTTCTATTTGGTGGTGTATGAATGCTTGCAATAGTATGTTGATTTTTTCTAGCCTTGAATGAATAAAAGCAAATCACTCCTCTTTATGTATTTTTCTAATACATTGATATTTGCATCTCCTTTCCTAGCCTGCATTTTTCATTATCTTACAGGCTGTATATAATAAGTATCATTTCAGGGGCCCTTCTTCTACTCAATTCACAACTGTTCTATCCCGGCATTGATAAGCAATCTACATCTGCTTCTGTTGTGTATTGGTTATCATGTTTACCTGACGTGTGAAAGCCCCATGTTTGACAGTGCGCGTTAACAAAGAGACCAATGATTTTTATTAAAAGTTGTCATGTGTTTTTGTTACCTTGCACCGGCCAAAAAGTGCCGGAAATGACTTCATTTGCAGTCACTTGAAAAGTAGGGATTCTCAAATAAATGGTAAGAGGTTGGAACAAATCTAAAGGAATGCATGGCATATCTATATGTATGTGTACGCAGGTATCCATATAAAGATAGATAGATAGATAGATAGATAGATAGATAGATAGATAGATAGATAGATAGATAGATAGATAGATAGATAGATAGATAGATAGATAGATAGATAGATAGATAGATAGATAGATAGATAGATAGATAGATAGATAGATAGATAGATAGATAGATAGATAGATATTGGGAGAGAGAGAGCGTTACTATAAACTGAGACTTTATTTTCCATCAAGCTGTCTTTCCTTTCCTTCAGGAGCAGAATGTTCTGATCATCAGCGCTCCAGAATCTAGTGCTTGGTTGGCAAGCATCACACATTGTGATGTGTTAGCTAAGAGTTCCATGTCGTTCAGACTCATATATTCCTCTGTAGTTGTACCTTGGTGATTCAACAAAATGTGGCATCATAAGCAGCATTCTACTGCCATAGACTGGGCAGAAAAAACATTTAGAATTTCACTGAAAAAGAAAAAAAGCATACTTAGGCAGAGCTTTCTGGACAGTAAGGACATTAGAGTAAGTGATGAATAAGCACTGCTTTTGTTAATTTACATAGGCAGAACAGAGACTGCTGGGAAAAGCCTGAAATTAAAGGCCCAGAAAATGCCTGCTTCTGGATAGAACACTAAGAAGGGTTGAAAGTTTTTTCTCTGACCCTGGCCACTCTTACAAGCAATCCTATGATAGTCAGAAGGACCCACCCTAAAAAGGAAGGGACAGCCATTTGGACCCTTTCCACCTTTTCTATATCTCGCCTGATCGAGCCTGATCGAGCGCTGATTGAGCGGATTAGCACATGTACTTCTCATTTTGGGAAGGTATTGCTTAGCTTGCTACCAGCAGCTCAGTTATGTTATGATGTTAGAGGCTTGCATGGAATGCTTTAGTCCTGCATTAGGCCGTTTTTATTGCTACTTGCATTCAAGGGAAAGATAATTAGCCAGAATCTGTGGCCCAGGTATTCACCTTGGCATTCCGATTTGCACAAAGGGAATAAGCATTTGAGAGAAAATGCAACATGTGTTTCTTATGTTGCTATGAACAGCTTTTTATTCTTTCTCTTTAGGGTCTAGCCAATGCAGAAATAGATAAATAAGTGCTGACTTTCTGTAAGACGTGTCCAATGCTGGGACAAAATAAAAGGGGACACTTATAAATGATAGTGATATCATTTGAGAAAGGGTAAGTTGACACTGAATTTCATGTATATTCACAGACCAAGCATGAAAAAGTCCCCAGCATGATCTTCATTGCGTGCTTAGAGCTGGTATTAGCTTTTCAGAGGTGCGGGCCTTTCGAAGGCTCGTTGGTCTAGGGGTATGATTCTCGCTTTGGGTGCGAGAGGTCCCGGGTTCAAATCCCGGACGAGCCCTTTCATTGGTGCTTTTTTAAAGTAGTATTGCAGTATGCATTTCAAAGCCAATATCAATTTTCTCTTTGCAGTAGTGGATGAATATTTGCTAGAGTCTCATGCTTTTAACCTTGCCCTGCCTGAGCAAATAGGAAACATTTCTCTTTAAGCATTTTGCAAAAATGCTGAACTTGCATGGCATATACAAGCGTTCAGCTAGGGCTGTCTGGGAAGGTTGCATGAAAGAAATCTAAAACCAGAGGCCCTTGGAATAGCCTGTTTTGAGAAGTTTCATCACAGAAGAATCAACTGTAGACATCTGTTTCTGTAGTGTAGTGGTTATCACATTCGCCTCACACGCGAAAGGTCCCCGGTTCGAAACCGGGCAGAAACAGTTGTTATATTGTCTTGGCTGCAATGTTGAGAGGTGCCGTTTTGCCATGAAATTGTCCAGGCCCTGAAGATGGTTTCATGCAGACTCGTTCCAAGAAAGTGAATTCTCTTAAAAACACTAAAGTAATTGGCATGTGGATGTATCTGTTGATTCACAGACCTCGCTTTGAAAAGAGCCCTGCATTCTGTTCATTGCTCACCTAGAACACGCATTAACTTTGGGAATTGTTGGCACCAACAGGCATCTTAGTTTAGTGGAGTGTTTCTGGTGTTTAAGTGCAGAAGCCCTGGGCTCAATTCCTCGGTGACCCTTCTCAAGGTGATGATACAAATGCATCGTCACCTTTACGTTTAATGTCAGAATTGTTTATTTCTATTTGGTGGTGTATGAATGCTTGCAATAGTATGTTGATTTTTTCTAGCCTTGAATGAATAAAAGCAAATCACTCCTCTTTATGTATTTTTCTAATACATTGATATTTGCATCTCCTTTCCTAGCCTGCATTTTTCATTATCTTACAGGCTGTATATAATAAGTATCAATTCAGGGGCCCTTCTTCTACTCAATTCACAACTGTTCTATCCCGGCATTGATAAGCAATCTACATCTGCTTCTGTTGTGTATTGGTTATCATGTTTACCTGACGTGTGAAAGCCCCATGTTTGACAGTGCGCGTTAACAAAGAGACCAATGATTTTTATTAAAAGTTGTCATGTGTTTTTGTTACCTTGCACTGGCCAAAAAGTGCCGGAAATGACTTCATTTGCAGTCACTTGAAAAGTAGGGATTCTCAAATAAATGGTAAGAGGTTGGAACAAATCTAAAGGAATGCATGGCATATCTATATGTATGTGTACGCAGGTATCCATATATAAAGATAGATAGATAGATAGATAGATAGATAGATAGATAGATAGATAGATAGATAGATAGATAGATAGATAGATAGATAGATAGATAGATAGATAGATAGATAGATAGATAGATAGATAGATAGATAGATAGATAGATAGATAGATAGATAGATAGATAGATAGATAGATAGATAGATAGATAGATAGATAGATATTGGGAGAGAGAGAGCGTTACTATAAACTGAGACTTTATTTTCCATCAAGCTGTCTTTCCTTTCCTTCAGGAGCAGAATGTTCTGATCATCAGCGCTCCAGAATCTAGTGCTTGGTTGGCAAGCATCACACATTGTGATGTGTTAGCTAAGAGTTCCATGTCGTTCAGACTCATATATTCCTCTGTAGTTGTACCTTGGTGATTCAACAAAATGTGGCATCATAAGCAGCATTCTACTGCCATAGACTGGGCAGAAAAAACATTTAGAATTTCACTGAAAAAGAAAAAAAGCATACTTAGGCAGAGCTTTCTGGACAGTAAGGACATTAGAGTAAGTGATGAATAAGCACTGCTTTTGTTAATTTACATAGGCAGAACAGAGACTGCTGGGAAAAGCCTGAAATTAAAGGCCCAGAAAATGCCTGCTTCTGGATAGAACACTAAGAAGGGTTGAAAGTTTTTTCTCTGACCCTGGCCACTCTTACAAGCAATCCTATGATAGTCAGAAGGACCCACCCTAAAAAGGAAGGGACAGCCATTTGGACCCTTTCCACCTTTTCTATATCTCGCCTGATCGAGCCTGATCGAGCGCTGATTGAGCGGATTAGCACATGTACTTCTCATTTTGGGAAGGTATTGCTTAGCTTGCTACCAGCAGCTCAGTTATGTTATGATGTTAGAGGCTTGCATGGAATGCTTTAGTCCTGCATTAGGCCGTTTTTATTGCTACTTGCATTCAAGGGAAAGATAATTAGCCAGAATCTGTGGCCCAGTTATTCACCTTGGCATTCCGATTTGCACAAAGGGAATAAGCATTTGAGAGAAAATGCAACATGTGTTTCTTATGTTGCTATGAACAGCTTTTTATTCTTTCTCTTTAGGGTCTAGCCAATGCAGAAATAGATAAATAAGTGCTGACTTTCTGTAAGACGTGTCCAATGCTGGGACAAAATAAAAAGGGACACTTATAAATGATAGTGATATCATTTGAGAAAGGGTAAGTTGACACTGAATTTCATGTATATTCACAGACCAAGCATGAAAAAGTCCCCAGCATGATCTTCATTGCGTGCTTAGAGCTGGTATTAGCTTTTCAGAGGTGCGGGCCTTTCGAAGGCTCGTTGGTCTAGGGGTATGATTCTCGCTTTGGGTGCGAGAGGTCCCGGGTTCAAATCCCGGACGAGCCCTTTCATTGGTGCTTTTTTAAAGTAGTATTGCAGTATGCATTTCAAAGCCAATATCAATTTTCTCTTTGCAGTAGTGGATGAATATTTGCTAGAGTCTCATGCTTTTAACCTTGCCCTGCCTGAGCAAATAGGAAACATTTCTCTTTAAGCATTTTGCAAAAATGCTGAACTTGCATGGCATATACAAGCGTTCAGCTAGGGCTGTCTGGGAAGGTTGCATGAAAGAAATCTAAAACCAGAGGCCCTTGGAATAGCCTGTTTTGAGAAGTTTCATCACAGAAGAATCAACTGTAGACATCTGTTTCTGTAGTGTAGTGGTTATCACGTTCGCCTCACACGCGAAAGGTCCCCGGTTCGAAACCGGGCAGAAACAGTTGTTATATTGTCTTGGCTGCAATGTTGAGAGGTGCCGTTTTGCCATGAAATTGTCCAGGCCCTGAAGATGGTTTCATGCAGACTCGTTCCAAGAAAGTGAATTCTCTTAAAAACACTAAAGTAATTGGCATGTGGATGTATCTGTTGATTCACAGACCTCGCTTTGAAAAGAGCCCTGCATTCTGTTCATTGCTCACCTAGAACACGCATTAACTTTGGGAATTGTTGGCACCAACAGGCATCTTAGTTTAGTGGAGTGTTTCTGGTGTTTAAGTGCAGAAGCCCTGGGCTCAATTCCTCGGTGACCCTTCTCAAGGTGATGATACAAATGCATCGTCACCTTTACGTTTAATGTCAGAATTGTTTATTTCTATTTGGTGGTGTATGAATGCTTGCAATAGTATGTTGATTTTTTCTAGCCTTGAATGAATAAAAGCAAATCACTCCTCTTTATGTATTTTTCTAATACATTGATATTTGCATCTCCTTTCCTAGCCTGCATTTTTCATTATCTTACAGGCTGTATATAATAAGTATCAATTCAGGGGCCCTTCTTCTACTCAATTCACAACTGTTCTATCCCGGCATTGATAAGCAATCTACATCTGCTTCTGTTGTGTATTGGTTATCATGTTTACCTGACGTGTGAAAGCCCCATGTTTGACAGTGCGCGTTAACAAAGAGACCAATGATTTTTATTAAAAGTTGTCATGTGTTTTTGTTACCTTGCACCGGCCAAAAAGTGCCGGAAATGACTTCATTTGCAGTCACTTGAAAAGTAGGGATTCTCAAATAAATGGTAAGAGGTTGGAACAAATCTAAAGGAATGCATGGCATATCTATATGTATGTGTACGCAGGTATCCATATATAAAGATAGATAGATAGATAGATAGATAGATAGATAGATAGATAGATAGATAGATAGATAGATAGATAGATAGATAGATAGATAGATAGATAGATAGATAGATAGATAGATAGATAGATAGATAGATAGATAGATAGATAGATAGATAGATAGATAGATAGATAGATAGATAGATAGATATTGGGAGAGAGAGAGCGTTACTATAAACTGAGACTTTATTTTCCATCAAGCTGTCTTTCCTTTCCTTCAGGAGCAGAATGTTCTGATCATCAGCGCTCCAGAATCTAGTGCTTGGTTGGCAAGCATCACACATTGTGATGTGTTAGCTAAGAGTTCCATGTCGTTCAGACTCATATATTCCTCTGTAGTTGTACCTTGGTGATTCAACAAAATGTGGCATCATAAGCAGCATTCTACTGCCATAGACTGGGCAGAAAAAACATTTAGAATTTCACTGAAAAAGAAAAAAAGCATACTTAGGCAGAGCTTTCTGGACAGTAAGGACATTAGAGTAAGTGATGAATAAGCACTGCTTTTGTTAATTTACATAGGCAGAACAGAGACTGCTGGGAAAAGCCTGAAATTAAAGGCCCAGAAAATGCCTGCTTCTGGATAGAACACTAAGAAGGGTTGAAAGTTTTTTCTCTGACCCTGGCCACTCTTACAAGCAATCCTATGATAGTCAGAAGGACCCACCCTAAAAAGGAAGGGACAGCCATTTGGACCCTTTCCACCTTTTCTATATCTCGCCTGATCGAGCCTGATCGAGCGCTGATTGAGCGGATTAGCACATGTACTTCTCATTTTGGGAAGGTATTGCTTAGCTTGCTACCAGCAGCTCAGTTATGTTATGATGTTAGAGGCTTGCATGGAATGCTTTAGTCCTGCATTAGGCCGTTTTTATTGCTACTTGCATTCAAGGGAAAGATAATTAGCCAGAATCTGTGGCCCAGTTATTCACCTTGGCATTCCGATTTGCACAAAGGGAATAAGCATTTGAGAGAAAATGCAACATGTGTTTCTTATGTTGCTATGAACAGCTTTTTATTCTTTCTCTTTAGGGTCTAGCCAATGCAGAAATAGATAAATAAGTGCTGACTTTCTGTAAGACGTGTCCAATGCTGGGACAAAATAAAAAGGGACACTTATAAATGATAGTGATATCATTTGAGAAAGGGTAAGTTGACACTGAATTTCATGTATATTCACAGACCAAGCATGAAAAAGTCCCCAGCATGATCTTCATTGCGTGCTTAGAGCTGGTATTAGCTTTTCAGAGGTGCGGGCCTTTCGAAGGCTCGTTGGTCTAGGGGTATGATTCTCGCTTTGGGTGCGAGAGGTCCCGGGTTCAAATCCCGGACGAGCCCTTTCATTGGTGCTTTTTTAAAGTAGTATTGCAGTATGCATTTCAAAGCCAATATCAATTTTCTCTTTGCAGTAGTGGATGAATATTTGCTAGAGTCTCATGCTATTAACCTTGCCCTGCCTGAGCAAATAGGAAACATTTCTCTTTAAGCATTTTGCAAAAATGCTGAACTTGCATGGCATATACAAGCGTTCAGCTAGGGCTGTCTGGGAAGGTTGCATGAAAGAAATCTAAAACCAGAGGCCCTTGGAATAGCCTGTTTTGAGAAGTTTCATCACAGAAGAATCAACTGTAGACATCTGTTTCTGTAGTGTAGTGGTTATCACGTTCGCCTCACACGCGAAAGGTCCCCGGTTCGAAACCGGGCAGAAACAGTTGTTATATTGTCTTGGCTGCAATGTTGAGAGGTGCCGTTTTGCCATGAAATTGTCCAGGCCCTGAAGATGGTTTCATGCAGACTCGTTCCAAGAAAGTGAATTCTCTTAAAAACACTAAAGTAATTGGCATGTGGATGTATCTGTTGATTCACAGACCTCGCTTTGAAAAGAGCCCTGCATTCTGTTCATTGCTCACCTAGAACACGCATTAACTTTGGGAATTGTTGGCACCAACAGGCATCTTAGTTTAGTGGAGTGTTTCTGGTGTTTAAGTGCAGAAGCCCTGGGCTCAATTCCTCGGTGACCCTTCTCAAGGTGATGATACAAATGCATCGTCACCTTTACGTTTAATGTCAGAATTGTTTATTTCTATTTGGTGGTGTATGAATGCTTGCAATAGTATGTTGATTTTTTCTAGCCTTGAATGAATAAAAGCAAATCACTCCTCTTTATGTATTTTTCTAATACATTGATATTTGCATCTCCTTTCCTAGCCTGCATTTTTCATTATCTTACAGGCTGTATATAATAAGTATCAATTCAGGGGCCCTTCTTCTACTCAATTCACAACTGTTCTATCCCGGCATTGATAAGCAATCTACATCTGCTTCTGTTGTGTATTGGTTATCATGTTTACCTGACGTGTGAAAGCCCCATGTTTGACAGTGCGCGTTAACAAAGAGACCAATGATTTTTATTAAAAGTTGTCATGTGTTTTTGTTACCTTGCACCGGCCAAAAAGTGCCGGAAATGACTTCATTTGCAGTCACTTGAAAAGTAGGGATTCTCAAATAAATGGTAAGAGGTTGGAACAAATCTAAAGGAATGCATGGCATATCTATATGTATGTGTACGCAGGTATCCATATATAAAGATAGATAGATAGATAGATAGATAGATAGATAGATAGATAGATAGATAGATAGATAGATAGATAGATATTGGGAGAGAGAGAGCGTTACTATAAACTGAGACTTTATTTTCCATCAAGCTGTCTTTCCTTTCCTTCAGGAGCAGAATGTTCTGATCATCAGCGCTCCAGAATCTAGTGCTTGGTTGGCAAGCATCACACATTGTGATGTGTTAGCTAAGAGTTCCATGTCGTTCAGACTCATATATTCCTCTGTAGTTGTACCTTGGTGATTCAACAAAATGTGGCATCATAAGCAGCATTCTACTGCCATAGACTGGGCAGAAAAAACATTTAGAATTTCACTGAAAAAGAAAAAAAGCATACTTAGGCAGAGCTTTCTGGACAGTAAGGACATTAGAGTAAGTGATGAATAAGCACTGCTTTTGTTAATTTACATAGGCAGAACAGAGACTGCTGGGAAAAGCCTGAAATTAAAGGCCCAGAAAATGCCTGCTTCTGGATAGAACACTAAGAAGGGTTGAAAGTTTTTTCTCTGACCCTGGCCACTCTTACAAGCAATCCTATGATAGTCAGAAGGACCCACCCTAAAAAGGAAGGGACAGCCATTTGGACCCTTTCCACCTTTTCTATATCTCGCCTGATCGAGCCTGATCGAGCGCTGATTGAGCGGATTAGCACATGTACTTCTCATTTTGGGAAGGTATTGCTTAGCTTGCTACCAGCAGCTCAGTTATGTTATGATGTTAGAGGCTTGCATGGAATGCTTTAGTCCTGCATTAGGCCGTTTTTATTGCTACTTGCATTCAAGGGAAAGATAATTAGCCAGAATCTGTGGCCCAGTTATTCACCTTGGCATTCCGATTTGCACAAAGGGAATAAGCATTTGAGAGAAAATGCAACATGTGTTTCTTATGTTGCTATGAACAGCTTTTTATTCTTTCTCTTTAGGGTCTAGCCAATGCAGAAATAGATAAATAAGTGCTGACTTTCTGTAAGACGTGTCCAATGCTGGGACAAAATAAAAAGGGACACTTATAAATGATAGTGATATCATTTGAGAAAGGGTAAGTTGACACTGAATTTCATGTATATTCACAGACCAAGCATGAAAAAGTCCCCAGCATGATCTTCATTGCGTGCTTAGAGCTGGTATTAGCTTTTCAGAGGTGCGGGCCTTTCGAAGGCTCGTTGGTCTAGGGGTATGATTCTCGCTTTGGGTGCGAGAGGTCCCGGGTTCAAATCCCGGACGAGCCCTTTCATTGGTGCTTTTTTAAAGTAGTATTGCAGTATGCATTTCAAAGCCAATATCAATTTTCTCTTTGCAGTAGTGGATGAATATTTGCTAGAGTCTCATGCTATTAACCTTGCCCTGCCTGAGCAAATAGGAAACATTTCTCTTTAAGCATTTTGCAAAAATGCTGAACTTGCATGGCATATACAAGCGTTCAGCTAGGGCTGTCTGGGAAGGTTGCATGAAAGAAATCTAAAACCAGAGGCCCTTGGAATAGCCTGTTTTGAGAAGTTTCATCACAGAAGAATCAACTGTAGACATCTGTTTCTGTAGTGTAGTGGTTATCACGTTCGCCTCACACGCGAAAGGTCCCCGGTTCGAAACCGGGCAGAAAAAGTTGTTATATTGTCTTGGCTGCAATGTTGAGAGGTGCCGTTTTGCCATGAAATTGTCCAGGCCCTGAAGATGGTTTCATGCAGACTCGTTCCAAGAAAGTGAATTCTCTTAAAAACACTAAAGTAATTGGCATGTGGATGTATCTGTTGATTCACAGACCTCGCTTTGAAAAGAGCCCTGCATTCTGTTCATTGCTCACCTAGAACACGCATTAACTTTGGGAATTGTTGGCACCAACAGGCATCTTAGTTTAGTGGAGTGTTTCTGGTGTTTAAGTGCAGAAGCCCTGGGCTCAATTCCTCGGTGACCCTTCTCAAGGTGATGATACAAATGCATCGTCACCTTTACGTTTAATGTCAGAATTGTTTATTTCTATTTGGTGGTGTATGAATGCTTGCAATAGTATGTTGATTTTTTCTAGCCTTGAATGAATAAAAGCAAATCACTCCTCTTTATGTATTTTTCTAATACATTGATATTTGCATCTCCTTTCCTAGCCTGCATTTTTCATTATCTTACAGGCTGTATATAATAAGTATCAATTCAGGGGCCCTTCTTCTACTCAATTCACAACTGTTCTATCCCGGCATTGATAAGCAATCTACATCTGCTTCTGTTGTGTATTGGTTATCATGTTTACCTGACGTGTGAAAGCCCCATGTTTGACAGTGCGCGTATTTTTATTAAAAGTTGTCATGTGTTTTTGTTACCTTGCACCGGCCAAAAAGTGCCGGAAATGACTTCATTTGCAGTCACTTGAAAAGTAGGGATTCTCAAATAAATGGTAAGAGGTTGGAACAAATCTAAAGGAATGCATGGCATATCTATATGTATTTGTACGCAGGTATCCATATATAAAGATAGATAGATAGATAGATAGATAGATAGATAGATAGATAGATAGATAGATAGATAGATAGATAGATAGATAGATAGATAGATAGATAGATAGATAGATAGATAGATAGATAGATAGATAGATAGATAGATAGATAGATAGATAGATAGATAGATAGATAGATAGATAGATAGATAGATAGATAGATAGATATTGGGAGAGAGAGAGCGTTACTATAAACTGAGACTTTATTTTCCATCAAGCTGTCTTTCCTTTCCTTCAGGAGCAGAATGTTCTGATCATCAGCGCTCCAGAATCTAGTGCTTGGTTGGCAAGCATCACACATTGTGATGTGTTAGCTAAGAGTTCCATGTCGTTCAGACTCATATATTCCTCTGTAGTTGTACCTTGGTGATTCAACAAAATGTGGCATCATAAGCAGCATTCTACTGCCATAGACTGGGCAGAAAAAACATTTAGAATTTCACTGAAAAAGAAAAAAAGCATACTTAGGCAGAGCTTTCTGGACAGTAAGGACATTAGAGTAAGTGATGAATAAGCACTGCTTTTGTTAATTTACATAGGCAGAACAGAGACTGCTGGGAAAAGCCTGAAATTAAAGGCACAGAACATGCCTGCTTCTGGATAGAACACTAAGAAGGGTTGAAAGTTTTTTCTCTGACCCTGGCCACTCTTACAAGCAATCCTATGATAGTCAGAAGGACCCACCCTAAAAAGGAAGGGACAGCCATTTGGACCCTTTCCACCTTTTCTATATCTCGCCTGATCGCGCCTGATCGAGCGCTGATTGAGCGGATTAGCACATGTACTTCTCATTTTTGGAAGGTATTGCTTAGCTTGCTACCAGCAGCTCAGTTATGTTATGATGTTAGAGGCTTGCAAGGAATGCTTTAGTCCTGCATTAGGCAGTTTTTATTGCTACTTGCATTCAAGGGAAATATAATTAGCCAGAATCTGTGGCCCAGTTATTCAGCTTGGCATTCCGATTTGCACAAAGGGAATAAGCATTTGAGAAAAAATGCAACATGTGTTTCTTATGTTGTTATGAACAGCTTTTTATTCTTTCTCTTTAGGGTCTAGCCACTGCAGAAATAGATAAATAAGTGCTGACTTCCTGTAAGACGTGTCCAATGCTGGGACAAAATAAAAGGGGACACTTATAAATGATAGTGATATCATTTGAGAAAGGGTAAGTTGACACTGAATTTCATGTGTATTCACAGACCAAGCATGAAAAAGTCCCCAGCATGATCTTCATTGCGTGCTTAGAGCTGGTATTAGCTTTTCAGAGGTGCGGGTCTTTCGAAGGCTCGTTGGTCTAGGGGTATGATTCTCGCTTTGGGTGCGAGAGGTCCCGGGTTCAAATCCCGGATGAGCCCTTTCATTGGTGCTTTTTTAAAGTAGTATTGAAGTATGCATTTCAAAGCCAATATCAATTTTCTCTTTGCAGTAGTGGATGAATATTTGCTAGAGTCTCATGCTTTTAACCTTGCCCTGCCTGAGCAAATAGGAAACATTTCTCTTTAAGCATTTTGCAAAAATGCTGAACTTGCATGGCATATACAAGCGTTCAGCTAGGGCTGTCTGGGAAGGTTGCATGAAAGAAATCTAAAACCAGAGGCCCTTGGAATAGCCTGTTTTGAGAAGTTTCATCACAGAAGAATCAACTGTAGACATCTGTTTCTGTAGTGTAGTGGTTATCATGTTTGCCTCACACGCGAAAGGTCCCCGGTTCGAAACCGGGCAGAAACAGTTGTTATATTGTCTTGGCTGCAATGTTGAGAGGTGCCGTTTTGCCATGAAATTGTCCAGGCCCTGAAGATGGTTTCATGCAGACTCGTTCCAAGAAAGTGAATTCTCTTAAAAACACTAAAGTAATTGGCATGTGGATGTATCTGTTGATTCACAGACCTCGCTTTGAAAAGAGCCCTGCATTCTGTTCATTGCTCACCTAGAACATGCATTAACTTTGGGAATTGTTGGCACCAACAGGCATCTTAGTTTAGTGGAGTGTTTCTGGTGTTTAAGTGCAGAAGCCCTGGGCTCAATTCCTCGGTGACCCTTCTCAAGGTGATGATACAAATGCATCGTCACCTTTACGTTTAATGACAGAATTGTTTATTTCTATTTGGTGGTGTATGAATGCTTGCAATAGTATGTTGATTTTTTCTAGCCTTGAATGAATAAAAGCAAATCACTCCTCTTTATGTATTTTTCTAATACATTGATATTTGCATCTCCTTTCCTAGCCTGCATTTTTCACTATCTTACAGGCTGTATATAATAAGTATCAATTCAGGGGCCCTTCTTCTACTCAATTCACAACTGTTCTATCCCGGCATTGATAAGCAATCTACATCTGCTTTTGTTGTATATTGGTTATCATGTTTACCTGACGTGTGAAAGCCCCATGTTTGACAGTGCGCGTTAATAAAGAGACCAATGATTTTTATTAAAAGTTGTCATGTGTTTTTGTTACCTTGCACCGGCCAAAAAGTGCCGGAAATGACTTCATTTGCAGTCACTTGAAAAGTAGGGATTCTCAAATAAATGGTAAGAGGTTGGAACAAATCTAAAGGAATGCATGGCATATCTATATGTATGTGTACGCAGGTATCCATATATAGATAGATAGATAGATAGATAGATAGATAGATAGATAGATAGATAGATAGATAGATAGATAGATAGATAGATAGATAGATAGATAGATAGATAGATAGATAGATAGATAGATAGATATTGGGAGAGAGAGAGCGTTAATATAAACTGAGACTTTATTTTCCATCAAGCTGTCTTTCCTTTCCTTCAGGAGCAGAATGTTCTGATCATCAGCGCTCCAGAATCTAGTGCTTGGTTGGCAAGCATCACACATTGTGATGTGTTAGCTAAGAGTTCCATGTCGTTCAGACTCATATATTCCTCTGTAGTTGTACCTTGGGGATTCAACAAAATGTGGCATCATAAGCAGCATTCTACTGCCATAGACTGGGAGGAAAAAACATTTAGAATTTCACTGAAAAAGAAAAAAAGCATACTTAGGCAGAGCTTTCTGGACAGTAAGACCATTAGAGTAAGTGATGAATAAGCACTGCTTTTGTTAATTTACATAGGCAGAACAGAGACTGCTGGGAAAAGCCTGAAATTAAAGGCACAGAAAATGCCTGCTTCTGGATAGAACACTGAGAAGGGTTGAAAGTTTTTTTCTGACCCTGGCCACTCTTACAAGCAATCCTATGATAGTCAGAAGGACCCACCCTAAAAAGGAAGGGACAGCCATTTGGACCCTTTCCACCTTTTCTATATCTCGCCTGATCGAGCCTGATCGAGCGCTGATTGAGCGGATTAGCACATGTACTTCTCATTTTGGGAAGGTATTGCTTAGCTTGCTACCAGCAGCTCAGTTATGTTATGATGTTAGAGGCTTGCAAGGAATGCTCTAGTCCTGCATTAGGCAGTTTTTATTGCTACTTGCATTCAAGGGAAAGATAATTAGCCAGAATCTGTGACCCAGTTATTCAGCTTGGCATTCCGATTTGCACAAAGGGAATAAGCATTTGAGAAAAAATGCAACATGTGTTTCTTATGTTGTTATGAACAGCTTTTTATTCTTTCTCTTTAGGGTCTAGCCACTGCAGAAATAGATAAATAAGTGCTGACTTCCTGTAAGACGTGTCCAATGCTGGGACAAAATAAAAGGGGACACTTATAAATGATAGTGATATCATTTGAGAAAGGGTAAGTTGACACTGAATTTCATGTGTATTCACAGACCAAGCATGAAAAAGTCCCCAGCATGATCTTCATTGCGTGCTTAGAGCTGGTATTAGCTTTTCAGAGGTGAGGGTCTTTCGAAGGCTCGTTGGTCTAGGGGTATGATTCTCGCTTTGGGTGCGAGAGGTCCCGGGTTCAAATCCCGGACGAGCCCTTTCATTGGTGCTTTTTTAAAGTAGTATTGAATTATGCATTTCAAAGCCAATATCAATTTTCTCTTTGCAGTAGTGGATGAATATTTGCTAGAGTCTCATGCTTTTAACCTTGCCCTGCCTGAGCAAATAGGAAACATTTCTCTTTAAGCATTTTGCAAAAATGCTGAACTTGCATGGCATATACAAGCGTTCAGCTAGGGCTGTCTGGGAAGGTTGCATGAAAGAAATCTAAAACCAGAGGCCCTTGGAATAGCCTGTTTTGAGAAGTTTCATCACAGAAGAATCAACTGTAGACATCTGTTTCTGTAGTGTAGTGGTTATCACGTTTGCCTCACACGCGAAAGGTCCCCGGTTCGAAACCGGGCAGAAACAGTTGTTATATTGTCTTGGCTGCAATGTTGAGAGGTGCCGTTTTGCCATGAAATTGTCCAGGCCCTGAAGATGGTTTCATGCAGACTCGTTCCAAGAAAGTGAATTCTCTTAAAAACACTAAAGTAATTGGCATGTGGATGTATCTGTTGATTCACAGACCTCGCTTTGAAAAGAGCCCTGCATTCTGTTCATTGCTCACCTAGAACATGCATTAACTTTGGGAATTGTTGGCACCAACAGGCATCTTAGTTTAGTGGAGTGTTTCTGGTGTTTAAGTGCAGAAGCCCTGGGCTCAATTCCTCGGTGACCCTTCTCAAGGTGATGATACAAATGCATCGTCACCTTTACGTTTAATGTCAGAATTGTTTATTTCGATTTGGTGGTGTATGAATGCTTGCAATAGTATGTTGATTTTTTCTAGCCTTGAATGAATAAAAGCAAATCACTCCTCTTTATGTATTTTTCTAATACATTGATATTTGCATCTCCTTTCCTAGCCTGCATTTTTCACTATCTTACAGGCTGTATATAATAAGTATCAATTCAGGGGCCCTTCTTCTACTCAATTCACAACTGTTCTATCCCGGCATTGATAAGCAATCTACATCTGCTTCTGTTGTATATTGGTTATCATGTTTACCTGACGTGTGAAAGCCCCATGTTTGACAGTGCGCGTTAATAAAGAGACCAATGATTTTTATTAAAAGTTGTCATGTGTTTTTGTTATGACTTCATTTGCAGTCACTTGAAAAGTAGGGATTCTCAAATAAATGGTAAGAGGTTGGAACAAATCTAAAGGAATGCATGGCATATCTATATGTATGTGTACGCAGGTATCCATATATAAAGATAGATAGATAGATAGATAGATAGATAGATAGATAGATAGATAGATAGATAGATAGATAGATAGATAGATAGATAGATAGATAGATAGATAGATAGATAGATAGATAGATAGATAGATAGATAGATAGATAGATAGATAGATAGATAGATAGATAGATAGATAGATAGATAGATAGATAGATAGATAGATAGATATTGGGAGAGAGAGAGCGTTAATATAAACTGAGACTTTATTTTCCATCAAGCTGTCTTTCCTTTCCTTCAGGAGCAGAATGTTCTGATCATCAGCGCTCCAAAATCTAGTGCTTGGTTGGCAAGCATCACACATTGTGATGTGTTAGCTAAGAGTTCCATGTCGTTCAGACTCATATATTCACCTGTAGTTGTACCTTGGTGATTCAACAAAATGTGGCATCATAAGCAGCATTCTACTGCCATAGACTGGGCAGAAAAAACATTTAGAATTTCACTGAAAAAGAAAAAAAGCATACTTAGGCAGAGCTTTCTGGACAGTAAGGACATTAGAGTAAGTGATGAATAAGCACTGCTTTTGTTAATTTACATAGGCAGAACAGAGACTGCTGGGAAAAGCCTGAAATTAAAGGCACAGAAAATGCCTGCTTCTGGATAGAACACTGAGAAGGGTTGAAAGTTTTTTCTCTGACCCTGGCCACTCGTACAAGCAATCCTATGATAGTCAGAAGGACCCACCCTAAAAAGGAAGGGACAGCCATTTGGACCCTTTCCACCTTTTCTATATCTCGCCTGATCGAGCCTGATCGAGCGCTGATTGAGCGGATTAGCACATGTACTTCTCATTTTGGGAAGGTATTGCTTAGCTTGCTACCAGCAGCTCAGTTATGTTATGATGTTAGAGGCTTGCAAGGAATGCTTTAGTCCTGCATTAGGCAGTTTTTATTGCTACTTGCATTCAAGGGAAAGATAATTAGCCAGAATCTGTGACCCAGTTATTCAGCTTGGCATTCCGATTTGCGCAAAGGGAATAAGCATTTGAGAAAAAATGCAACATGTGTTTCTTATGTTGTTATGAACAGCTTTTTATTCTTTCTCTTTAGGGTCTAGCCACTGCAGAAATAGATAAATAAGTGCTGACTTCCTGTAAGACGTGTCCAATGCTGGGACAAAATAAAAGGGGACACTTATAAATGATAGTGATATCATTTGAGAAAGGGTAAGTTGACACTGAATTTCATGTGTATTCATAGACCAAGCATGAAAAAGTCCCCAGCATGATCTTCATTGCGTGCTTAGAGCTGGTATTAGCTTTTCAGAGGTGCGGGCCTTTCGAAGGCTCGTTGGTCTAGGGGTATGATTCTCGCTTTGGGTGCGAGAGGTCCCGGGTTCAAATCCCGGACGAGCCCTTTCATTGGTGCTTTTTTAAAGTAGTATTGAAGTATGCATTTCAAAGCCAATATCAATTTTCTCTTTGCAGTAGTGGATGAATATTTGCTAGAGTCTCATGCTTTTAACCTTGCCCTGCCTGAGCAAATAGGAAACATTTCTCTTTAAGCATTTTGCAAAAATGCTGAACTTGCATGGCATATACAAGCGTTCAGCTAGGGCTGTCTGGGAAGGTTGCATGAAAGAAATCTAAAACCAGAGGCCCTTGGAATAGCCTGTTTTGAGAAGTTTCATCACAGAAGAATCAACTGTAGACATCTGTTTCTGTAGTGTAGTGGTTATCACGTTCGCCTCACACGCGAAAGGTCCCCGGTTCGAAACCGGGCAGAAACAGTTGTTATATTGTCTTGGCTGCAATGTTGAGAGGTGCCGTTTTGCCATGAAATTGTCCAGGCCCTGAAGATGGTTTCATGCAGACTCATTCCAAGAAAGTGAATTCTCTTAAAAACACTAAAGTAATTGGCATGTGGATGTATCTGTTGATTCACAGACCTCGCTTTGAAAAGAGCCCTGCATTCTGTTCATTGCTCACCTAGAACATGCATTAACTTTGGGAATTGTTGGCACCAACAGGCATCTTAGTTTAGTGGAGTGTTTCTGGTGTTTAAGTGCAGAAGCCCTGGGCTCAATTCCTCGGTGACCCTTCTCAAGGTGATGATACAAATGCATCGTCACCTTTACGTTTAATGACAGAATTGTTTATTTCTATTTGGTGGTGTATGAATGCTTGCAATAGTATGTTGATTTTTTCTAGCCTTGAATGAATAAAAGCAAATCACTCCTCTTTATGTATTTTTCTAATACATTGATATTTGCATCTCCTTTCCTAGCCTGCATTTTTCACTATCTTACAGGCTGTATATAATAAGTATCAATTCAGGGGCCCTTCTTCTACTCAATTCACAACTGTTCTATCCCGGCATTGATAAGCAATCTACATCTGCTTCTGTTGTATATTGGTTATCATGTTTACCTGACGTTTGAAAGCCCCATGTTTGACAGTGCGCGTTAATAAAGAGACCAATGATTTTTATTAAAAGTTGTCATGTGTTTTTGTTACCTTGCACCGGCCAAAAAGTGCCGGAAATGACTTCATTTGCAGTCACTTGAAAAGTAGGGATTCTCAAATAAATGGTAAGAGGTTGGAACAAATCTAAAGGAATGCATGGCATATCTATATGTATGTGTACGCAGGTATCCATATATAAAGATAGATAGATAGATAGATAGATAGATAGATAGATAGATAGATAGATAGATAGATAGATAGATAGATAGATAGATAGATAGATAGATAGATAGATAGATAGATAGATAGATAGATAGATAGATAGATAGATAGATAGATAGATAGATAGATAGATAGATAGATAGATAGATAGATATTGGGAGAGAGAGAGCGTTAATATAAACTGAGACTTTATTTTCCATCAAGCTGTCTTTCCTTTCCTTCAGGAGCAGAATGTTCTGATCATCAGCGCTCCAGAATCTAGTGCTTGGTTGGCAAGCATCACACATTGTGATGTGTTAGCTAAGAGTTCCATGTCGTTCAGACTCATATATTCCTCTGTAGTTGTACCTTGGTGATTCAACAAAATGTGGCATCATAAGCAGCATTCTACTGCCATAGACTGGGCGGAAAAAACATTTAGAATTTCACTGAAAAAGAAAAAAAGCATACTTAGGCAGAGCTTTCTGGACAGTAAGGCCATTAGAGTAAGTGATGAATAAGCACTGCTTTTGTTAATTTACATAGGCAGAACAGAGACTGCTGGGAAAAGCCTGAAATTAAAGGCACAGAAAATGCCTGCTTCTGGATAGAACACTGAGAAGGGTTGAAAGTTTTTTTCTGACCCTGGCCACTCTTACAAGCAATCCTATGATAGTCAGAAGGACCCACCCTAAAAAGGAAGGGACAGCCATTTGGACCCTTTCCACCTTTTCTATATCTCGCCTGATCGAGCCTGATCGAGCGCTGATTGAGCGGATTAGCACATGTACTTCTCATTTTGGGAAGGTATTGCTTAGCTTGCTACCAGCAGCTCAGTTATGTTATGATGTTAGAGGCTTGCAAGGAATGCTCTAGTCCTGCATTAGGCAGTTTTTATTGCTACTTGCATTCAAGGGAAAGATAATTAGCCAGAATCTGTGACCCAGTTATTCAGCTTGGCATTCCGATTTGCACAAAGGGAATAAGCATTTGAGAAAAAATGCAACATGTGTTTCTTATGTTGTTATGAACAGCTTTTTATTCTTTCTCTTTAGGGTCTAGCCACTGCAGAAATAGATAAATAAGTGCTGACTTCCTGTAAGACGTGTCCAATGCTGGGACAAAATAAAAGGGGACACTTATAAATGATAGTGATATCATTTGAGAAAGGGTAAGTTGACACTGAATTTCATGTGTATTCACAGACCAAGCATGAAAAAGTCCCCAGCATGATCTTCATTGCGTGCTTAGAGCTGGTATTAGCTTTTCAGAGGTGAGGGTCTTTCGAAGGCTCGTTGGTCTAGGGGTATGATTCTCGCTTTGGGTGCGAGAGGTCCCGGGTTCAAATCCCGGACGAGCCCTTTCATTGGTGCTTTTTTAAAGTAGTATTGAATTATGCATTTCAAAGCCAATATCAATTTTCTCTTTGCAGTAGTGGATGAATATTTGCTAGAGTCTCATGCTTTTAACCTTGCCCTGCCTGAGCAAATAGGAAACATTTCTCTTTAAGCATTTTGCAAAAATGCTGAACTTGCATGGCATATACAAGCGTTCAGCTAGGGCTGTCTGGGAAGGTTGCATGAAAGAAATCTAAAACCAGAGGCCCTTGGAATAGCCTGTTTTGAGAAGTTTCATCACAGAAGAATCAACTGTAGACATCTGTTTCTGTAGTGTAGTGGTTATCACGTTTGCCTCACACGCGAAAGGTCCCCGGTTTGAAACCGGGCAGAAACAGTTGTTATATTGTCTTGGCTGCAATGTTGAGAGGTGCCGTTTTGCCATGAAATTGTCCAGGCCCTGAAGATGGTTTCATGCAGACTCATTCCAAGAAAGTGAATTCTCTTAAAAACACTAAAGTAATTGGCATGTGGATGTATCTGTTGATTCACAGACCTCGCTTTCATAAGAGCCCTGCATTCTGTTCATTGCTCACCTAGAACATGCATTAACTTTGGGAATTGTTGGCACCAACAGGCATCTTAGTTTAGTGGAGTGTTTCTGGTGTTTAAGTGCAGAAGCCCTGGGCTCAATTCCTCGGTGACCCTTCTCAAGGTGATGATACAAATGCATCGTCACCTTTACGTTTAATGTCAGAATTGTTTATTTCTATTTGGTGGTGTATGAATGCTTGCAATAGTATGTTGATTTTTTCTAGCCTTGAATGAATAAAAGCAAATCACTCCTCTTTATGTATTTTTCTAATACATTGATATTTGCATCTCCTTTCCTAGCCTGCATTTTTCACTATCTTACAGGCTGTATATAATAAGTATCAATTCAGGGGCCCTTCTATTACTCAATTCACAACTATTCTATCCTGGCATTGATAAGCAATCTACATCTGCTTCTGTTGTGTATTGGTTATCATGTTTACCTGACGTGTGAAAGCCCCATGTTTGACAGTGCGCGTTAATAAAGAGACCAATGATTTGTATTAAAAGTTGGCATGTGTTTTTGTTACCTTGCACCGGCCAAAAGGTGCCGGAAATGACTTCATTTGCAGTCACTTGAAAAGTAGGGATTCTCAAATAAATGGTAAGAGGTTGGAACAAATCTAAAGGAATGCATGGCATATCTATATGTATGTGTACGCAGGTATCCATATATAAAGATAGATAGATAGATAGATAGATAGATAGATAGATAGATAGATAGATAGATAGATAGATAGATAGATAGATAGATAGATAGATAGATAGATAGATAGATAGATAGATAGATAGATAGATAGATAGATAGATAGATAGATAGATAGATAGATAGATAGATAGATATTGGGAGAGAGAGAGCGTTAATATAAACTGAGACTTTATTTTCCATCAGCTGTCTTTCCTTTCCTTCAGGAGCAGAATGTTCTGATCATCAGCGCTCCAGAATCTAGTGCTTGGTTGGCAAGCATCACACATTGTGATGTGTTAGCTAAGAGTTCCATGTCGTTCAGACTCATATATTCCTCTGTAGTTGTACCTTGGTGATTCAACAAAATGTGGCATCATAAGCAGCATTCTACTGCCATAGACTGGGCAGAAAAAACATTTAGAATTTCACTGAAAAAGAAAAAAAGCATACTTAGGCAGAGCTTTCTGGACAGTAAGGACATTAGAGTAAGTGATGAATAAGCACTGCTTTTGTTAATTTACATAGGCAGAACAGAGACTGCTGGGAAAAGCCTGAAATTAAAGGCACAGAACATGCCTGCTTCTGGATAGAACACTAAGAAGGGTTGAAAGTTTTTTCTCTGACCCTGGCCACTCTTACAAGCAATCCTATGATAGTCAGAAGGACCCACCCTAAAAAGGAAGGGACAGCCATTTGGACCCTTTCCACCTTTTCTATATCTCGCCTGATCGAGCCTGATCGAGCGCTGATTGAGCGGATTAGCACATGTACTTCTCATTTTTGGAAGGTATTGCTTAGCTTGCTACCAGCAGCTCAGTTATGTTATGATGTTAGAGGCTTGCAAGGAATGCTTTAGTCCTGCATTAGGCAGTTTTTATTGCTACTTGCATTCAAGGGAAAGATAATTAGCCAGAATCTGTGGCCCAGTTATTCAGCTTGGCATTCCGATTTGCACAAAGGGAATAAGCATTTGAGAAAAAATGCAACATGTGTTTCTTATGTTGTTATGAACAGCTTTTTATTCTTTCTCTTTAGGGTCTAGCCACTGCAGAAATAGATAAATAAGTGCTGACTTCCTGTAAGACGTGTCCAATGCTGGGACAAAATAAAAGGGGACACTTATAAATGATAGTGATATCATTTGAGAAAGGGTAAGTTGACACTGAATTTCATGTGTATTCACAGACCAAGCATGAAAAAGTCCCCAGCATGATCTTCATTGCGTGCTTAGAGCTGGTATTAGCTTTTCAGAGGTGCGGGTCTTTCGAAGGCTCGTTGGTCTAGGGGTATGATTCTCGCTTTGGGTGCGAGAGGTCCCGGGTTCAAATCCCGGATGAGCCCTTTCATTGGTGCTTTTTTAAAGTAGCATTGAAGTATGCATTTCAAAGCCAATATCAATTTTCTCTTTGCAGTAGTGGATGAATATTTGCTAGAGTCTCATGCTTTTAACCTTGCCCTGCCTGAGCAAATAGGAAACATTTCTCTTTAAGCATTTTGCAAAAATGCTGAACTTGCATGGCATATACAAGCGTTCAGCTAGGGCTGTCTGGGAAGGTTGCATGAAAGAAATCTAAAACCAGAGGCCCTTGGAATAGCCTGTTTTGAGAAGTTTCATCACAGAAGAATCAACTGTAGACATCTGTTTCTGTAGTGTAGTGGTTATCATGTTTGCCTCACACGCGAAAGGTCCCCGGTTCGAAACCGGGCAGAAACAGTTGTTATATTGTCTTGGCTGCAATGTTGAGAGGTGCCGTTTTGCCATGAAATTGTCCAGGCCCTGAAGATGGTTTCATGCAGACTCGTTCCAAGAAAGTGAATTCTCTTAAAAACACTAAAGTAATTGGCATGTGGATGTATCTGTTGATTCACAGACCTCGCTTTGAAAAGAGCCCTGCATTCTGTTCATTGCTCACCTAGAACATGCATTAACTTTGGGAATTGTTGGCACCAACAGGCATCTTAGTTTAGTGGAGTGTTTCTGGTGTTTAAGTGCAGAAGCCCTGGGCTCAATTCCTCGGTGACCCTTCTCAAGGTGATGATACAAATGCATCGTCACCTTTACGTTTAATGACAGAATTGTTTATTTCTATTTGGTGGTGTATGAATGCTTGCAATAGTATGTTGATTTTTTCTAGCCTTGAATGAATAAAAGCAAATCACTCCTCTTTATGTATTTTTCTAATACATTGATATTTGCATCTCCTTTCCTAGCCTGCATTTTTCACTATCTTACAGGCTGTATATAATAAGTATCAATTCAGGGGCCCTTCTTCTACTCAATTCACAACTGTTCTATCCCGGCATTGATAAGCAATCTACATCTGCTTTTGTTGTATATTGGTTATCATGTTTACCTGACGTGTGAAAGCCCCATGTTTGACAGTGCGCGTTAATAAAGAGACCAATGATTTTTATTAAAAGTTGTCATGTGTTTTTGTTACCTTGCACCGGCCAAAAAGTGCCGGAAATGACTTCATTTGCAGTCACTTGAAAAGTAGGGATTCTCAAATAAATGGTAAGAGGTTGGAACAAATCTAAAGGAATGCATGGCATATCTATATGTATGTGTACGCAGGTATCCATATATAAAGATAGATAGATAGATAGATAGATAGATAGATAGATAGATAGATAGATAGATAGATAGATAGATAGATAGATAGATAGATAGATAGATAGATAGATAGATAGATAGATAGATAGATAGATAGATAGATAGATAGATAGATAGATAGATAGATAGATAGATAGATATTGGGAGAGAGAGAGCGTTAATATAAACTGAGACTTTATTTTCCATCAAGCTGTCTTTCCTTTCCTTCAGGAGCAGAATGTTCTGATCATCAGCGCTCCAGAATCTAGTGCTTGGTTGGCAAGCATCACACATTGTGATGTGTTAGCTAAGAGTTCCATGTCGTTCAGACTCATATATTCCTCTGTAGTTGTACCTTGGGGATTCAACAAAATGTGGCATCATAAGCAGCATTCTACTGCCATAGACTGGGCGGAAAAAACATTTAGAATTTCACTGAAAAAGAAAAAAAGCATACTTAGGCAGAGCTTTCTGGACAGTAAGACCATTAGAGTAAGTGATGAATAAGCACTGCTTTTGTTAATTTACATAGGCAGAACAGAGACTGCTGGGAAAAGCCTGAAATTAAAGGCACAGAAAATGCCTGCTTCTGGATAGAACACTGAGAAGGGTTGAAAGTTTTTTTCTGACCCTGGCCACTCTTACAAGCAATCCTATGATAGTCAGAAGGACCCACCCTAAAAAGGAAGGGACAGCCATTTGGACCCTTTCCACCTTTTCTATATCTCGCCTGATCGAGCCTGATCGAGCGCTGATTGAGCGGATTAGCACATGTACTTCTCATTTTGGGAAGGTATTGCTTAGCTTGCTACCAGCAGCTCAGTTATGTTATGATGTTAGAGGCTTGCAAGGAATGCTCTAGTCCTGCATTAGGCAGTTTTTATTGCTACTTGCATTCAAGGGAAAGATAATTAGCCAGAATCTGTGACCCAGTTATTCAGCTTGGCATTCCGATTTGCACAAAGGGAATAAGCATTTGAGAAAAAATGCAACATGTGTTTCTTATGTTGTTATGAACAGCTTTTTATTCTTTCTCTTTAGGGTCTAGCCACTGCAGAAATAGATAAATAAGTGCTGACTTCCTGTAAGACGTGTCCAATGCTGGGACAAAATAAAAGGGGACACTTATAAATGATAGTGATATCATTTGAGAAAGGGTAAGTTGACACTGAATTTCATGTGTATTCACAGACCAAGCATGAAAAAGTCCCCAGCATGATCTTCATTGCGTGCTTAGAGCTGGTATTAGCTTTTCAGAGGTGCGGGTCTTTCGAAGGCTCGTTGGTCTAGGGGTATGATTCTCGCTTTGGGTGCGAGAGGTCCCGGGTTCAAATCCCGGATGAGCCCTATCATTGGTGCTTTTTTAAAGTAGTATTGAAGTATGCATTTCAAAGCCAATATCAATTTTCTCTTTGCAGTAGTGGATGAATATTTGCTAGAGTCTCATGCTTTTAACCTTGCCCTGCCTGAGCAAATAGGAAACATTTCTCTTTAAGCATTTTGCAAAAATGCTGAACTTGCATGGCATATACAAGCGTTCAGCTAGGGCTGTCTGGGAAGGTTGCATGAAAGAAATCTAAAACCAGAGGCCCTTGGAATAGCCTGTTTTGAGAAGTTTCATCACAGAAGAATCAACTGTAGACATCTGTTTCTGTAGTGTAGTGGTTATCACGTTTGCCTCACACGCGAAAGGTCCCCGGTTCGAAACCGGGCAGAAACAGTTGTTATATTGTCTTGGCTGCAATGTTGAGAGGTGCCGTTTTGCCATGAAATTGTCCAGGCCCTGAAGATGGTTTCATGCAGACTCGTTCCAAGAAAGTGAATTCTCTTAAAAACACTAAAGTAATTGGCATGTGGATGTATCTGTTGATTCACAGACCTCGCTTTGAAAAGAGCCCTGCATTCTGTTCATTGCTCACCTAGAACATGCATTAACTTTGGGAATTGTTGGCACCAACAGGCATCTTAGTTTAGTGGAGTGTTTCTGGTGTTTAAGTGCAGAAGCCCTGGGCTCAATTCCTCGGTGACCCTTCTCAAGGTGATGATACAAATGCATCGTCACCTTTACGTTTAATGACAGAATTGTTTATTTCTATTTGGTGGTGTATGAATGCTTGCAATAGTATGTTGATTTTTTCTAGCCTTGAATGAATAAAAGCAAATCACTCCTCTTTATGTATTTTTCTAATACATTGATATTTGCATCTCCTTTCCTAGCCTGCATTTTTCACTATCTTACAGGCTGTATATAATAAGTATCAATTCAGGGGCCCTTCTTCTACTCAATTCACAACTGTTCTATCCCGGCATTGATAAGCAATCTACATCTGCTTCTGTTGTATATTGGTTATCATGTTTACCTGACATGTGAAAGCCCCATGTTTGACAGTGCGCGTTAATAAAGAGACCAATGATTTTTATTAAAAGTTGTCATGTGTTTTTGTTACCTTGCACCGGCCAAAAAGTGCCGGAAATGACTTCATTTGCAGTCACTTGAAAAGTAGGGATTCTCAAATAAATGGTAAGAGGTTGGAACAAATCTAAAGGAATGCATGGCATATCTATATGTATGTGTACGCAGGTATCCATATATAAAGATAGATAGATAGATAGATAGATAGATAGATAGATAGATAGATAGATAGATAGATAGATAGATAGATAGATAGATAGATAGATAGATAGATAGATAGATAGATAGATAGATAGATAGATAGATAGATAGATAGATAGATAGATAGATAGATAGATAGATAGATAGATAGATAGATAGATAGATATTGGGAGAGAGAGAGCGTTAATATAAACTGAGACTTTATTTTCCATCAAGCTGTCTTTCCTTTCCTTCAGGAGCAGAATGTTCTGATCATCAGCGCTCCAGAATCTAGTGCTTGGTTGGCAAGCATCACACATTGTGATGTGTTAGCTAAGAGTTCCATGTCGTTCAGACTCATATATTCCTCTGTAGTTGTACCTTGGTGATTCAACAAAATGTGGCATCATAAGCAGCATTCTACTGCCATAGACTGGGCGGAAAAAACATTTAGAATTTCACTGAAAAAGAAAAAAAGCATACTTAGGCAGAGCTTTCTGGACAGTAAGGCCATTAGAGTAAGTGATGAATAAGCACTGCTTTTGTTAATTTACATAGGCAGAACAGAGACTGCTGGGAAAAGCCTGAAATTAAAGGCACAGAAAATGCCTGCTTCTGGATAGAACACTGAGAAGGTTTGAAAGTTTTTTTCTGACCCTGGCCACTCTTACAAGCAATCCTATGATAGTCAGAAGGACCCACCCTAAAAAGGAAGGGACAGCCATTTGGACCCTTTCCACCTTTTCTATATCTCGCCTGATCGAGCCTGATCGAGCGCTGATTGAGCGGATTAGCACATGTACTTCTCATTTTGGGAAGGTATTGCTTAGCTTGCTACCAGCAGCTCAGTTATGTTATGATGTTAGAGGCTTGCAAGGAATGCTCTAGTCCTGCATTAGGCAGTTTTTATTGCTACTTGCATTCAAGGGAAAGATAATTAGCCAGAATCTGTGACCCAGTTATTCAGCTTGGCATTCCGATTTGCACAAAGGGAATAAGCATTTGAGAAAAAATGCAACATGTGTTTCTTATGTTGTTATGAACAGCTTTTTATTCTTTCTCTTTAGGGTCTAGCCACTGCAGAAATAGATAAATAAGTGCTGACTTCCTGTAAGACGTGTCCAATGCTGGGACAAAATAAAAGGGGACACTTATAAATGATAGTGATATCATTTGAGAAAGGGTAAGTTGACACTGAATTTCATGTGTATTCACAGACCAAGCATGAAAAAGTCCCCAGCATGATCTTCATTGCGTGCTTAGAGCTGGTATTAGCTTTTCAGAGGTGAGGGTCATTCGAAGGCTCGTTGGTCTAGGGGTATGATTCTCGCTTTGGGTGCGAGAGGTCCCGGGTTCAAATCCCGGACGAGCCCTTTCATTGGTGCTTTTTTAAAGTAGTATTGAATTATGCATTTCAAAGCCAATATCAATTTTCTCTTTGCAGTAGTGGATGAATATTTGCTAGAGTCTCATGCTTTTAACCTTGCCCTGCCTGAGCAAATAGGAAACATTTCTCTTTAAGCATTTTGCAAAAATGCTGAACTTGCATGGCATATACAAGCGTTCAGCTAGGGCTGTCTGGGAAGGTTGCATGAAAGAAATCTAAAACCAGAGGCCCTTGGAATAGCCTGTTTTGAGAAGTTTCATCACAGAAGAATCAACTGTAGACATCTGTTTCTGTAGTGTAGTGGTTATCACGTTTGCCTCACACGCGAAAGGTCCCCGGTTTGAAACCGGGCAGAAACAGTTGTTATATTGTCTTGGCTGCAATGTTGAGAGGTGCCGTTTTGCCATGAAATTGTCCAGGCCCTGAAGATGGTTTCATGCAGACTCATTCCAAGAAAGTGAATTCTCTTAAAAACACTAAAGTAATTGGCATGTGGATGTATCTGTTGATTCACAGACCTCGCTTTCATAAGAGCCCTGCATTCTGTTCATTGCTCACCTAGAACATGCATTAACTTTGGGAATTGTTGGCACCAACAGGCATCTTAGTTTAGTGGAGTGTTTCTGGTGTTTAAGTGCAGAAGCCCTGGGCTCAATTCCTCGGTGACCCTTCTCAAGGTGATGATACAAATGCATCGTCACCTTTACGTTTAATGTCAGAATTGTTTATTTCTATTTGGTGGTGTATGAATGCTTGCAATAGTATGTTGATTTTTTCTAGCCTTGAATGAATAAAAGCAAATCACTCCTCTTTATGTATTTTTCTAATACATTGATATTTGCATCTCCTTTCCTAGCCTGCATTTTTCACTATCTTACAGGCTGTATATAATAAGTATCAATCCAGGGGCCCTTCTATTACTCAATTCACAACTATTCTATCCTGGCATTGATAAGCAATCTACATCTGCTTCTGTTGTGTATTGGTTATCATGTTTACCTGACGTGTGAAAGCCCCATGTTTGACAGTGCGCGTTAATAAAGAGACCAATGATTTGTATTAAAAGTTGGCATGTGTTTTTGTTACCTTGCACCGGCCAAAAGGTGCCGGAAATGACTTCATTTGCAGTCACTTGAAAAGTAGGGATTCTCAAATAAATGGTAAGAGGTTGGAACAAATCTAAAGGAATGCATGGCATATCTATATGTATGTGTACGCAGGTATCCATATATAAAGATAGATAGATAGATAGATAGATAGATAGATAGATAGATAGATAGATAGATAGATAGATAGATAGATAGATAGATAGATAGATAGATAGATAGATAGATAGATAGATAGATAGATAGATAGATAGATATGGGAGAGAGAGAGCGTTAATATAAACTGAGACTTTATTTTCCATCAAGCTGTCTTTCCTTTCCTTCAGGAGCAGAATGTTCTGATCATCAGCGCTCCAGAATCTAGTGCTTGGTTGGCAAGCATCACACATTGTGATGTGTTAGCTAAGAGTTCCATGTCGTTCAGACTCATATATTCCTCTGTAGTTGTACCTTGGTGATTCAACAAAATGTGGCATCATAAGCAGCATTCTACTGCCATAGACTGGGCAGAAAAAACATTTAGAATTTCACTGAAAAAGAAAAAAAGCATACTTAGGCAGAGCTTTCTGGACAGTAAGGACATTAGAGTAAGTGATGAATAAGCACTGCTTTTGTTAATTTACATAGGCAGAACAGAGACTGCTGGGAAAAGCCTGAAATTAAAGGCACAGAACATGCCTGCTTCTGGATAGAACACTAAGAAGGGTTGAAAGTTTTTTCTCTGACCCTGGCCACTCTTACAAGCAATCCTATGATAGTCAGAAGGACCCACCCTAAAAAGGAAGGGACAGCCATTTGGACCCTTTCCACCTTTTCTATATCTCGCCTGATCGAGCCTGATCGAGCGCTGATTGAGCGGATTAGCACATGTACTTCTCATTTTTGGAAGGTATTGCTTAGCTTGCTACCAGCAGCTCAGTTATGTTATGATGTTAGAGGCTTGCAAGGAATGCTTTAGTCCTGCATTAGGCAGTTTTTATTGCTACTTGCATTCAAGGGAAAGATAATTAGCCAGAATCTGTGGCCCAGTTATTCAGCTTGGCATTCCGATTTGCACAAAGGGAATAAGCATTAGAGAAAAAATGCAACATGTGTTTCTTATGTTGTTATGAACAGCTTTTTATTCTTTCTCTTTAGGGTCTAGCCACTGCAGAAATAGATAAATAAGTGCTGACTTCCTGTAAGACGTGTCCAATGCTGGGACAAAATAAAAGGGGACACTTATAAATGATAGTGATATCATTTGAGAAAGGGTAAGTTGACACTGAATTTCATGTGTATTCACAGACCAAGCATGAAAAAGTCCCCAGCATGATCTTCATTGCGTGCTTAGAGCTGGTATTAGCTTTTCAGAGGTGCGGGTCTTTCGAAGGCTCGTTGGTCTAGGGGTATGATTCTCGCTTTGGGTGCGAGAGGTCCCGGGTTCAAATCCCGGATGAGCCCTTTCATTGGTGCTTTTTTAAAGTAGTATTGAAGTATGCATTTCAAAGCCAATATCAATTTTCTCTTTGCAGTAGTGGATGAATATTTGCTAGAGTCTCATGCTTTTAACCTTGCCCTGCCTGAGCAAATAGGAAACATTTCTCTTTAAGCATTTTGCAAAAATGCTGAACTTGCATGGCATATACAAGCGTTCAGCTAGGGCTGTCTGGGAAGGTTGCATGAAAGAAATCTAAAACCAGAGGCCCTTGGAATAGCCTGTTTTGAGAAGTTTCATCACAGAAGAATCAACTGTAGACATCTGTTTCTGTAGTGTAGTGGTTATCACGTTTGCCTCACACGCGAAAGGTCCCCGGTTCGAAACCGGGCAGAAACAGTTGTTATATTGTCTTGGCTGCAATGTTGAGAGGTGCCGTTTTGCCATGAAATTGTCCAGGCCCTGAAGATGGTTTCATGCAGACTCGTTCCAAGAAAGTGAATTCTCTTAAAAACACTAAAGTAATTGGCATGTGGATGTATCTGTTGATTCACAGACCTCGCTTTGAAAAGAGCCCTGCATTCTGTTCATTGCTCACCTAGAACATGCATTAACTTTGGGAATTGTTGGCACCAACAGGCATCTTAGTTTAGTGGAGTGTTTCTGGTGTTTAAGTGCAGAAGCCCTGGGCTCAATTCCTCGGTGACCCTTCTCAAGGTGATGATACAAATGCATCGTCACCTTTACGTTTAATGACAGAATTGTTTATTTCTATTTGGTGGTGTATGAATGCTTGCAATAGTATGTTGATTTTTTCTAGCCTTGAATGAATAAAAGCAAATCACTCCTCTTTATGTATTTTTCTAATACATTGATATTTGCATCTCCTTTCCTAGCCTGCATTTTTCACTATCTTACCGGCTGTATATAATAAGTATCAATTCAGGGGCCCTTCTTCTACTCAATTCACAACTGTTCTATCCCGGCATTGATAAGCAATCTACATCTGCTTCTGTTGTATATTGGTTATCATGTTTACCTGACGTGTGAAAGCCCCATGTTTGACAGTGCGCGTTAATAAAGAGACCAATGATTTTTATTAAAAGTTGTCATGTGTTTTTGTTACCTTGCACCGGCCAAAAAGTGCCGGAAATGACTTCATTTGCAGTCACTTGAAAAGTAGGGATTCTCAAATAAATGGTAAGAGGTTGGAACAAATCTAAAGGAATGCATGGCATATCTATATGTATGTGTACGCAGGTATCCATATATAAAGATAGATAGATAGATAGATAGATAGATAGATAGATAGATAGATAGATAGATAGATAGATAGATAGATAGATAGATAGATAGATAGATAGATAGATAGATAGATAGATAGATAGATAGATAGATAGATAGATAGATAGATAGATAGATAGATAGATAGATAGATAGATAGATAGATATTGGGAGAGAGAGAGCGTTAATATAAACTGAGACTTTATTTTCCATCAAGCTGTCTTTCCTTTCCTTCAGGAGCAGAATGTTCTGATCATCAGCGCTCCAGAATCTAGTGCTTGGTTGGCAAGCATCACACATTGTGATGTGTTAGCTAAGAGTTCCATGTCGTTCAGACTCATATATTCCTCTGTAGTTGTACCTTGGTGATTCAACAAAATGTGGCATCATAAGCAGCATTCTACTGCCATAGACTGGGCGGAAAAAACATTTAGAATTTCACTGAAAAAGAAAAAAAGCATACTTAGGCAGAGCTTTCTGGACAGTAAGGCCATTAGAGTAAGTGATGAATAAGCACTGCTTTTGTTAATTTACATAGGCAGAACAGAGACTGCTGGGAACAGAGACTGCTGGGAAAAGCCTGAAATTAAAGGCACAGAAAATGCCTGCTTCTGGATAGAACACTGAGAAGGTTTGAAAGTTTTTTTCTGACCCTGGCCACTCTTACAAGCAATCCTATGATAGTCAGAAGGACCCACCCTAAAAAGGAAGGGACAGCCATTTGGACCCTTTCCACCTTTTCTATATCTCGCCTGATCGAGCCTGATCGAGCGCTGATTGAGCGGATTAGCACATGTACTTCTCATTTTGGGAAGGTATTGCTTAGCTTGCTACCAGCAGCTCAGTTATGTTATGATGTTAGAGGCTTGCAAGGAATGCTCTAGTCCTGCATTAGGCAGTTTTTATTGCTACTTGCATTCAAGGGAAAGATAATTAGCCAGAATCTGTGACCCAGTTATTCAGCTTGGCATTCCGATTTGCACAAAGGGAATAAGCATTTGAGAAAAAATGCAACATGTGTTTCTTATGTTGTTATGAACAGCTTTTTATTCTTTCTCTTTAGGGTCTAGCCACTGCAGAAATAGATAAATAAGTGCTGACTTCCTGTAAGACGTGTCCAATGCTGGGACAAAATAAAAGGGGACACTTATAAATGATAGTGATATCATTTGAGAAAGGGTAAGTTGACACTGAATTTCATGTGTATTCACAGACCAAGCATGAAAAAGTCCCCAGCATGATCTTCATTGCGTGCTTAGAGCTGGTATTAGCTTTTCAGAGGTGAGGGTCATTCGAAGGCTCGTTGGTCTAGGGGTATGATTCTCGCTTTGGGTGCGAGAGGTCCCGGGTTCAAATCCCGGACGAGCCCTTTCATTGGTGCTTTTTTAAAGTAGTATTGAATTATGCATTTCAAAGCCAATATCAATTTTCTCTTTGCAGTAGTGGATGAATATTTGCTAGAGTCTCATGCTTTTAACCTTGCCCTGCCTGAGCAAATAGGAAACATTTCTCTTTAAGCATTTTGCAAAAATGCTGAACTTGCATGGCATATACAAGCGTTCAGCTAGGGCTGTCTGGGAAGGTTGCATGAAAGAAATCTAAAACCAGAGGCCCTTGGAATAGCCTGTTTTGAGAAGTTTCATCACAGAAGAATCAACTGTAGACATCTGTTTCTGTAGTGTAGTGGTTATCACGTTTGCCTCACACGCGAAAGGTCCCCGGTTTGAAACCGGGCAGAAACAGTTGTTATATTGTCTTGGCTGCAATGTTGAGAGGTGCCGTTTTGCCATGAAATTGTCCAGGCCCTGAAGATGGTTTCATGCAGACTCATTCCAAGAAAGTGAATTCTCTTAAAAACACTAAAGTAATTGGCATGTGGATGTATCTGTTGATTCACAGACCTCGCTTTCATAAGAGCCCTGCATTCTGTTCATTGCTCACCTAGAACATGCATTAACTTTGGGAATTGTTGGCACCAACAGGCATCTTAGTTTAGTGGAGTGTTTCTGGTGTTTAAGTGCAGAAGCCCTGGGCTCAATTCCTCGGTGACCCTTCTCAAGGTGATGATACAAATGCATCGTCACCTTTACGTTTAATGTCAGAATTGTTTATTTCTATTTGGTGGTGTATGAATGCTTGCAATAGTATGTTGATTTTTTCTAGCCTTGAATGAATAAAAGCAAATCACTCCTCTTTATGTATTTTTCTAATACATTGATATTTGCATCTCCTTTCCTAGCCTGCATTTTTCACTATCTTACAGGCTGTATATAATAAGTATCAATCCAGGGGCCCTTCTATTACTCAATTCACAACTATTCTATCCTGGCATTGATAAGCAATCTACATCTGCTTCTGTTGTGTATTGGTTATCATGTTTACCTGACGTGTGAAAGCCCCATGTTTGACAGTGCGCGTTAATAAAGAGACCAATGATTTGTATTAAAAGTTGGCATGTGTTTTTGTTACCTTGCACCGGCCAAAAGGTGCCGGAAATGACTTCATTTGCAGTCACTTGAAAAGTAGGGATTCTCAAATAAATGGTAAGAGGTTGGAACAAATCTAAAGGAATGCATGGCATATCTATATGTATGTGTACGCAGGTATCCATATATAAAGATAGATAGATAGATAGATAGATAGATAGATAGATAGATAGATAGATAGATAGATAGATAGATAGATAGATAGATAGATAGATAGATAGATAGATAGATAGATAGATAGATAGATAGATAGATATTGGGAGAGAGAGAGCGTTAATATAAACTGAGACTTTATTTTCCATCAAGCTGTCTTTCCTTTCCTTCAGGAGCAGAATGTTCTGATCATCAGCGCTCCAGAATCTAGTGCTTGGTTGGCAAGCATCACACATTGTGATGTGTTAGCTAAGAGTTCCATGTCGTTCAGACTCATATATTCCTCTGTAGTTGTACCTTGGTGATTCAACAAAATGTGGCATCATAAGCAGCATTCTACTGCCATAGACTGGGCAGAAAAAACATTTAGAATTTCACTGAAAAAGAAAAAAAGCATACTTAGGCAGAGCTTTCTGGACAGTAAGGACATTAGAGTAAGTGATGAATAAGCACTGCTTTTGTTAATTTACATAGGCAGAACAGAGACTGCTGGGAAAAGCCTGAAATTAAAGGCACAGAACATGCCTGCTTCTGGATAGAACACTAAGAAGGGTTGAAAGTTTTTTCTCTGACCCTGGCCACTCTTACAAGCAATCCTATGATAGTCAGAAGGACCCACCCTAAAAAGGAAGGGACAGCCATTTGGACCCTTTCCACCTTTTCTATATCTCGCCTGATCGAGCCTGATCGAGCGCTGATTGAGCGGATTAGCACATGTACTTCTCATTTTTGGAAGGTATTGCTTAGCTTGCTACCAGCAGCTCAGTTATGTTATGATGTTAGAGGCTTGCAAGGAATGCTTTAGTCCTGCATTAGGCAGTTTTTATTGCTACTTGCATTCAAGGGAAAGATAATTAGCCAGAATCTGTGGCCCAGTTATTCAGCTTGGCATTCCGATTTGCACAAAGGGAATAAGCATTAGAGAAAAAATGCAACATGTGTTTCTTATGTTGTTATGAACAGCTTTTTATTCTTTCTCTTTAGGGTCTAGCCACTGCAGAAATAGATAAATAAGTGCTGACTTCCTGTAAGACGTGTCCAATGCTGGGACAAAATAAAAGGGGACACTTATAAATGATAGTGATATCATTTGAGAAAGGGTAAGTTGACACTGAATTTCATGTGTATTCACAGACCAAGCATGAAAAAGTCCCCAGCATGATCTTCATTGCGTGCTTAGAGCTGGTATTAGCTTTTCAGAGGTGCGGGTCTTTCGAAGGCTCGTTGGTCTAGGGGTATGATTCTCGCTTTGGGTGCGAGAGGTCCCGGGTTCAAATCCCGGATGAGCCCTTTCATTGGTGCTTTTTTAAAGTAGTATTGAAGTATGCATTTCAAAGCCAATATCAATTTTCTCTTTGCAGTAGTGGATGAATATTTGCTAGAGTCTCATGCTTTTAACCTTGCCCTGCCTGAGCAAATAGGAAACATTTCTCTTTAAGCATTTTGCAAAAATGCTGAACTTGCATGGCATATACAAGCGTTCAGCTAGGGCTGTCTGGGAAGGTTGCATGAAAGAAATCTAAAACCAGAGGCCCTTGGAATAGCCTGTTTTGAGAAGTTTCATCACAGAAGAATCAACTGTAGACATCTGTTTCTGTAGTGTAGTGGTTATCACGTTTGCCTCACACGCGAAAGGTCCCCGGTTCGAAACCGGGCAGAAACAGTTGTTATATTGTCTTGGCTGCAATGTTGAGAGGTGCCGTTTTGCCATGAAATTGTCCAGGCCCTGAAGATGGTTTCATGCAGACTCGTTCCAAGAAAGTGAATTCTCTTAAAAACACTAAAGTAATTGGCATGTGGATGTATCTGTTGATTCACAGACCTCGCTTTGAAAAGAGCCCTGCATTCTGTTCATTGCTCACCTAGAACATGCATTAACTTTGGGAATTGTTGGCACCAACAGGCATCTTAGTTTAGTGGAGTGTTTCTGGTGTTTAAGTGCAGAAGCCCTGGGCTCAATTCCTCGGTGACCCTTCTCAAGGTGATGATACAAATGCATCGTCACCTTTACGTTTAATGACAGAATTGTTTATTTCTATTTGGTGGTGTATGAATGCTTGCAATAGTATGTTGATTTTTTCTAGCCTTGAATGAATAAAAGCAAATCACTCCTCTTTATGTATTTTTCTAATACATTGATATTTGCATCTCCTTTCCTAGCCTGCATTTTTCACTATCTTACCGGCTGTATATAATAAGTATCAATTCAGGGGCCCTTCTTCTACTCAATTCACAACTGTTCTATCCCGGCATTGATAAGCAATCTACATCTGCTTCTGTTGTATATTGGTTATCATGTTTACCTGACGTGTGAAAGCCCCATGTTTGACAGTGCGCGTTAATAAAGAGACCAATGATTTTTATTAAAAGTTGTCATGTGTTTTTGTTACCTTGCACCGGCCAAAAAGTGCCGGAAATGACTTCATTTGCAGTCACTTGAAAAGTAGGGATTCTCAAATAAATGGTAAGAGGTTGGAACAAATCTAAAGGAATGCATGGCATATCTATATGTATGTGTACGCAGGTATCCATATATAAAGATCGATAGATAGATAGATAGATAGATAGATAGATAGATAGATAGATAGATAGATAGATAGATAGATAGATAGATAGATAGATAGATAGATAGATAGATAGATAGATAGATAGATAGATAGATAGATAGATAGATAGATAGATAGATATTGGGAGAGAGAGAGCGTTAATATAAACTGAGACTTTATTTTCCATCAAGCTGTCTTTCCTTTCCTTCAGGAGCAGAATGTTCTGATCATCAGCGCTCCAGAATCTAGTGCTTGGTTGGCAAGCATCACACATTGTGATGTGTTAGCTAAGAGTTCCATGTCGTTCAGACTCATATATTCCTCTGTAGTTGTACCTTGGTGATTCAACAAAATGTGGCATCATAAGCAGCATTCTACTGCCATAGACTGGGCAGAAAAAACATTTAGAATTTCACTGAAAAAGAAAAAAAGCATACTTAGGCAGAGCTTTCTGGACAGTAAGGACATTAGAGTAAGTGATGAATAAGCACTGCTTTTGTTAATTTACATAGGCAGAACAGAGACTGCTGGGAAAAGCCTGAAATTAAAGGCACAGAAAATGCCTGCTTCTGGATAGAACACTAAGAAGGGTTGAAAGTTTTTTCTCTGACCCTGGCCACTCTTACAAGCAATCCTATGATAGTCAGAAGGACCCACCCTAAAAAGGAAGGGACAGCCATTTGGACCCTTTCCACCTTTTCTATATCTCGCCTGATCGAGCCTGATCGAGCGCTGATTGAGCGGATTAGCACATGTACTTCTCATTTTTGGAAGGTATTGCTTAGCTTGCTACCAGCAGCTCAGTTATGTTATGATGTTAGAGGCTTGCAAGGAATGCTTTAGTCCTGCATTAGGCAGTTTTTATTGCTACTTGCATTCAAGGGAAAGATAATTAGCCAGAATCTGTGGCCCAGTTATTCAGCTTGGCATTCCGATTTGCACAAAGGGAATAAGCATTAGAGAAAAAATGCAACATGTGTTTCTTATGTTGTTATGAACAGCTTTTTATTCTTTCTCTTTAGGGTCTAGCCACTGCAGAAATAGATAAATAAGTGCTGACTTCCTGTAAGACGTGTCCAATGCTGGGACAAAATAAAAGGGGACACTTATAAATGATAGTGATATCATTTGAGAAAGGGTAAGTTGACACTGAATTTCATGTGTATTCACAGACCAAGCATGAAAAAGTCCCCAGCATGATCTTCATTGCGTGCTTAGAGCTGGTATTAGCTTTTCAGAGGTGCGGGTCTTTCGAAGGCTCGTTGGTCTAGGGGTATGATTCTCGCTTTGGGTGCGAGAGGTCCCGGGTTCAAATCCCGGATGAGCCCTTTCATTGGTGCTTTTTTAAAGTAGTATTGAAGTATGCATTTCAAAGCCAATATCAATTTTCTCTTTGCAGTAGTGGATGAATATTTGCTAGAGTCTCATGCTTTTAACCTTGCCCTGCCTGAGCAAATAGGAAACATTTCTCTTTAAGCATTTTGCAAAAATGCTGAACTTGCATGGCATATACAAGCGTTCAGCTAGGGCTGTCTGGGAAGGTTGCATGAAAGAAATCTAAAACCAGAGGCCCTTGGAATAGCCTGTTTTGAGAAGTTTCATCACAGAAGAATCAACTGTAGACATCTGTTTCTGTAGTGTAGTGGTTATCACGTTTGCCTCACACGCGAAAGGTCCCCGGTTCGAAACCGGGCAGAAACAGTTGTTATATTGTCTTGGCTGCAATGTTGAGAGGTGCCGTTTTGCCATGAAATTGTCCAGGCCCTGAAGATGGTTTCATGCAGACTCGTTCCAAGAAAGTGAATTCTCTTAAAAACACTAAAGTAATTGGCATGTGGATGTATCTGTTGATTCACAGACCTCGCTTTGAAAAGAGCCCTGCATTCTGTTCATTGCTCACCTAGAACATGCATTAACTTTGGGAATTGTTGGCACCAACAGGCATCTTAGTTTAGTGGAGTGTTTCTGGTGTTTAAGTGCAGAAGCCCTGGGCTCAATTCCTCGGTGACCCTTCTCAAGGTGATGATACAAATGCATCGTCACCTTTACGTTTAATGTCAGAATTGTTTATTTCTATTTGGTGGTGTATGAATGCTTGCAATAGTATGTTGATTTTTTCTAGCCTTGAATGAATAAAAGCAAATCACTTCTCTTTATGTATTTTTCTAATACATTGATATTTGCATCTCCTTTCCTAGCCTGCATTTTTCACTATCTTACAGGCTGTATATAATAAGTATCAATTCAGGGGCCCTTCTTCTACTCAATTCACAACTGTTCTATCCCGGCATTGATAAGCAATCTACATCTGCTTTTGTTGTATATTGGTTATCATGTTTACCTGACGTGTGAAAGCCCCATGTTTGACAGTGCGCGTTAATAAAGAGACCAATGATTTTTATTAAAAGTTGTCATGTGTTTTTGTTACCTTGCACCGGCCAAAAAGTGCCGGAAATGACTTCATTTGCAGTCACTTGAAAAGTAGGGATTCTCAAATAAATGGTAAGAGGTTGGAACAAATCTAAAGGAATGCATGGCATATCTATATGTATGTGTACGCAGGTATCCATATATAAAGATAGATAGATAGATAGATAGATAGATAGATAGATAGATAGATAGATAGATAGATAAATAGATAGATAGATAGATAGATAGATAGATAGATAGATAGATAGATAGATAGATAGATAGATAGATAGATAGATAGATAGATAGATAGATAGATAGATAGATAGATAGATAGATAGATAGATAGATAGATAGATAGATAGATAGATAGATAGATAGATAGATAGATAGATAGATAGATAGATAGATAGATAGATAGATAGATATTGGGAGAGAGAGAGCGTTAATATAAACTGAGACTTTATTTTCCATCAAGCTGTCTTTCCTTTCCTTCAGGAGCAGAATGTTCTGATCATCAGCGCTCCAGAATCTAGTGCTTGGTTGGCAAGCATCACACATTGTGATGTGTTAGCTAAGAGTTCCATGTCGTTCAGACTCATATATTCCTCTGTAGTTGTACCTTGGTGATTCAACAAAATGTGGCATCATAAGCAGCATTCTACTGCCATAGACTGGGCGGAAAAAACATTTAGAATTTCACTGAAAAAGAAAAAAAGCATACTTAGGCAGAGCTTTCTGGACAGTAAGGCCATTAGAGTAAGTGATGAATAAGCACTGCTTTTGTTAATTTACATAGGCAGAACAGAGACTGCTGGGAAAAGCCTGAAATTAAAGGCACAGAAAATGCCTGCTTCTGGATAGAACACTGAGAAGGTTTGAAAGTTTTTTTCTGACCCTGGCCACTCTTACAAGCAATCCTATGATAGTCAGAAGGACCCACCCTAAAAAGGAAGGGACAGCCATTTGGACCCTTTCCACCTTTTCTATATCTCGCCTGATCGAGCCTGATCGAGCGCTGATTGAGCGGATTAGCACATGTACTTCTCATTTTGGGAAGGTATTGCTTAGCTTGCTACCAGCAGCTCAGTTATGTTATGATGTTAGAGGCTTGCAAGGAATGCTCTAGTCCTGCATTAGGCAGTTTTTATTGCTACTTGCATTCAAGGGAAAGATAATTAGCCAGAATCTGTGACCCAGTTATTCAGCTTGGCATTCCGATTTGCACAAAGGGAATAAGCATTTGAGAAAAAATGCAACATGTGTTTCTTATGTTGTTATGAACAGCTTTTTATTCTTTCTCTTTAGGGTCTAGCCACTGCAGAAATAGATAAATAAGTGCTGACTTCCTGTAAGACGTGTCCAATGCTGGGACAAAATAAAAGGGGACACTTATAAATGATAGTGATATCATTTGAGAAAGGGTAAGTTGACACTGAATTTCATGTGTATTCACAGACCAAGCATGAAAAAGTCCCCAGCATGATCTTCATTGCGTGCTTAGAGCTGGTATTAGCTTTTCAGAGGTGAGGGTCTTTCGAAGGCTCGTTGGTCTAGGGGTATGATTCTCGCTTTGGGTGCGAGAGGTCCCGGGTTCAAATCCCGGACGAGCCCTTTCATTGGTGCTTTTTTAAAGTAGTATTGAATTATGCATTTCAAAGCCAATATCAATTTTCTCTTTGCAGTAGTGGATGAATATTTGCTAGAGTCTCATGCTTTTAACCTTGCCCTGCCTGAGCAAATAGGAAACATTTCTCTTTAAGCATTTTGCAAAAATGCTGAACTTGCATGGCATATACAAGCGTTCAGCTAGGGCTGTCTGGGAAGGTTGCATGAAAGAAATCTAAAACCAGAGGCCCTTGGAATAGCCTGTTTTGAGAAGTTTCATCACAGAAGAATCAACTGTAGACATCTGTTTCTGTAGTGTAGTGGTTATCACGTTTGCCTCACACGCGAAAGGTCCCCGGTTTGAAACCGGGCAGAAACAGTTGTTATATTGTCTTGGCTGCAATGTTGAGAGGTGCCGTTTTGCCATGAAATTGTCCAGGCCCTGAAGATGGTTTCATGCAGACTCATTCCAAGAAAGTGAATTCTCTTAAAAACACTAAAGTAATTGGCATGTGGATGTATCTGTTGATTCACAGACCTCGCTTTCATAAGAGCCCTGCATTCTGTTCATTGCTCACCTAGAACATGCATTAACTTTGGGAATTGTTGGCACCAACAGGCATCTTAGTTTAGTGGAGTGTTTCTGGTGTTTAAGTGCAGAAGCCCTGGGCTCAATTCCTCGGTGACCCTTCTCAAGGTGATGATACAAATGCATCGTCACCTTTACGTTTAATGTCAGAATTGTTTATTTCTATTTGGTGGTGTATGAATGCTTGCAATAGTATGTTGATTTTTTCTAGCCTTGAATGAATAAAAGCAAATCACTCCTCTTTATGTATTTTTCTAATACATTGATATTTGCATCTCCTTTCCTAGCCTGCATTTTTCACTATCTTACAGGCTGTATATAATAAGTATCAATCCAGGGGCCCTTCTATTACTCAATTCACAACTATTCTATCCTGGCATTGATAAGCAATCTACATCTGCTTCTGTTGTGTATTGGTTATCATGTTTACCTGACGTGTGAAAGCCCCATGTTTGACAGTGCGCGTTAATAAAGAGACCAATAATTTGTATTAAAAGTTGGCATGTGTTTTTGTTACCTTGCACCGGCCAAAAGGTGCCGGAAATGACTTCATTTGCAGTCACTTGAAAAGTAGGGATTCTCAAATAAATGGTAAGAGGTTGGAACAAATCTAAAGGAATGCATGGCATATCTATATGTATGTGTACGCAGGTATCCATATATAAAGATAGATAGATAGATAGATAGATAGATAGATAGATAGATAGATAGATAGATAGATAGATAGATAGATAGATAGATAGATAGATAGATAGATAGATAGATAGATAGATAGATAGATAGATAGATAGATAGATAGATAGATAGATATTGGGAGAGAGAGAGCGTTAATATAAACTGAGACTTTATTTTCCATCAAGCTGTCTTTCCTTTCCTTCAGGAGCAGAATGTTCTGATCATCAGCGCTCCAGAATCTAGTGCTTGGTTGGCAAGCATCACACATTGTGATGTGTTAGCTAAGAGTTCCATGTCGTTCAGACTCATATATTCCTCTGTAGTTGTACCTTGGTGATTCAACAAAATGTGGCATCATAAGCAGCATTCTACTGCCATAGACTGGGCAGAAAAAACATTTAGAATTTCACTGAAAAAGAAAAAAAGCATACTTAGGCAGAGCTTTCTGGACAGTAAGGACATTAGAGTAAGTGATGAATAAGCACTGCTTTTGTTAATTTACATAGGCAGAACAGAGACTGCTGGGAAAAGCCTGAAATTAAAGGCACAGAACATGCCTGCTTCTGGATAGAACACTAAGAAGGGTTGAAAGTTTTTTCTCTGACCCTGGCCACTCTTACAAGCAATCCTATGATAGTCAGAAGGACCCACCCTAAAAAGGAAGGGACAGCCATTTGGACCCTTTCCACCTTTTCTATATCTCGCCTGATCGAGCCTGATAGAGCGCTGATTGAGCGGATTAGCACATGTACTTCTCATTTTTGGAAGGTATTGCTTAGCTTGCTACCAGCAGCTCAGTTATGTTATGATGTTAGAGGCTTGCAAGGAATGCTTTAGTCCTGCATTAGGCAGTTTTTATTGCTACTTGCATTCAAGGGAAAGATAATTAGCCAGAATCTGTGGCCCAGTTATTCAGCTTGGCATTCCGATTTGCACAAAGGGAATAAGCATTAGAGAAAAAATGCAACATGTGTTTCTTATGTTGTTATGAACAGCTTTTTATTCTTTCTCTTTAGGGTCTAGCCACTGCAGAAATAGATAAATAAGTGCTGACTTCCTGTAAGACGTGTCCAATGCTGGGACAAAATAAAAGGGGACACTTATAAATGATAGTGATATCATTTGAGAAAGGGTAAGTTGACACTGAATTTCATGTGTATTCACAGACCAAGCATGAAAAAGTCCCCAGCATGATCTTCATTGCGTGCTTAGAGCTGGTATTAGCTTTTCAGAGGTGCGGGTCTTTCGAAGGCTCGTTGGTCTAGGGGTATGATTCTCGCTTTGGGTGCGAGAGGTCCCGGGTTCAAATCCCGGATGAGCCCTTTCATTGGTGCTTTTTTAAAGTAGTATTGAAGTATGCATTTCAAAGCCAATATCAATTTTCTCTTTGCAGTAGTGGATGAATATTTGCTAGAGTCTCATGCTTTTAACCTTGCCCTGCCTGAGCAAATAGGAAACATTTCTCTTTAAGCATTTTGCAAAAATGCTGAACTTGCATGGCATATACAAGCGTTCAGCTAGGGCTGTCTGGGAAGGTTGCATGAAAGAAATCTAAAACCAGAGGCCCTTGGAATAGCCTGTTTTGAGAAGTTTCATCACAGAAGAATCAACTGTAGACATCTGTTTCTGTAGTGTAGTGGTTATCACGTTTGCCTCACACGCGAAAGGTCCCCGGTTCGAAACCGGGCAGAAACAGTTGTTATATTGTCTTGGCTGCAATGTTGAGAGGTGCCGTTTTGCCATGAAATTGTCCAGGCCCTGAAGATGGTTTCATGCAGACTCGTTCCAAGAAAGTGAATTCTCTTAAAAACACTAAAGTAATTGGCATGTGGATGTATCTGTTGATTCACAGACCTCGCTTTGAAAAGAGCCCTGCATTCTGTTCATTGCTCACCTAGAACATGCATTAACTTTGGGAATTGTTGGCACCAACAGGCATCTTAGTTTAGTGGAGTGTTTCTGGTGTTTAAGTGCAGAAGCCCTGGGCTCAATTCCTCGGTGACCCTTCTCAAGGTGATGATACAAATGCATCGTCACCTTTACGTTTAATGACAGAATTGTTTATTTCTATTTGGTGGTGTATGAATGCTTGCAATAGTATGTTGATTTTTTCTAGCCTTGAATGAATAAAAGCAAATCACTCCTCTTTATGTATTTTTCTAATACATTGATATTTGCATCTCCTTTCCTAGCCTGCATTTTTCACTATCTTACCGGCTGTATATAATAAGTATCAATTCAGGGGCCCTTCTTCTACTCAATTCACAACTGTTCTATCCCGGCATTGATAAGCAATCTACATCTGCTTCTGTTGTATATTGGTTATCATGTTTACCTGACGTGTGAAAGCCCCATGTTTGACAGTGCGCGTTAATAAAGAGACCAATGATTTTTATTAAAAGTTGTCATGTGTTTTTGTTACCTTGCACCGGCCAAAAAGTGCCGGAAATGACTTCATTTGCAGTCACTTGAAAAGTAGGGATTCTCAAATAAATGGTAAGAGGTTGGAACAAATCTAAAGGAATGCATGGCATATCTATATGTATGTGTACGCAGGTATCCATATATAAAGATCGATAGATAGATAGATAGATAGATAGATAGATAGATAGATAGATAGATAGATAGATAGATAGATAGATAGATAGATAGATAGATAGATAGATAGATAGATAGATAGATAGATAGATAGATAGATAGATAGATAGATAGATAGATAGATAGATAGATAGATAGATAGATAGATATTGGGAGAGAGAGAGCGTTAATATAAACTGAGACTTTATTTTCCATCAAGCTGTCTTTCCTTTCCTTCAGGAGCAGAATGTTCTGATCATCAGCGCTCCAGAATCTAGTGCTTGGTTGGCAAGCATCACACATTGTGATGTGTTAGCTAAGAGTTCCATGTCGTTCAGACTCATATATTCCTCTGTAGTTGTACCTTGGGGATTCAACAAAATGTGGCATCATAAGCAGCATTCTACTGCCATAGACTGGGCGGAAAAAACATTTAGAATTTCACTGAAAAAGAAAAAAAGCATACTTAGGCAGAGCTTTCTGGACAGTAAGGACATTAGAGTAAGTGATGAATAAGCACTGCTTTTGTTAATTTACATAGGCAGAACAGAGACTGCTGGGAAAAGCCTGAAATTAAAGGCACAGAAAATGCCTGCTTCTGGATAGAACACTGAGAAGGGTTGAAAGTTTTTTTCTGACCCTGGCCACTCTTACAAGCAATCCTATGATAGTCAGAAGGACCCACCCTAAAAAGGAAGGGACAGCCATTTGGACCCTTTCCACCTTTTCTATATCTCGCCTGATCAAGCCTGATCGAGCGCTGATTGAGCGGATTAGCACATGTACTTCTCATTTTGGGAAGGTATTGCTTAGCTTGCTACCAGCAGCTCAGTTATGTTATGATGTTAGAGGCTTGCAAGGAATGCTCTAGTCCTGCATTAGGCATTGCTACTTGCATTCAAGGGAAAGATAATTAGCCAGAATCTGTGACCCAGTTATTCAGCTTGGCATTCCGATTTGCACAAAGGGAATAAGCATTTGAGAAAAAATGCAACATGTGTTTCTTATGTTGTTATGAACAGCTTTTTATTCTTTCTCTTTAGGGTCTAGCCACTGCAGAAATAGATAAATAAGTGCTGACTTCCTGTAAGACGTGTCCAATGCTGGGACAAAATAAAAGGGGACACTTATAAATGATAGTGATATCATTTGAGAAAGGGTAAGTTGACACTGAATTTCATGTGTATTCACAGACCAAGCATGAAAAAGTCCCCAGCATGATCTTCATTGCGTGCTTAGAGCTGGTATTAGCTTTTCAGAGGTGAGGGTCTTTCGAAGGCTCGTTGGTCTAGGGGTATGATTCTCGCTTTGGGTGCGAGAGGTCCCGGGTTCAAATCCCGGACGAGCCCTTTCATTGGTGCTTTTTTAAAGTAGTATTGAATTATGCATTTCAAAGCCAATATCAATTTTCTCTTTGCAGTAGTGGATGAATATTTGCTAGAGTCTCATGCTTTTAACCTTGCCCTGCCTGAGCAAATAGGAAACATTTCTCTTTAAGCATTTTGCAAAAATGCTGAACTTGCATGGCATATACAAGCGTTCAGCTAGGGCTGTCTGGGAAGGTTGCATGAAAGAAATCTAAAACCAGAGGCCCTTGGAATAGCCTGTTTTGAGAAGTTTCATCACAGAAGAATCAACTGTAGACATCTGTTTCTGTAGTGTAGTGGTTATCACGTTTGCCTCACACGCGAAAGGTCCCCGGTTCGAAACCGGGCAGAAACAGTTGTTATATTGTCTTGGCTGCAATGTTGAGAGGTGCCGTTTTGCCATGAAATTGTCCAGGCCCTGAAGATGGTTTCATGCAGACTCGTTCCAAGAAAGTGAATTCTCCTAAAAACACTAAAGTAATTGGCATGTGGATGTATCTGTTGATTCACAGACCTCGCTTTGAAAAGAGCCCTGCATTCTGTTCATTGCTCACCTAGAACATGCATTAACTTTGGGAATTGTTGGCACCAACAGGCATCTTAGTTTAGTGGAGTGTTTCTGGTGTTTAAGTGCAGAAGCCCTGGGCTCAATTCCTCGGTGACCCTTCTCAAGGTGATGATACAAATGCATCGTCACCTTTACGTTTAATGTCAGAATTGTTTATTTCTATTTGGTGGTGTATGAATGCTTGCAATAGTATGTTGATTTTTTCTAGCCTTGAATGAATAAAAGCAAATCACTCCTCTTTATGTATTTTTCTAATACATTGATATTTGCATCTCCTTTCCTAGCCTGCATTTTTCACTATCTTACAGGCTGTATATAATAAGTATCAATTCAGGGGCCCTTCTTCTACTCAATTCACAACTGTTCTATCCCGGCATTGATAAGCAATCTACATCTGCTTCTGTTGTATATTGGTTATCATGTTTACCTGACGTGTGAAAGCCCCATGTTTGACAGTGCGCGTTAATAAAGAGACCAATGATTTTTATTAAAAGTTGTCATGTGTTTTTGTTACCTTGCACCGGCCAAAAAGTGCCGGAAATGACTTCATTTGCAGTCACTTGAAAAGTAGGGATTCTCAAATAAATGGTAAGAGGTTGGAACAAATCTAAAGGAATGCATGGCATATCTATATGTATGTGTACGCAGGTATCCATATATAAAGATAGATAGATAGATAGATAGATAGATAGATAGATAGATAGATAGATAGATAGATAGATAGATAGATAGATAGATAGATAGATAGATAGATAGATAGATAGATAGATAGATAGATAGATAGATAGATAGATAGATAGATAGATAGATAGATAGATATTGGGCGTTGGGAGAGAGAGAGCGTTAATATAAACTGAGACTTTATTTTCCATCAAGCTGTCTTTCCTTTCCTTCAGGAGCAGAATGTTCTGATCATCAGCGCTCCAGAATCTAGTGCTTGGTTGGCAAGCATCACACATTGTGATGTGTTAGCTAAGAGTTCCATGTCGTTCAGACTCATATATTCCTCTGTAGTTGTACCTTGGGGATTCAACAAAATGTGGCATCATAAGCAGCATTCTACTGCCATAGACTGGGCGGAAAAAACATTTAGAATTTCACTGAAAAAGAAAAAAAGCATACTTAGGCAGAGCTTTCTGGACAGTAAGGACATTAGAGTAAGTGATGAATAAGCACTGCTTTTGTTAATTTACATAGGCAGAACAGAGACTGCTGGGAAAAGCCTGAAATTAAAGGCACAGAAAATGCCTGCTTCTGGATAGAACACTGAGAAGGGTTGAAAGTTTTTTTCTGACCCTGGCCACTCTTACAAGCAATCCTATGATAGTCAGAAGGACCCACCCTAAAAAGGAAGGGACAGCCATTTGGACCCTTTCCACCTTTTCTATATCTCGCCTGATCAAGCCTGATCGAGCGCTGATTGAGCGGATTAGCACATGTACTTCTCATTTTGGGAAGGTATTGCTTAGCTTGCTACCAGCAGCTCAGTTATGTTATGATGTTAGAGGCTTGCAAGGAATGCTCTAGTCCTGCATTAGGCAGTTTTTATTGCTACTTGCATTCAAGGGAAAGATAATTAGCCAGAATCTGTGACCCAGTTATTCAGCTTGGCATTCCGATTTGCACAAAGGGAATAAGCATTTGAGAAAAAATGCAACATGTGTTTCTTATGTTGTTATGAACAGCTTTTTATTCTTTCTCTTTAGGGTCTAGCCACTGCAGAAATAGATAAATAAGTGCTGACTTCCTGTAAGACGTGTCCAATGCTGGGACAAAATAAAAGGGGACACTTATAAATGATAGTGATATCATTTGAGAAAGGGTAAGTTGACACTGAATTTCATGTGTATTCACAGACCAAGCATGAAAAAGTCCCCAGCATGATCTTCATTGCGTGCTTAGAGCTGGTATTAGCTTTTCAGAGGTGCGGGTCTTTCGAAGGCTCGTTGGTCTAGGGGTATGATTCTCGCTTTGGGTGCGAGAGGTCCCGGGTTCAAATCCCGGATGAGCCCTTTCATTGGTGCTTTTTTAAAGTAGTATTGAAGTATGCATTTCAAAGCCAATATCAATTTTCTCTTTGCAGTAGTGGATGAATATTTGCTAGAGTCTCATGCTTTTAACCTTGCCCTGCCTGAGCAAAAAGGAAACATTTCTCTTTAAGCATTTTGCAAAAATGCTGAACTTGCATGGCATATACAAGCGTTCAGCTAGGGCTGTCTGGGAAGGTTGCATGAAAGAAATCTAAAACCAGAGGCCCTTGGAATAGCCTGTTTTGAGAAGTTTCATCACAGAAGAATCAACTGTAGACATCTGTTTCTGTAGTGTAGTGGTTATCACGTTTGCCTCACACGCGAAAGGTCCCCGGTTCGAAACCGGGCAGAAACAGTTGTTATATTGTCTTGGCTGCAATGTTGAGAGGTGCCGTTTTGCCATGAAATTGTCCAGGCCCTGAAGATGGTTTCATGCAGACTCGTTCCAAGAAAGTGAATTCTCTTAAAAACACTAAAGTAATTGGCATGTGGATGTATCTGTTGATTCACAGACCTCGCTTTGAAAAGAGCCCTGCATTCTGTTCATTGCTCACCTAGAACATGCATTAACTTTGGGAATTGTTGGCACCAACAGGCATCTTAGTTTAGTGGAGTGTTTCTGGTGTTTAAGTGCAGAAGCCCTGGGCTCAATTCCTCGGTGACCCTTCTCAAGGTGATGATACAAATGCATCGTCACCTTTACGTTTAATGACAGAATTGTTTATTTCTATTTGGTGGTGTATGAATGCTTGCAATAGTATGTTGATTTTTTCTAGCCTTGAATGAATAAAAGCAAATCACTCCTCTTTATGTATTTTTCTAATACATTGATATTTGCATCTCCTTTCCTAGCCTGCATTTTTCACTATCTTACCGGCTGTATATAATAAGTATCAATTCAGGGGCCCTTCTTCTACTCAATTCACAACTGTTCTATCCCGGCATTGATAAGCAATCTACATCTGCTTCTGTTGTATATTGGTTATCATGTTTACCTGACGTGTGAAAGCCCCATGTTTGACAGTGCGCGTTAATAAAGAGACCAATGATTTTTATTAAAAGTTGTCATGTGTTTTTGTTACCTTGCACCGGCCAAAAAGTGCCGGAAATGACTTCATTTGCAGTCACTTGAAAAGTAGGGATTCTCAAATAAATGGTAAGAGGTTGGAACAAATCTAAAGGAATGCATGGCATATCTATATGTATGTGTACGCAGGTATCCATATATAAAGATAGATAGATAGATAGATAGATAGATAGATAGATAGATAGATAGATAGATAGATAGATAGATAGATAGATAGATAGATAGATAGATAGATAGATAGATAGATAGATAGATAGATAGATAGATAGATAGATAGATAGATAGATATTGGGAGAGAGAGAGCGTTAATATAAACTGAGACTTTATTTTCCATCAAGCTGTCTTTCCTTTCCTTCAGGAGCAGAATGTTCTGATCATCAGCGCTCCAGAATCTAGTGCTTGGTTGGCAAGCATCACACATTGTGATGTGTTAGCTAAGAGTACCATTTCGTTCAGACTCATATATTCCTCTGTAGTTGTACCTTGGTGATTCAACAAAATGTGGCATCATAAGCAGCATTCTACTGCCATAGACTGGGCAGAAAAAACATTTAGAATTTCACTGAAAAAGAAAAAAAGCATACTTAGGCAGAGCTTTCTGGACAGTAAGGACATTAGAGTAAGTGATGAATAAGCACTGCTTTTGTTAATTTACATAGGCAGAACAGAGACTGCTGGGAAAAGCCTGAAATTAAAGGCACAGAAAATGCCTGCTTCTGGATAGAACACTAAGAAGGGTTGAAAGTTTTTTCTCTGACCCTGGCCACTCTTACAAGCAATCCTATGATAGTCAGAAGGACCCACCCTAAAAAGGAAGGGACAGCCATTTGGACCCTTTCCACCTTTTCTATATCTCGCCTGATCGAGCCTGATTGAGCGGATTAGCACATGTACTTCTCATTTTTGGAAGGTATTGCTTAGCTTGCTACCAGCAGCTCAGTTATGTTATGATGTTAGAGGCTTGCAAGGAATGCTTTAGTCCTGCATTAGGCAGTTTTTATTGCTACTTGCATTCAAGGGAAAGATAATTAGCCAGAATCTGTGGCCCAGTTATTCAGCTTGGCATTCCGATTTGCACAAAGGGAATAAGCATTTGAGAAAAAATGCAACATGTGTTTCTTATGTTGTTATGAACAGCTTTTTATTCTTTCTCTTTAGGGTCTAGCCACTGCAGAAATAGATAAATAAGTGCTGACTTCCTGTAAGACGTGTCCAATGCTGGGACAAAATAAAAGGGGACACTTATAAATGATAGTGATATCATTTGAGAAAGGGTAAGTTGACACTGAATTTCATGTGTATTCACAGACCAAGCATGAAAAAGTCCCCAGCATGATCTTCATTGCGTGCTTAGAGCTGGTATTAGCTTTTCAGAGGTGCGGGTCTTTCGAAGGCTCGTTGGTCTAGGGGTATGATTCTCGCTTTGGGTGCGAGAGGTCCCGGGTTCAAATCCCGGATGAGCCCTTTCATTGGTGCTTTTTTAAAGTAGTATTGAAGTATGCATTTCAAAGCCAATATCAATTTTCTCTTTGCAGTAGTGGATGAATATTTGCTAGAGTCTCATGCTTTTAACCTTGCCCTGCCTGAGCAAATAGGAAACATTTCTCTTTAAGCATTTTGCAAAAATGCTGAACTTGCATGGCATATACAAGCGTTCAGCTAGGGCTGTCTGGGAAGGTTGCATGAAAGAAATCTAAAACCAGAGGCCCTTGGAATAGCCTGTTTTGAGAAGTTTCATCACAGAAGAATCAACTGTAGACATCTGTTTCTGTAGTGTAGTGGTTATCACGTTTGCCTCACACGCGAAAGGTCCCCGGTTCGAAACCGGGCAGAAACAGTTGTTATATTGTCTTGGCTGCAATGTTGAGAGGTGCCGTTTTGCCATGAAATTGTCCAGGCCCTGAAGATGGTTTCATGCAGACTCGTTCCAAGAAAGTGAATTCTCTTAAAAACACTAAAGTAATTGGCATGTGGATGTATCTGTTGATTCACAGACCTCGCTTTGAAAAGAGCCCTGCATTCTGTTCATTGCTCACCTAGAACATGCATTAACTTTGGGAATTGTTGGCACCAACAGGCATCTTAGTTTAGTGGAGTGTTTCTGGTGTTTAAGTGCAGAAGCCCTGGGCTCAATTCCTCGGTGACCCTTCTCAAGGTGATGATACAAATGCATCGTCACCTTTACGTTTAATGTCAGAATTGTTTATTTCGATTTGGTGGTGTATGAATGCTTGCAATAGTATGTTGATTTTTTCTAGCCTTGAATGAATAAAAGCAAATCACTCCTCTTTATGTATTTTTCTAATACATTGATATTTGCATCTCCTTTCCTAGCCTGCATTTTTCACTATCTTACAGGCTGTATATAATAAGTATCAATTCAGGGGCCCTTCTTCTACTCAATTCACAACTGTTCTATCCCGGCATTGATAAGCAATCTACATCTGCTTTTGTTGTATATTGGTTATCATGTTTACCTGACGTGTGAAAGCCCCATGTTTGACAGTGCGCGTTAATAAAGAGACCAATGATTTTCATTAAAAGTTGTCATGTGTTTTTGTTACCTTGCACCGGCCAAAAAGTGCCGGAAATGACTTCATTTGCAGTCACTTGAAAAGTAGGGATTCTCAAATAAATGGTAAGAGGTTGGAACAAATCTAAAGGAATGCATGGCATATCTATATGTATGTGTACGCAGGTATCCATATATAAAGATAGATAGATAGATAGATAGATAGATAGATAGATAGATAGATAGATAGATAGATAGATAGATAGATAGATAGATAGATAGATAGATAGATAGATAGATAGATAGATAGATAGATAGATAGATAGATAGATAGATAGATAGATAGATAGATAGATAGATAGATAGATAGATAGATATTGGGAGAGAGAGAGCGTTAATATAAACTGAGACTTTATTTTCCATCAAGCTGTCTTTCCTTTCCTTCAGGAGCAGAATGTTCTGATCATCAGCGCTCCAAAATCTAGTGCTTGGTTGGCAAGCATCACACATTGTGATGTGTTAGCTAAGAGTTCCATGTCGTTCAGACTCATATATTCACCTGTAGTTGTACCTTGGTGATTCAACAAAATGTGGCATCATAAGCAGCATTCTACTGCCATAGACTGGGCAGAAAAAACATTTAGAATTTCACTGAAAAAGAAAAAAAGCATACTTAGGCAGAGCTTTCTGGACAGTAAGGACATTAGAGTAAGTGATGAATAAGCACTGCTTTTGTTAATTTACATAGGCAGAACAGAGACTGCTGGGAAAAGCCTGAAATTAAAGGCACAGAAAATGCCTGCTTCTGGATAGAACACTGAGAAGGGTTGAAAGTTTTTTCTCTGACCCTGGCCACTCGTACAAGCAATCCTATGATAGTCAGAAGGACCCACCCTAAAAAGGAAGGGACAGCCATTTGGACCCTTTCCACCTTTTCTATATCTCGCCTGATCGAGCCTGATCGAGCGCTGATTGAGCGGATTAGCACATGTACTTCTCATTTTGGGAAGGTATTGCTTAGCTTGCTACCAGCAGCTCAGTTATGTTATGATGTTAGAGGCTTGCAAGGAATGCTTTAGTCCTGCATTAGGCAGTTTTTATTGCTACTTGCATTCAAGGGAAAGATAATTAGCCAGAATCTGTGACCCAGTTATTCAGCTTGGCATTCCGATTTGCGCAAAGGGAATAAGCATTTGAGAAAAAATGCAACATGTGTTTCTTATGTTGTTATGAACAGCTTTTTATTCTTTCTCTTTAGGGTCTAGCCACTGCAGAAATAGATAAATAAGTGCTGACTTCCTGTAAGACGTGTCCAATGCTGGGACAAAACAAAAGGGGACACTTATAAATGATAGTGATATCATTTGAGAAAGGGTAAGTTGACACTGAATTTCATGTGTATTCATAGACCAAGCATGAAAAAGTCCCCAGCATGATCTTCATTGCGTGCTTAGAGCTGGTATTAGCTTTTCAGAGGTGCGGGCCTTTGGAAGGCTCGTTGGTCTAGGGGTATGATTCTCGCTTTGGGTGCGAGAGGTCCCGGGTTCAAATCCCGGACGAGCCCTTTCATTGGTGCTTTTTTAAAGTAGTATTGAAGTATGCATTTCAAAGCCAATATCAATTTTCTCTTTGCAGTAGTGGATGAATATTTGCTAGAGTCTCATGCTTTTAACCTTGCCCTGCCTGAGCAAATAGGAAACATTTCTCTTTAAGCATTTTGCAAAAATGCTGAACTTGCATGGCATATACAAGCGTTCAGCTAGGGCTGTCTGGGAAGGTTGCATGAAAGAAATCTAAAACCAGAGGCCCTTGGAATAGCCTGTTTTGAGAAGTTTCATCACAGAAGAATCAACTGTAGACATCTGTTTCTGTAGTGTAGTGGTTATCACGTTTGCCTCACACGCGAAAGGTCCCCGGTTCGAAACCGGGCAGAAACAGTTGTTATATTGTCTTGGCTGCAATGTTGAGAGGTGCCGTTTTGCCATGAAATTGTCCAGGCCCTGAAGATGGTTTCATGCAGACTCGTTCCAAGAAAGTGAATTCTCTTAAAAACACTAAAGTAATTGGCATGTGGATGTATCTGTTGATTCACAGACCTCGCTTTGAAAAGAGCCCTGCATTCTGTTCATTGCTCACCTAGAACATGCATTAACTTTGGGAATTGTTGGCACCAACAGGCATCTTAGTTTAGTGGAGTGTTTCTGGTGTTTAAGTGCAGAAGCCCTGGGCTCAATTCCTCGGTGACCCTTCTCAAGGTGATGATACAAATGCATCGTCACCTTTACGTTTAATGTCAGAATTGTTTATTTCGATTTGGTGGTGTATGAATGCTTGCAATAGTATGTTGATTTTTTCTAGCCTTGAATGAATAAAAGCAAATCACTCCTCTTTATGTATTTTTCTAATACATTGATATTTGCATCTCCTTTCCTAGCCTGCATTTTTCACTATCTTACAGGCTGTATATAATAAGTATCAATTCAGGGGCCCTTCTTCTACTCAATTCACAACTGTTCTATCCCGGCATTGATAAGCAATCTACATCTGCTTTTGTTGTATATTGGTTATCATGTTTACCTGACGTGTGAAAGCCCCATGTTTGACAGTGCGCGTTAATAAAGAGACCAATGATTTTCATTAAAAGTTGTCATGTGTTTTTGTTACCTTGCACCGGCCAAAAAGTGCCGGAAATGACTTCATTTGCAGTCACTTGAAAAGTAGGGATTCTCAAATAAATGGTAAGAGGTTGGAACAAATCTAAAGGAATGCATGGCATATCTATATGTATGTGTACGCAGGTATCCATATATAAAGATAGATAGATAGATAGATAGATAGATAGATAGATAGATAGATAGATAGATAGATAGATAGATAGATAGATAGATAGATAGATAGATAGATAGATAGATACATAGATAGATAGATAGATAGATAGATAGATAGATAGATAGATAGATAGATAGATAGATAGATAGATAGATATTGGGAGAGAGAGAGCGTTAATATAAACTGAGACTTTATTTTCCATCAAGCTGTCTTTCCTTTCCTTCAGGAGCAGAATGTTCTGATCATCAGCGCTCCAAAATCTAGTGCTTGGTTGGCAAGCATCACACATTGTGATGTGTTAGCTAAGAGTTCCATGTCGTTCAGACTCATATATTCACCTGTAGTTGTACCTTGGTGATTCAACAAAATGTGGCATCATAAGCAGCATTCTACTGCCATAGACTGGGCAGAAAAAACATTTAGAATTTCACTGAAAAAGAAAAAAAGCATACTTAGGCAGAGCTTTCTGGACAGTAAGGACATTAGAGTAAGTGATGAATAAGCACTGCTTTTGTTAATTTACATAGGCAGAACAGAGACTGCTGGGAAAAGCCTGAAATTAAAGGCACAGAAAATGCCTGCTTCTGGATAGAACACTGAGAAGGGTTGAAAGTTTTATCTCTGACCCTGGCCACTCGTACAAGCAATCCTATGATAGTCAGAAGGACCCACCCTAAAAAGGAAGGGACAGCCATTTGGACCCTTTCCACCTTTTCTATATCTCGCCTGATCGAGCCTGATCGAGCGCTGATTGAGCGGATTAGCACATGTACTTCTCATTTTGGGAAGGTATTGCTTAGCTTGCTACCAGCAGCTCAGTTATGTTATGATGTTAGAGGCTTGCAAGGAATGCTTTAGTCCTGCATTAGGCAGTTTTTATTGCTACTTGCATTCAAGGGAAAGATAATTAGCCAGAATCTGTGACCCAGTTATTCAGCTTGGCATTCCGATTTGCGCAAAGGGAATAAGCATTTGAGAAAAAATGCAACATGTGTTTCTTATGTTGTTATGAACAGCTTTTTATTCTTTCTCTTTAGGGTCTAGCCACTGCAGAAATAGATAAATAAGTGCTGACTTCCTGTAAGACGTGTCCAATGCTGGGACAAAATAAAAGGGGACACTTATAAATGATAGTGATATCATTTGAGAAAGGGTAAGTTGACACTGAATTTCATGTGTATTCACAGACCAAGCATGAAAAAGTCCCCAGCATGATCTTCATTGCGTGCTTAGAGCTGGTATTAGCTTTTCAGAGGTGCGGGCCTTTCGAAGGCTCGTTGGTCTAGGGGTATGATTCTCGCTTTGGGTGCGAGAGGTCCCGGGTTCAAATCCCGGACGAGCCCTTTCATTGGTGCTTTTTTAAAGTAGTATTGAAGTATGCATTTCAAAGCCAATATCAATTTTCTCTTTGCAGTAGTGGATGAATATTTGCTAGAGTCTCATGCTTTTAACCTTGCCCTGCCTGAGCAAATAGGAAACATTTCTCTTTAAGCATTTTGCAAAAATGCTGAACTTGCATGGCATATACAAGCGTTCAGCTAGGGCTGTCTGGGAAGGTTGCATGAAAGAAATCTAAAACCAGAGGCCCTTGGAATAGCCTGTTTTGAGAAGTTTCATCACAGAAGAATCAACTGTAGACATCTGTTTCTGTAGTGTAGTGGTTATCACGTTCGCCTCACACGCGAAAGGTCCCCGGTTCGAAACCGGGCAGAAACAGTTGTTATATTGTCTTGGCTGCAATGTTGAGAGGTGCCGTTTTGCCATGAAATTGTCCAGGCCCTGAAGATGGTTTCATGCAGACTCATTCCAAGAAAGTGAATTCTCTTAAAAACACTAAAGTAATTGGCATGTGGATGTATCTGTTGATTCACAGACCTCGTTTTCATAAGAGCCCTGCATTCTGTTCATTGCTCACCTAGAACATGCATTAACTTTGGGAATTGTTGGCACCAACAGGCATCTTAGTTTAGTGGAGTGTTTCTGGTGTTTAAGTGCAGAAGCCCTGGGCTCAATTCCTCGGTGACCCTTCTCAAGGTGATGATACAAATGCATCGTCACCTTTACGTTTAATGTCAGAATTGTTTATTTCTATTTGGTGGTGTATGAATGCTTGCAATAGTATGTTGATTTTTTCTAGCCTTGAATGAATAAAAGCAAATCACTCCTCTTTATGTATTTTTCTAATACATTGATATTTGCATCTCCTTTCCTAGCCTGCATTTTTCACTATCTTACAGGCTGTATATAATAAGTATCAATTCAGGGGCCCTTCTATTACTCAATTCACAACTATTCTATCCTGGCATTGATAAGCAATCTACATCTGCTTCTGTTGTGTATTGGTTATCATGTTTACCTGACGTGTGAAAGCCCCATGTTTGACAGTGCGCGTTAATAAAGAGACCAATGATTTGTATTAAAAGTTGGCATGTGTTTTTGTTACCTTGCACCGGCCAAAAAGTGCCGGAAATGACTTCATTTGCAGTCACTTGAAAAGTAGGGATTCTCAAATAAATGGTAAGAGGTTGGAACAAATCTAAAGGAATGCATGGCATATCTATATGTATGTGTACGCAGGTATCCATATATAAAGATAGATAGATAGATAGATAGATAGATAGATAGATAGATAGATAGATAGATAGATAGATAGATAGATAGATAGATAGATAGATAGATAGATAGATAGATAGATAGATAGATAGATAGATAGATAGATAGATAGATATTGGGAGAGAGAGAGCGTTAATATAAACTGAGACTTTATTTTCCATCAAGCTGTCTTTCCTTTCCTTCAGGAGCAGAATGTTCTGATCATCAGCGCTCCAGAATCTAGTGCTTGGTTGGCAAGCATCACACATTGTGATGTGTTAGCTAAGAGTACCATGTCGTTCAGACTCATATATTCCTCTGTAGTTGTACCTTGGTGATTCAACAAAATGTGGCATCATAAGCAGCATTCTACTGCCATAGACTGGGCAGAAAAAACATTTAGAATTTCACTGAAAAAGAAAAAAAGCATACTTAGGCAGAGCTTTCTGGACAGTAAGGACATTAGAGTAAGTGATGAATAAGCACTGCTTTTGTTAATTTACATAGGCAGAACAGAGACTGCTGGGAAAAGCCTGAAATTAAAGGCACAGAAAATGCCTGCTTCTGGATAGAACACTAAGAAGGGTTGAAAGTTTTTTCTCTGACCCTGGCCACTCTTACAAGCAATCCTATGATAGTCAGAAGGACCCACCCTAAAAAGGAAGGGACAGCCATTTGGACCCTTTCCACCTTTTCTATATCTCGCCTGATCGAGCCTGATCGAGCGCTGATTGAGCGGATTAGCACATGTACTTCTCATTTTTGGAAGGTATTGCTTAGCTTGCTACCAGCAGCTCAGTTATGTTATGATGTTAGAGGCTTGCAAGGAATGCTTTAGTCCTGCATTAGGCAGTTTTTATTGCTACTTGCATTCAAGGGAAAGATAATTAGCCAGAATCTGTGGCCCAGTTATTCAGCTTGGCATTCCGATTTGCACAAAGGGAATAAGCATTTGAGAAAAAATGCAACATGTGTTTCTTATGTTGTTATGAACAGCTTTTTATTCTTTCTCTTTAGGGTCTAGCCACTGCAGAAATAGATAAATAAGTGCTGACTTCCTGTAAGACGTGTCCAATGCTGGGACAAAATAAAAGGGGACACTTATAAATGATAGTGATATCATTTGAGAAAGGGTAAGTTGACACTGAATTTCATGTGTATTCACAGACCAAGCATGAAAAAGTCCCCAGCATGATCTTCATTGCGTGCTTAGAGCTGGTATTAGCTTTTCAGAGGTGCGGGTCTTTCGAAGGCTCGTTGGTCTAGGGGTATGATTCTCGCTTTGGGTGCGAGAGGTCCCGGGTTCAAATCCCGGATGAGCCCTTTCATTGGTGCTTTTTTAAAGTAGTATTGAAGTATGCATTTCAAAGCCAATATCAATTTTCTCTTTGCAGTAGTGGATGAATATTTGCTAGAGTCTCATGCTTTTAACCTTGCCCTGCCTGAGCAAATAGGAAACATTTCTCTTTAAGCATTTTGCAAAAATGCTGAACTTGCATGGCATATACAAGCGTTCAGCTAGGGCTGTCTGGGAAGGTTGCATGAAAGAAATCTAAAACCAGAGGCCCTTGGAATAGCCTGTTTTGAGAAGTTTCATCACAGAAGAATCAACTGTAGACATCTGTTTCTGTAGTGTAGTGGTTATCACGTTTGCCTCACACGCGAAAGGTCCCCGGTTCGAAACCGGGCAGAAACAGTTGTTATATTGTCTTGGCTGCAATGTTGAGAGGTGCCGTTTTGCCATGAAATTGTCCAGGCCCTGAAGATGGTTTCATGCAGACTCGTTCCAAGAAAGTGAATTCTCTTAAAAACACTAAAGTAATTGGCATGTGGATGTATCTGTTGATTCACAGACCTCGCTTTGAAAAGAGCCCTGCATTCTGTTCATTGCTCACCTAGAACATGCATTAACTTTGGGAATTGTTGGCACCAACAGGCATCTTAGTTTAGTGGAGTGTTTCTGGTGTTTAAGTGCAGAAGCCCTGGGCTCAATTCCTCGGTGACCCTTCTCAAGGTGATGATACAAATGCATCGTCACCTTTACGTTTAATGTCAGAATTGTTTATTTCGATTTGGTGGTGTATGAATGCTTGCAATAGTATGTTGATTTTTTCTAGCCTTGAATGAATAAAAGCAAATCACTCCTCTTTATGTATTTTTCTAATACATTGATATTTGCATCTCCTTTCCTAGCCTGCATTTTTCACTATCTTACAGGCTGTATATAATAAGTATCAATTCAGGGGCCCTTCTTCTACTCAATTCACAACTGTTCTATCCCGGCATTGATAAGCAATCTACATCTGCTTTTGTTGTATATTGGTTATCATGTTTACCTGACGTGTGAAAGCCCCATGTTTGACAGTGCGCGTTAATAAAGAGACCAATGATTTTCATTAAAAGTTGTCATGTGTTTTTGTTACCTTGCACCGGCCAAAAAGTGCCGGAAATGACTTCATTTGCAGTCACTTGAAAAGTAGGGATTCTCAAATAAATGGTAAGAGGTTGGAACAAATCTAAAGGAATGCATGGCATATCTATATGTATGTGTACGCAGGTATCCATATATAAAGATAGATAGATAGATAGATAGATAGATAGATAGATAGATAGATAGATAGATAGATAGATAGATAGATAGATAGATAGATAGATAGATAGATAGATAGATAGATAGATAGATAGATAGATAGATAGATAGATAGATAGATAGATAGATAGATAGATAGATAGATAGATATTGGGAGAGAGAGAGCGTTAATATAAACTGAGACTTTATTTTCCATCAAGCTGTCTTTCCTTTCCTTCAGGAGCAGAATGTTCTGATCATCAGCGCTCCAGAATCTAGTGCTTGGTTGGCAAGCATCACACATTGTGATGTGTTAGCTAAGAGTTCCATGTCGTTCAGACTCATATATTCCTCTGTAGTTGTACCTTGGGGATTCAACAAAATGTGGCATCATAAGCAGCATTCTACTGCCATAGACTGGGCGGAAAAAACATTTAGAATTTCACTGAAAAAGAAAAAAAGCATACTTAGGCAGAGCTTTCTGGACAGTAAGACCATTAGAGTAAGTGATGAATAAGCACTGCTTTTGTTAATTTACATAGGCAGAACAGAGACTGCTGGGAAAAGCCTGAAATTAAAGGCACAGAAAATGCCTGCTTCTGGATAGAACACTGAGAAGGGTTGAAAGTTTTTTTCTGACCCTGGCCACTCTTACAAGCAATCCTATGATAGTCAGAAGGACCCACCCTAAAAAGGAAGGGACAGCCATTTGGACCCTTTCCACCTTTTCTATATCTCGCCTGATCTCGCCTGATCGAGCGCTGATTGAGCGGATTAGCACATGTACTTCTCATTTTGGGAAGGTATTGCTTAGCTTGCTACCAGCAGCTCAGTTATGTTATGATGTTAGAGGCTTGCAAGGAATGCTCTAGTCCTGCATTAGGCAGTTTTTATTGCTACTTGCATTCAAGGGAAAGATAATTAGCCAGAATCTGTGACCCAGTTATTCAGCTTGGCATTCCGATTTGCACAATGGGAATAAGCATTTGAGAAAAAATGCAACATGTGTTTCTTATGTTGTTATGAACAGCTTTTTATTCTTTCTCTTTAGGGTCTAGCCACTGCAGAAATAGATAAATAAGTGCTGACTTCCTGTAAGACGTGTCCAATGCTGGGACAAAATAAAAGGGGACACTTATAAATGATAGTGATATCATTTGAGAAAGGGTAAGTTGACACTGAATTTCATGTGTATTCACAGACCAAGCATGAAAAAGTCCCCAGCATGATCTTCATTGCGTGCTTAGAGCTGGTATTAGCTTTTCAGAGGTGAGGGTCTTTCGAAGGCTCGTTGGTCTAGGGGTATGATTCTCGCTTTGGGTGCGAGAGGTCCCGGGTTCAAATCCCGGACGAGCCCTTTCATTGGTGCTTTTTTAAAGTAGTATTGAATTATGCATTTCAAAGCCAATATCAATTTTCTCTTTGCAGTAGTGGATGAATATTTGCTAGAGTCTCATGCTTTTAACCTTGCCCTGCCTGAGCAAATAGGAAACATTTCTCTTTAAGCATTTTGCAAAAATGCTGAACTTGCATGGCATATACAAGCGTTCAGCTAGGGCTGTCTGGGAAGGTTGCATGAAAGAAATCTAAAACCAGAGGCCCTTGGAATAGCCTGTTTTGAGAAGTTTCATCACAGAAGAATCAACTGTAGACATCTGTTTCTGTATTGTAGTGGTTATCACGTTTGCCTCACACGCGAAAGGTCCCCGGTTCGAAACCGGGCAGAAACAGTTGTTATATTGTCTTGGCTGCAATGTTGAGAGGTGCCGTTTTGCCATGAAATTGTCCAGGCCCTAAAGATGGTTTCATGCAGACTCGTTCCAAGAAAGTGAATTCTCCTAAAAACACTAAAGTAATTGGCATGTGGATGTATCTGTTGATTCACAGACCTCGCTTTGAAAAGAGCCCTGCATTCTGTTCATTGCTCACCTAGAACATGCATTAACTTTGGGAATTGTTGGCACCAACAGGCATCTTAGTTTAGTGGAGTGTTTCTGGTGTTTAAGTGCAGAAGCCCTGGGCTCAATTCCTCGGTGACCCTTCTCAAGGTGATGATACAAATGCATCGTCACCTTTACGTTTAATGTCAGAATTGTTTATTTCTATTTGGTGGTGTATGAATGCTTGCAATAGTATGTTGATTTTTTCTAGCCTTGAATGAATAAAAGCAAATTACTCCTCTTTATGTATTTTTCTAATACATTGATATTTGCATCTCCTTTCCTAGCCTGCATTTTTCACTATCTTACAGGCTGTATATAATAAGTATCAATTCAGGGGCCCTTCTTCTACTCAATTCACAACTGTTCTATCCCGGCATTGATAAGCAATCTACATCTGCTTCTGTTGTATATTGGTTATCATGTTTACCTGACGTGTGAAAGCCCCATGTTTGACAGTGCGCGTTAATAAAGAGACCAATGATTTTTATTAAAAGTTGTCATGTGTTTTTGTTACCTTGCACCGGCCAAAAAGTGCCGGAAATGACTTCATTTGCAGTCACTTGAAAAGTAGGGATTCTCAAATAAATGGTAAGAGGTTGGAACAAATCTAAAGGAATGCATGGCATATCTATATGTATGTGTACGCAGGTATCCATATATAAGATAGATAGATAGATAGATAGATAGATAGATAGATAGATAGATAGATAGATAGATAGATAGATAGATAGATAGATAGATAGATAGATAGATAGATAGATAGATAGATAGATAGATAGATAGATAGATAGATAGATAGATAGATAGATAGATAGATAGATAGATAGATAGATAGATAGATAGATAGATAGATAGATAGATAGATAGATATTGGGAGAGAGAGAGCGTTAATATAAACTGAGACTTTATTTTCCATCAAGCTGTCTTTCCTTTCCTTCAGGAGCAGAATGTTCTGATCATCAGCGCTCCAGAATCTAGTGCTTGGTTGGCAAGCATCACACATTGTGATGTGTTAGCTAAGAGTACCATGTCGTTCAGACTCATATATTCCTCTGTAGTTGTACCTTGGTGATTCAACAAAATGTGGCATCATAAGCAGCATTCTACTGCCATAGACTGGGCAGAAAAAACATTTAGAATTTCACTGAAAAAGAAAAAAAGCATACTTAGGCAGAGCTTTCTGGACAGTAAGGACATTAGAGTAAGTGATGAATAAGCACTGCTTTTGTTAATTTACATAGGCAGAACAGAGACTGCTGGGAAAAGCCTGAAATTAAAGGCACAGAAAATGCCTGCTTCTGGATAGAACACTAAGAAGGGTTGAAAGTTTTTTCTCTGACCCTGGCCACTCTTACAAGCAATCCTATGATAGTCAGAAGGACCCACCCTAAAAAGGAAGGGACAGCCATTTGGACCCTTTCCACCTTTTCTATATCTCGCCTGATCGAGCCTGATCGAGCGCTGATTGAGCGGATTAGCACATGTACTTCTCATTTTTGGAAGGTATTGCTTAGCTTGCTACCAGCAGCTCAGTTATGTTATGATGTTAGAGGCTTGCAAGGAATGCTTTAGTCCTGCATTAGGCAGTTTTTATTGCTACTTGCATTCAAGGGAAAGATAATTAGCCAGAATCTGTGGCCCAGTTATTCAGCTTGGCATTCCGATTTGCACAAAGGGAATAAGCATTTGAGAAAAAATGCAACATGTGTTTCTTATGTTGTTATGAACAGCTTTTTATTCTTTCTCTTTAGGGTCTAGCCACTGCAGAAATAGATAAATAAGTGCTGACTTCCTGTAAGACGTGTCCAATGCTGGGACAAAATAAAAGGGGACACTTATAAATGATAGTGATATCATTTGAGAAAGGGTAAGTTGACACTGAATTTCATGTGTATTCACAGACCAAGCATGAAAAAGTCCCCAGCATGATCTTCATTGCGTGCTTAGAGCTGGTATTAGCTTTTCAGAGGTGCGGGTCTTTCGAAGGCTCGTTGGTCTAGGGGTATGATTCTCGCTTTGGGTGCGAGAGGTCCCGGGTTCAAATCCCGGATGAGCCCTTTCATTGGTGCTTTTTTAAAGTAGTATTGAAGTATGCATTTCAAAGCCAATATCAATTTTCTCTTTGCAGTAGTGGATGAATATTTGCTAGAGTCTCATGCTTTTAACCTTGCCCTGCCTGAGCAAATAGGAAACATTTCTCTTTAAGCATTTTGCAAAAATGCTGAACTTGCATGGCATATACAAGCGTTCAGCTAGGGCTGTCTGGGAAGGTTGCATGAAAGAAATCTAAAACCAGAGGCCCTTGGAATAGCCTGTTTTGAGAAGTTTCATCACAGAAGAATCAACTGTAGACATCTGTTTCTGTAGTGTAGTGGTTATCACGTTTGCCTCACACGCGAAAGGTCCCCGGTTCGAAACCGGGCAGAAACAGTTGTTATATTGTCTTGGCTGCAATGTTGAGAGGTGCCGTTTTGCCATGAAATTGTCCAGGCCCTGAAGATGGTTTCATGCAGACTCGTTCCAAGAAAGTGAATTCTCTTAAAAACACTAAAGTAATTGGCATGTGGATGTATCTGTTGATTCACAGACCTCGCTTTGAAAAGAGCCCTGCATTCTGTTCATTGCTCACCTAGAACATGCATTAACTTTGGGAATTGTTGGCACCAACAGGCATCTTAGTTTAGTGGAGTGTTTCTGGTGTTTAAGTGCAGAAGCCCTGGGCTCAATTCCTCGGTGACCCTTCTCAAGGTGATGATACAAATGCATCGTCACCTTTACGTTTAATGTCAGAATTGTTTATTTCGATTTGGTGGTGTATGAATGCTTGCAATAGTATGTTGATTTTTTCTAGCCTTGAATGAATAAAAGCAAATCACTCCTCTTTATGTATTTTTCTAATACATTGATATTTGCATCTCCTTTCCTAGCCTGCATTTTTCACTATCTTACAGGCTGTATATAATAAGTATCAATTCAGGGGCCCTTCTTCTACTCAATTCACAACTGTTCTATCCCGGCATTGATAAGCAATCTACATCTGCTTTTGTTGTATATTGGTTATCATGTTTACCTGACGTGTGAAAGCCCCATGTTTGACAGTGCGCGTTAATAAAGAGACCAATGATTTTCATTAAAAGTTGTCATGTGTTTTTGTTACCTTGCACCGGCCAAAAAGTGCCGGAAATGACTTCATTTGCAGTCACTTGAAAAGTAGGGATTCTCAAATAAATGGTAAGAGGTTGGAACAAATCTAAAGGAATGCATGGCATATCTATATGTATGTGTACGCAGGTATCCAATATAGATAGATAGATAGATAGATAGATAGATAGATAGATAGATAGATAGATAGATAGATAGATAGATAGATAGATAGATAGATAGATAGATAGATAGATAGATAGATAGATAGATAGATAGATAGATAGATAGATAGATATTGGGAGAGAGAGAGCGTTAATATAAACTGAGACTTTATTTTCCATCAAGCTGTCTTTCCTTTCCTTCAGGAGCAGAATGTTCTGATCATCAGCGCTCCAGAATCTAGTGCTTGGTTGGCAAGCATCACACATTGTGATGTGTTAGCTAAGAGTTCCATGTCGTTCAGACTCATATATTCCTCTGTAGTTGTACCTTGGGGATTCAACAAAATGTGGCATCATAAGCAGCATTCTACTGCCATAGACTGGGCGGAAAAAACATTTAGAATTTCACTGAAAAAGAAAAAAAGCATACTTAGGCAGAGCTTTCTGGACAGTAAGACCATTAGAGTAAGTGATGAATAAGCACTGCTTTTGTTAATTTACATAGGCAGAACAGAGACTGCTGGGAAAAGCCTGAAATTAAAGGCACAGAAAATGCCTGCTTCTGGATAGAACACTGAGAAGGGTTGAAAGTTTTTTTCTGACCCTGGCCACTCTTACAAGCAATCCTATGATAGTCAGAAGGACCCACCCTAAAAAGGAAGGGACAGCCATTTGGACCCTTTCCACCTTTTCTATATCTCGCCTGATCTCGCCTGATCGAGCGCTGATTGAGCGGATTAGCACATGTACTTCTCATTTTGGGAAGGTATTGCTTAGCTTGCTACCAGCAGCTCAGTTATGTTATGATGTTAGAGGCTTGCAAGGAATGCTCTAGTCCTGCATTAGGCAGTTTTTATTGCTACTTGCATTCAAGGGAAAGATAATTAGCCAGAATCTGTGACCCAGTTATTCAGCTTGGCATTCCGATTTGCACAAAGGGAATAAGCATTTGAGAAAAAATGCAACATGTGTTTCTTATGTTGTTATGAACAGCTTTTTATTCTTTCTCTTTAGGGTCTAGCCACTGCAGAAATAGATAAATAAGTGCTGACTTCCTGTAAGACGTGTCCAATGCTGGGACAAAATAAAAGGGGACACTTATAAATGATAGTGATATCATTTGAGAAAGGGTAAGTTGACACTGAATTTCATGTGTATTCACAGACCAAGCATGAAAAAGTCCCCAGCATGATCTTCATTGCGTGCTTAGAGCTGGTATTAGCTTTTCAGAGGTGAGGGTCTTTCGAAGGCTCGTTGGTCTAGGGGTATGATTCTCGCTTTGGGTGCGAGAGGTCCCGGGTTCAAATCCCGGACGAGCCCTTTCATTGGTGCTTTTTTAAAGTAGTATTGAATTATGCATTTCAAAGCCAATATCAATTTTCTCTTTGCAGTAGTGGATGAATATTTGCTAGAGTCTCATGCTTTTAACCTTGCCCTGCCTGAGCAAATAGGAAACATTTCTCTTTAAGCATTTTGCAAAAATGCTGAACTTGCATGGCATATACAAGCGTTCAGCTAGGGCTGTCTGGGAAGGTTGCATGAAAGAAATCTAAAACCAGAGGCCCTTGGAATAGCCTGTTT